>NC_136261.1:201381646-201479146 GCF_964187855.1 Myxine glutinosa | reverse complement strand
TCTGGCGCACTGTCCTGCCAATCAGAGCCTCCACCGACTTGCCGGCTCGCCCAGGTCACACCCACTGCGTCACTCACTCCCGCTCCTTGTGTTGTAGCACGTGCTATGCGAGGTGGATAGGCCTCGCGGAGGTGCAAATGGCGGTGGCCATTGTCGGCGGTGTCCTAGCCCGATTTCTTCCTTAGTCATGTCAGGGGGGAAGGGCATCATTAGTATTGTGCTAAAGGGATCCTAACCAAGTGTTTAAGTGGTGTGCAGTGCCAAAATGGACAGAGGTTTGATTACCAGGTGAGACATACAAGGGCTCTACTCATTAACCCCTATACTACCTATCACTCGAATCTCCTGGTACATTCACAGTTATACACCTTAACCGACAAAACGCCTACACATGGACTTATTACAAGGTAGTTTTCCTTACCGCGACACACAAAGCATGTTACCTACTCAGATCTAACTGCTCTACATATTGCTCTACCACCGACATAACAATATATATAGCATTAAGCCTTAGGTAAGATATTTTTTGGAGTCAAATGTTCCATACTTGACGTGTTATGGTGTTCTGAGGAAGATGTACTTTCATTTGACTGGTTCTGTCAATATATAGAATCCTAAAACCCACATGAGATCTGCAAACAATCACTTAATTCACAGATGGTGTTGGTCTAGGGTGCTGTCTCCAAATGGGGAGTGATAAGGCACCTCCCTTTTGATGGTTATTGTCGATGGAAACTGCTACTTGGAAATGCTGAAGACATTGTTCTTTGAATTGCGAAGTCAACATTTTCTCACGGGACAGTAATGGTTTCGACAGGATAGGGTGCACCCACACATTGAAGAAAACGTCTTGGATCAATTCCCTTATCGACTCAGTGGCAGGGTCATAACAAACAGTTTTGCTGCATACTTTGGAAAAGACTCTCAGACAAACAAACCCGGATATCAATCTCTGTGACCTTTTCTTTAATGGGTTCCTTTGAGGGCCAGTGTGCCAGATGGCTCCAAGGACAGCCCATGACCAGAAAACAGCGATCCAGGATTGCACATGTAGTTTTAACGAAAACATTTTTAAAAGGTTATGAATATGTGGATATAGATTTATGTTGATGACTTATATTATGTGGGAGGGAGTTGTAGATTTGTAGTGTGGGTTGGTGGAATTGAGTATTCTGTTTGTTGTGGGATTGAGACTGAAAAATGTCAAAATATGTCGTGATGGCATTCGGTAAAGGGATTGTGGTGTCATTCCTACCATGCGAGGAAGAGAATTATGGATGGTTGTGTGAATAGTATCATGTGGTAAATTGTGGTTAAATTGTCATGTGGAACTCATGTGCAAAAGTACTTTGGTCCGTGCATGTATTATATGTCAATTAAAATGTGTATTCCATAATATCAGTAATACAGATGACACTGCCGGTTGATGTTGATGCATCTAATATGCTGTTGCATAATTACGTTGTACTAAACAAATGCAGGGCCAGCCTGAACGCGTGAATGTGCATAAACTTTAATTACCTCCTCCCCTGAAGGTGGATGAGGTTATGTTTTCATTCCATCTGTTTATTTGTCTGTGAGCAGGATATCTGAAGAAAGTTATGGACATATTCGGATGAAACTTGGTGGACATGTTGGGTGTGTCACAAGGACAAATAGATTAGCTTTTGGTGAACATCCAGATACAAGAATTTTTATTCTTTAAAGTGATTCTTCAGAATTGAGAGATAGTGCCAAAGACGAATAGATTTTGGTTAAAGTCCGGAAGCAGATCCGGCCCATCAGTGGAATACAAAACAAAACTTTTCAGCTAGGCGGAGGTATGCTCTCCACCGTATGCTGTTCTAATTAAATGTGAGCTTCCCAGTCTGTACGTGTGCAAATGGTTGGTGTGCAACGGCTGGCTACGTGAATAACTGCCGATTGATGAAGTTAAATTTCTTTGAAAACCGGATGGTCTGAGTGAATGCAATAACCCAGAGACAATGTCGCTTCCTCACATTACAATCATTGTAATAGCTTCAGCCATTATTGCGCTTGGCTGGCTAAAGAAAGAGGAAAAACATAAGGGCAATTATACCCCTGGCGCTCACCTGGTTGAATAAACAGTATACTACACTCACTAAAGGTATTTTAACCCAATTTCAATGCTTGCTAGAAGACATGGCAGCATGTAGAATCATACTACCATAATCATAAGACTTTAAACAAACCAAAAAAAATATCTATTTTGGGGAGCAACCTCTACCTCTAACCCTCCCTCTCCCAGGCTGTGTACCTCCTCACACCCTAATTTTTCCAATGCCTTGAACAAATATTAGTAAAATTGCAGATGATGAAGGTTGTAGTGAAGTTTCATCAAAATTATGTGTAGGTTCTGAGAAAAAAAGCAAACACCTATTTTTTTTTTGGGAGGGGGGGGCGGGGGGGGTGAACGCCAGGGGTTTTATAATGCCGTGAATAATGCCAGGGCAAGCCCCCCCCTCCGACCCCCCATAGACCACCTTAAACCGAGATTTTTTCAATGACAGGAAAAAACTTTGGTACAACAGGTGATGAAGGTTGTAGTTAAGTTTCATCGGAATTGCATGTGTAGTTTCAGGGAAGAAAGCAAATATCTATTTTGAGGGTCAAACCTGGACCCACTTCGACCCCTTGTAGACCAAAGGGGCAGATTTTTTTAAATGCCATGAACAAATTTTGGTACATCATGGGTGATGAAGGTTGTGGTAAAGTTTCATCGAAATAGTGTGTGTAGTTTGCAGAGGAAACAGCAAATTCCAATTTTGGGGGGGGGGGTCAAACCTGGATCCACTTTGACCCCCGGTAGACCTCCTTATACCCCAATTTTTATAATGCCGTGAACAAACTTTAGTCACAACACAACAAATATAATTTAGGCCAAATTTGGTCGCAATCCCATCAGCAGTTCCGGAGAAGAAGTTTCAAGTGTTTACGGACTGACGGACGGACAGACTGACGACTCGCCATCGCATAAGCTCACCTGAACAATAGATAAAAGAACAGGTGATATAATAGCATATAATATAATAGTATATATAATATATAATAGGATATAATAGTCCAGGTGAGCTTAAAAAAAAGTACAATTACACGATTTTGCGCTTTAGCGATGTATTCTGGCATCTGTCAGTCTTGTTAGTTCTGAAAATGCTCGTGAATAAAATCTATAGCTTTTAAAGGCTTTTGACTTTACTATAAAGCAGACTGAGTATTATTTTGTACACCTTTGATGTGGTGGCCATCTTTTACCCTGCGATCCCTTCAAATGGAGTAGTACCATACTCCATGATAAGTGTTGCAGTTTTTATCAGCAACACAAAAACCTCAAACAATTGACAAGACACAACATGAACAAATATTTATGAGTTGTGGAAATACATATGGACCACCATTGCATAATAGTTGGAAGCTGCATGTTTAAAATAAGAGGTCAGGACCGTCTCTTTGGACATATCTTTGGCATTAGAGACAGAGACCCTTCCCTGCTCATCAAGATCACTGCCTACTATATACATACAAGGTACCTATCTTCATACCTGGCTCTGACCTATTCTACACATGCTTTGACATGCATGTGGTCAACATGCTTTGATTTAATAGAAAATATTTTCTTCACCTCTTCAGTGGAAGCTGCAATGCTTCATAGCAATATCTTGAGCCTCATTTCGTTGTTTTTATACATAATTTTCCTATGACCGAGGAAACCCTATCTTCCTTTATGCAGATGACAGTACATTATGCAGTACATTACCCATCCCACCAAACAGGAAGACAGCATTTGCATCACTGAATGAATATTATATATAATATAATTTGCATCACTGCTGATCTGGTATTTATTTGATGTGATTCTGCCAAATGCCACGTTTTTTTTAAAACCATGGCTAATGTCAGTCTCACCCAGCTCACTGGAAGGATTGTCAAATGAAACACCTTTATTTCCAGTCAGCTGCTGGAAAGAGATTCAGGCCCTGAATTTCCTGCTCTCACCATCAGCCATGACCTCTCTTGTGCATCTATCAAAGCTGGCTTCCAAAGCCTGCCGTAGATGGGGCATCCTCCATTGCTTCAAATCTTTCCTTTGAAAAAAAATCCGAACTAATCACAGCTTACAAAAGACCTTTGTAGGTCAAAGGATGACTGCCCTCCCCTATGATCTGGTACCCCAACATCACACTTGACTATCCTACATCCCAGGGAAATCAAAAGCGTTCATCAATGGCATCTCCGACGATGCGGCAGAATTCTGGCATCGCAAGATAAGATGTCAACTATTTTCCTGTTTGGTTATTCTGTAGCTTGTCTACCTATTGTTCCAATGCCCCAATGTCAGCACATTGACATTTGGCAACTCTCTTCCACAAGCCTACATTTTGAAGACAAAAAAAAATAAAAATAAAAAAAAATAAAAAATAGAACGGCACTCTTCGACGTCAACTGATATGCCTCAGCCCACATTATTAAATGTTAAATCATTATACAAACTTGCACAAACTTCGACTTGGATACCTTAAGCCGTTCTTAAGTTGTCATGGCAACGAAATCATTTTTACTTAACGTGCCCTCTGACCTTTGACCCCAAAATCTCAGTTCATGCTTACATCATGATACATATTTCTACCAAGTTTGATTTAAATCCCGTCAGCTGTTCTAATGTTATCGCATTTTTACCTTGACGTCTGACCTTTGACCTATTGATGCCATATCCAATCGGTTAATCTTTGCATCATAAATACTTATACCAAGTTTGCTAACATTCCTATCACTGGTTCACAAGTTGGCTCGGTAACAATTAGGTACTTAACATGACCTCTGACTTTTGACCTCTTGCCCTCAAAATCTAATCAGTTCATCTTTACATCATTATACATACCTGTACCAAGTTTGGTATACATACCTGTACCATACCTGTACCCACTTAAGAATCAGGTCTTCACTTTATACTATGCGAAGACGGCAAATTCTGTATTTTCTGTGAGGTTCACGGTAGCTGGTGATTCTCGGAAAATCCTACAATTAACGTCATTCCCACAGCCTGAAGGTATTTACCGACATTGATCGATAGTCTCCCGACAAACATAATGCAATGGTAACTGTGCAAGCTCCCGTACCCACCTAGCTTCTGCAAAAATACCACGCGAAAAAACTACTGTACTTGGCGTAATGACAGGTCAGAACACAGGAAAGGTGAGTTTGCGGTAAATCCAGTTTGCGGTGAGTTTGTGGAAAGGTGAGCGGTAAATCCACCCTGAACGAAATGGATTAAGAAATGAATCCACAATTAGGACAACAATCTAATTCCCCACCCCCTCAGAATTTGTTTCTGATGATGAATATATGGTAACTTCCATATACAGAGACATTACAAGGAAATAGACACCTTAAATTTATTCATTTCATCTGTATAACGCAGTTTTACTTGGCGATTTGTGCGAATATTAGACTATTTATTCACAGAAACGAGTTCCTGGGTCTTGTACGACAAGAAACTATGTCTCGAACCCAGGCAGCACACAAACTTTCCGATTTTCAAAGAGGAAGAATTGTTGGCCAATCAGAAGGTGGAGTCGGTCAGCGTCAGCTAGCTCAGAACCTTGGCATTCTGCTTTCTAGTCAATCGGGTGATTGTGCAATTCATCCGCGAAGGCAAGGAATCCACATCTTGCCGTTCTGGTTGACCTGGGCCCTCAGAAAGGTGTCTTCGAGCTGTCAAGCGGTCCATTGAGAAAACTCCCCGTTGCAAGGCAGCAGATGTTGCAGAGGAGGTCCAAGTTAGCTTAAGAACTGCTGTGTGGTACCATCATCAACTGGGCTGCTATGGGAGAGCAGCTAGGAGAAAACCTCTTCTTAGACCAGCCAACATTCAAAAGAGAAACTCTGTTCATGGAAGATGGAGCTCCATGTCACACTGCAAAAAAGACCAAAGAATGGCAGGACAGAAGTGGGATCAAGCGACTTCCATGGCCATGTCAGTCTGCTGACATGAATCCCATTGAACATCTCTGCGCCATGTTGGATCGAGCTGTGCGGAAAAAGTCCAGGAAACCAACATCATGGGCAGAATTGCTAAACATTTTGCCTGAAGCCTGGGTAGAAATCCCACAAGAGAAAATTTCGGAACTCGTTAGTTCTATGCCTGAAAGAGTAAAAACGTTGAAATCTGCAAATGGCAAATCTACAAAATACTAGTGTATGTATTAAAATGGATCAAATGTACTTCAAATGTTCAATATATAAATTTATTTTAAAATCATGGTGTCTATTTTCTTATGTCATGTCTGTGTAGGTAGATACAAAGATATGGATTTCCAGAAACACACGTTTGAAGGGGTGGAGATGAAATACCTTAGGAAAGGTCAGATGGTTTAGTTTAGCATGGACCGTGTGACGTGAAGAATTCCCCCTCGATGTACATAAGCAGGGTAAACGTTCAGGTTAATAGTGTTTGCATGTCACCACAAGGAGGGTGTTTTTTGTGTTAGTTAGATAGGGCGTAAGATGCATAATTCCCAGTATGTATTGCCTCCTGTGATTTTCGCTTCTCTTTTATATCAACGAAAAAGGGCCACCATTACAAACGAAAGGATGACGAAAGGGCCACCATTCACCCACAACACTGTCATGCCAACAGAGACCCAAACATTTGCCGGTTGGGTAAACTCCACACCCCCAGCATTCTCGATGAGACTAGATTCCGCCCCTGATGACTCGTGACGGAGCAACCACGCCCCGAGCTTCGTGAGTGGTTAAGGAGTCATGGGATGATGCACGGCGGCGTGGTGATTGGTTGAATGTGACGTCAGCGAGTGACAAAGGAGGGTGAGTCCCTCCTCCCTCTCTCTCTCTGGTACTGGCTGCGTGGTGGACAGTCGCAGCATTTTTTTTTTTTTTAAATCTCTCTCCTGGTCCTGGCTTTCGGTGCGAGCGCTCACGCTTGTATTCTCTCTCTCGCTTGTTCTGGCTGGGTTGGAGGACGGCTGGGTTCATGCCATGTGCACCGGGGAGACTGATCGGAGCCTTGTGGAGCGTGTAACAGCCGGGGGGAGGATGGTGTTCCCGAGCGGTGGTGCACCCGGACATGTTTTGCCGCCCTTCGCAGTTACAGTGCTGTGTGCTGATTCGCGCCATCTTGTGCGCTTCTCGCGCGGAGACTTGGGGCCCCTTCACAGTCATCCTCATCCGCAAGTCATCCGCAAGCCGAGTATCGGCCAACTCACCAAACCACTTTATTTTATTTTATTTCTCCCTGCGTCATGTAATTGTGTCTGAGTGGAGGGTCCCTCGCCTTAGCCTTATAATTTCCTCAACTTTCAATTTTGATTGCTTCACGTTTATTTTAATAAATTAATTATTTGTTGCATCTTACTTTTGGGTGTCGTGTGTTTACTCGTTTGTGGGTTCGAGGAATAAAAACCCGTGGCAGCCGTCTGATCAGGTAAGGCTTCGGCCCTTTCCCGCACTCACGAAAAGATAATCCCACCAAGTTCGGGTATATGCCTCAGAGTTAAAGTAACTGTTCGGCAATCTGTCCAAGGCTGGTCTTCATTGGCCACGGACTTGACAATACATTAGAGTTTTACCCCTGGGCTTTGGCTCTCAGACTCTGGCAACGCTCACTCTTGGCCTGCTGCCAAGACATTCAACCTGGGGTTTTCCATTATCCTGCTATTTCCCACATGGGATAGCCTGAAGCTGGCTATCTGCGGTACATTAATTGTACTGGTGTGTATAGTTTCTATCATACACAGCATGTGGTTTTGGGTGGAGGCCGTACACCCGATAATTGTTTTATATTTGTGCATATATCAAGTTTGTCGAAAAGAAATCCAGCAAAAGTGATTGAGGTATAACACCTCTCATCTTATTCGTATTTGGTTGGGATGGAAGGAGGAATGGGAGAGACAGTGCCATTACTTACGAACATCAGAGTTGATGAGACTGCTTAGGGCTGGCATGTGATGCAGCAAAAACACGCTCTGGTTTACCCTCTCCAAGATCACCAACAAATGTGCTTTGACCTGCAAAATAAGGAAATAAAAGATTATATAAACAGAAGAAAAAAGGCTAGAGATAAACACCAGGAATTAAATCACATTAAAAGACCTTTGGAATTTTTTTTTTTTTTGTATACAAGATCGAGGCTCGTGTGAGAGCCAACATCAATCACAAAACTAGAGCTTCCAGGGAAGCAGAACTCAACTGAACTGACCGGACAACTTTAAAGTAGGTCATTTGTCTGTACGAGATTTGACTTAAGATAGCAACCTACCTTGTGTGGTAAGAGTCTCACACACCAAGTTTGATCAAAATCCATAAATATTTGTGGACGTTAAAGTCTTAACGTCGTTTCGGAGCTGAAAACAATATGTCGGCCTATGGCGGCCATTTTGTGACGGATCAGGTTGGAATGCAATAGCAACCTACCTTGTGTGGTAAGGGTTAAGCATTCTAAGTTTGATCAAAATCTGTTAATATTTGTGGACGCTAGAGTGTTAACGTCGTTTACATGACCAAAAACAAAATGGTCGCCTAAGTCCGCCATTTTTGAACGGATCGGGCTGAAATGTAATACCAACCTGGTCCTTGGGGTAAGGATGCTGCTTGTCAGGTTTGATCAGAATCGGTTGATATTTGTGGACGCTGGAGTGTTAACGTTGAAAAGTTAACAGACGACAGACGGACGCCGGAGGGTTCAGCATGTGATGAACTCAACTGGACGGCAGTCCAGTCGAGTTAAAAACAACGCACGGACACACAAAACATACAAAAAAAGGGAGCGGGAGACAAGATGGGGAGAGAGAGGGCAGCACACAAGTACAACAGCAGAGAACAGGGACAACGGAAGATCTGTGGGAGGGAGAGGGCTTTGGGGGAGGAGGCATGGGAAGATGGGGGGAGTGGGGGGAAGTATAGAACACATGGACACTGGGGAAAAAAAAAAGTCGGTATTAAAAAAAAAAAAAAAAAAACTGGATTTGGGGTGAATTAACGGGGGTAGAAGAGATCAAGGTTTTGGATGGGGGAAGATAAGAGATGGTGGTGAACAGCTGTTTTAAAGACCGGGAGGGAGGAGTGGGATTGAAGAGAGTGAGGGAGTTTGTTCCAGAGGCAGGAGAAAAGAGGAATGAAGGAGTGAAGGTGAGCAGAGAGTTTTGATTTTGGCAATTTCACCAGAAGAGGGTAACTGGCAGATCTTGTGCGACTTGTAGGAATATTTGGGGGACAGAGCACAGATAGATAGGAGTCGGTAGAAGACAGAAAGACCACCTACCTGCCTGTGGTGAGCGAGTGAAAGACCCTCGGAATTGGCTTCATCGTGGGAGATTCCAATGATTCTGAAAGCTTTGGTTTCAACAGCGTGAAGACGAGCTAGGTGTGAGCCAGGAGCACCAGCCCAGAGCGGAGAACATTATTCAATTGGGCTGCGGATGAAAGCCTTTGTTTTTCTTCTTTTTTTTTGTATACAAGATCGAGGCTCGTGAAAGAGCTAACATTAATCACACAAAAAGCAAACAGACACACAAAACACAAAAAACAAGGGGAGCGGCAGACAGGATGGGGAGAGAGGGGGAAGGACACAAACAACATTTGAGAGCAGGGACATCGGGAGGCCTTGGGGGGAGGTGGGAGAGGTATAAAACATATGAACACTGCAAGGACTCTGGGGTGAATTAGCGGGGGTAGAAAAGATCAAGGTTTTGGATGGGCGAAGATAAGATGGTGGTGAACAGCTGTTTTAAAGAAATGAAGGGAGGACTGGGATTGAAGGGAGTGGGGGAGTATGTTCCAGAGGCGGGAGAAAAGGGGAATGAAAGAGTGAAGGTGAGCAGAGAGCCTAGATTTTGGCAGTTTAACCATAAGAGGGTTGCAGGCAGATCTTGTGCGACCTGAAGGAATATTGGGGGGACAGCGCACAGAGAGAGCTGGGGGAGCAAGGCCGGAGAAGAGTCGGTAGAAGACAGAAAGACCACCAATCTGCCTGCGGTGAGTGAGTGAAAGGCCCTCGAAGTTAACTTCATCGCAGGAGATTCCAATGATTCTGAAAGCTTTGGCCTCAACAGCGTGAAGCCGAGCTAGGTGTGAGGCAGGAGCACCAGCCCAGAGGGGGGAACAGTATTCCATTGAGCTGCGGATGAAAGCCTTGTATGTGGTGAGGAGCTCAGGTGTGCCAAGGAAGGACTTCGCACGACGGAGGATGCCCAGTCGGCGACTGGCTTTGGAGGCCAGCTTGGAAATGTGGTTTTCCCAAGAAAGATCATGGCAGATATTGAGACCCAAAAGCTTGAGCGACAGAACTTCTTGGAGAGGATTGTTGAGAAAGTAGATGGGAGGGTTTTCCAGTCGGTCCTTTCGGAGAGACATTGTAAGTGTGTGAGATTTGTCAGGATTGAAAGACATGTTCCACTTGTTTGACCAGTCTGTGATTTTGTCCAGGTCTGCAGAGAGTGAGGAGGCTGCAGACTGCCGATCTGAGGGATGAGGAATGGAGCGACAGAGAGTGGAGTCATCAGCAAAGAGATAGAGAGGATTTTCCAGAGGGTCGGAGAGATCATTGATGAAGACCAGAAATAGCACAGGGCCCAGAACACTACCTTGGGGAACTCCAGCCAGAACAGGAAGGGGAGATGAGATAAATCCATTCAGGGCCACACGTTGCCTACGACCAGAGAGGAAGTCCGCAAGCCATGAGTGGAGATTTCCATGGATACCATAGGAGGAGAGTTTGGTGAGCAGAGCTGGGTGCCAGACCGTATCGAAGGCACGTGATATGTCAAGTGAGTTGTTGAGACAACAACCATTGTTGAGACAGCAGAGGAAACATGTCCAGAGTAGAATGACCTGGTCTGAATCCAAATTGATGATCAGAGATAAAGCCATTGGAGAAGAGGAAGGATTTGATATCCGAAGCAATGATGGATTCCATGACTTTGCTGATAATTGGAAGCAGGCTGATTGGTCTGTAGTTGCAAGGATCTGTTTTTGCACCTTTTTTGTGTAAAGCGGTAATGTTTGCTGATTTCCAAGATGCTGGCAGATGACCTTGAGCAAAAGAGAGGGTGAAAAGAACAGAGAGAGGGTGAGATAGAGCGGCAGAGCAGGATTTTAAGACCCGTGGGCTGATGCCGTCTGGTCCAGTTGCAGAATCAGAGTCGAGGTTTGACAAAAAACTTCTCCACCTTGACAGGAGAGAAGGACACAGAGTCCAGGAGCAGTTGGGTTCGACTGGGAAAGGTGGGAACAGAGAGAGATGGGTTTGGGACACAAGATTTTGAGGCAAACACAGAGCTGAGGCATTCGGCTTTGTCACTTGCGGTGTCAACTGTGTAGCCATTTGAGGTAAGGGAGGGGATGGAGGGGCAACAAACACCAGAAACGGATTTGACCAGACGCCACCAGGATTTGGAGGAAGGAGACAGGTTTGAGAGTTCAATCTTGAGGTTGGAGAGATAGTGCTTCCTGGCACTCCTGAGGGTCGACACACACTTGTTTCGAGCTTGGTGGAAGGAACTGAGATTGCCTTCAGTTGGTTTTGCCTTCCAAGAGGCAAAGGCAAGTCGTTTCAGGGCAACTGCCTCACCACAAGATTCAGTGTACCATGGACGGGAGGAAGGGTAAGACAACTGAAGACGAGATGGGATAAATATGTGAATGAGAGAGAGCAGTTTGCTTTGGAAGAATTCCCAGGAAGAATTGATGTCAGAGGCAGTCGAGATGGGAGACCAGTCCAGATGATTGATGGCTGCTTGCAGACCGTGCCAGTCAGCCTGAGTGAAATGCCAGACTCGTCGGTGCTGAGGAGGCTCTCTGAGAATGGCCAGAGAGATGTCCACTTTAACAAACACATGATCAGAAGAACCGATTGGAGCAGAAGAAGAGCAGCAGACATTTGCAGGGAAGTTAGTCATAACCAAGTCCAGAAGAGAAGATGCTCCGTTGACTGAGATCTGGGTCGGGAAATTGACAGATTGTGTCAGTCCCAGTGAGTCGCAGAAGTCCTTTGCAGAGGAGCCATGGCTGGTGAGAGATGAACCCACACCCAGCCAGCTGGCATGATGACAGTTGAAGTCGCCACATATGAGAAAGAGAGAGTTTGGATGAGTTGATAGAAGTTGGTCCATGTTGTCCGACAGCGAAATGTAAATGGAGTCATCACTGTTTGGAGGACGGTACAGAACACATCTATCTATAATTCCAGTAATCTCTGTATGTCTGTGTGTATGTCTGTATGTCTGTGACCGCTGTTTCTCGACAACCACGGGTCCGATATACTTGAAACTTGCCAGGTATATTGCTGGGGACCTGAGGATGTGCCTTTTCAAGGTTTCATATTAATCGGAGAAGTAGTTACCGAGCTATGGCGATTTAGCCGTTCGCCGTTCGCTTTGGCTTTGCGAATGGACCAAACCATTCATGTAAATAGAGGGGGGGGGGGGGGGGGGGTTCTGTGGTCGTTCGCTTTGGCTTTGCGAATGGACCAAACCATTTCATGTAAATAGAGGGGGGGGTTCTGTGGTCGTTACTGCCACGCGGTTTGGAATGTTTTTCCGAACGGGCACCCACGTACGGGCACGTCCTAGTATGAACAAAAGGTGGGAGCGGAGAGGAAGCCGTAGCCAGAGGTACTCCTGGGGGTGGGGTGGAGAGAGGGCAGTGCAGGGAGAGTGAGGAAGAGTTTTTGATAAAGATAGCCACCCCACCACCAGGACGAGGCTCAGGTCTATCATACCGGAGGGAGTAACCAGGAAGAGATATTAAGGAATCAGAGACATCTTGAAGGAGGAAAATTTCTGTTAAGCAGATCAAGTCTGGATTGTCAGAAGCAACCTGAATGGAGAGATCAATCAGGTTTGAGCGAAGGCCCCGGATGTTTGAGGTCCATACCGTTAATGAGGAGAGAGGGGGAGCATCGGGTGCAGGGGAGGGGAGGGGTAGGGTCAGATTAAGGGTGAGAGGGGGAGGTAGGAAGAGCAGTTGATAGTGTGTCAGAGATTACAGAAGAGTTACAAGAAAGGGAAGGATGAGGAGGACGAAAGGTTTGATGGTGATGGGATGAGGCACAGTGAGGGGTTGTTTGATGGGGGGGGGGGGGGGGCAGAGGAAAGTAGAAGGTTGGGGGAGGTGGAGGTATGAGATAGAAGGGAGACGAAGTGGGGAGGAGGCAGCTTTGAGAAGGAGGTGGGAGGAGGGAGAATTTGGGAGGGATGGTTGGGGGGGAGATTTGAAAGGGAGGGGTTGGGGGAGAGAGTTGAATGGGTGGGGCAAGGGGGGAGTTTAGGAGAAGGGCAAGGGGGGAGTTTCAGAGGGGAGGGGCAAGGGGCGAGATTTGGAGGGGAGGGGCAAGGGGGGAGATTTGGAGGAGAGGGGCAAGGGGGGAGATTTGGAGGGGAGGGGCAAGGGGGGAGTTTAGGAGGGGAGGGGCAAGGGGGGAGTTTAGGAGGGGAGGGGCAAGTGGGGAGATTTGGAGGGGAGGGGAAAGGGGGGAGTTTAGAAAGTGGATGATTAATGAAAGATGAACATTGAACATTTATAACAAATTGGGTTTGTTGTGATTTTCAAGTTAGCGATCCGTTTAAGAACGATGGAGGAGGGGTGGAATGAATGAGAATTTAGAGCATGGAGTGATTTGGAATCATAAGAGATTGAATATTTTTTTGAAATGGAATGAGTTGAAGAGGAAATTGAAAGGAGCCTTTTAAATAGTAAGAAAAACAGCGTGTTGTAATATACGACTGAATAAAACATTCCAGGGGAAAGTTTAAACATATTTAAACAGAACCGTGAAGATCAATCTTATATTCACAAAAATACCAATGGGGAGAGGGAGCCTAGAGGGACAACCACGAGTCACTTGAACAGGGCAAAAGGTGGTGTGGTGAGGAGTATGTGGTGAGGAGCTCAGGTGTGCCAAGGAAGGACCTCGCATGACGGAGGATGCCCAGTCGGCGAGTGGCTTTGGATGCCAGCTTGGAAATGTGGTTTCCCAGGAAAGATCATGGCAGATAGTGAGACCCAAAAGATTGAGTGACAGAACTTCATGGAGAGGATTGTTCATAAAGTAGATGGGAGGGTTGTCCAGTCAGTCTTTTTGGAGAGACATTGGAAGAGTGTGAGATTTGTCAGCATTGAAAGACATGTTCACTTGTTTGACCAGTCTGATTTTGTCCAGGTCTACAGAGAGTGAGGAGGCTGCGGGCTGCCGATCTGCGATATGAGGAATGGAGAGGCAGAGTGTGGATTCATCAGCAAAGAGATAGAGAGGATTTTCAAGAGAGTCAGAGAGATGATTGATAAAGACCAGAAAAAGCACAGGGCCCAGAACACTGCCTTGAGGAACTCCAGCCTGAACAGGAAGGGGAGATGAGAGAAACCCATTCAGGGCCACACGTTGACTACGACCAGAGAGGAAGTCCGCAAGCCATGCGTGGAGATTTCCATGGATCCCATAGGAGCAGAGTTTGGTGAGCAGAGCAAGGTTTGTTTGAAAAGTACTGTTTTTGAGAACAGTACTTTACAAACAAGAAGTTGTCAAAAATTCACATACTTATTTATTATTGAAAAAAAACCAAAAACATTTCAATCGCACCATGTCCAAAAAAGTGGTTCAGTTTGGCATATGTAATATGAAATATGCAAAGCCGAGAAACGAACGAAACCCTTTAGAATTTCACTTTAGAATTACCCCTTACAACCCATTACAATTTACCCTTTATAAATACCCTTCAGAACCCCCAAGAATTACACTTCAGAACCCTTTAGAATGAAACAAGGTGGGTTACAAAGGTACAGTTGTGGCCAAAAATATTGGCACCCTTGCAAATTTTTCAAATAACTCAATTTTCCCTAAAAAAAAACAAGTTGATATTGACAAAAGTATTGTCTCCACAATTCTTTATTTCACTGTTATTACAGAACCCTTGTTTTTCATTCAGAACTTAATATATCCTTTTAAATCAGAAAATAAAAAGAAATGGCATTGACAAAATTATTGACACCCAAGACTTAATTTTTGGTCGCACAGCCTTTGGACAAAATAACTGTAGTCAAGCGATTCTTATAGCCATGAATGAGCTTCCTACACCTCTCTGGCAGTTTGGCCCACTCTTCTTGTGCAAACTGCTCGAGTTCTCCCAGATTTGAAGGGTGCCTTCTCCCAGCTGCTGTTTTCAGATCTCCCTACAGGTGTTCAATGAGATTTAGATCTGGACTCATTGCTGGCCACTTCAGAACAGTTCAGCATTTTGTCTTGAACCATTCCTGGCTACTTTTTGAAGTGTGTTTGGGGTCATTGTCCTGCTGCAAGACTCATGACCTTCGACGGAGACCCAGATTTCTGACACTGGGTTGAACATTGCAATGCAAAATGCCTTGGTAATCTCCTGATTTCATGATGTCATGCACACATCCAAGGCACCCAGTGCCAGAGGCAGCACAGCAACCCCAAAACTTCACTGAACCTCCTCCATGTTTGACTGTAGGGAAGGTGTTCTTTTCCATGAAGGCTTCATTTTGTTTTCTGTAAACATAGAGATGATGTGGTTTTCTAAAAATCTCTAATTTGGTATCATCTGTCCACAGGACATTCTCCCAAAAGGATTTTGGCTTGTTCAGGTATGTCTTGGGAAAACTCCAGTCAGACTTTATGTCTCTCTCAGCAGTGGGGTCCTCCTGGGTCTCCTACCATAGAACCCCTTTTCATCAAGTTGGCGACGGATGGTGTGGGCTGAAACTGTCGTACCGTGTGTCTAAAGGTCAGCTTGAATCTGTCAGTTGATAGAGCTGCTTTTTCCACCATTCGTACAATCCTTCGCTGCAATCTTCGATCAAGTTTTCTCTTGCGGCCACGTCTGGGGAGGTTGGCTACAGTGCCATGGGCCTCACACTTCCTGATAAAATTGCATACAGTGGACACAGAAACATCAAGGTCTCTGGAGATGGGCTCATAGCCTTGAGATTGTCCATGCTTGGCTACAATCTTGTGTCTGACCTCCTCAGACAATTCTACTGGTGTTCTTTCCTTTCTCCATGCTCATTGCGGTACACAGTGACACAAAACAGCAGAACGACTCCTTTTCTCTATTCAAACTGGTTGAATGAGTGATTTTTATATTGCAGACACCTGAAACTCACTACAGTTGAGTTCAATTCCAAAGTAAAGGAGAATCACCTGCTTGAAATCTAATTATTTCTGACAACTTCTAAAAGGTGTCAATAATATTGTCCAGGCCATTTTAGGATTTCTGTGTGGAATAAGCTAAGATTTAGTAATTTTTTCACGTTCTTTTGTTTTGTTCCACTGCAAACCAAAGAAATATGTGAATACCAAAACATTTTTTTATTTCAACAATTTCATGGAATGGTGCATTATTTGAAAAAAGTGCAAGTGTGCCAATACTGTATTTTTGGCCACGACTGTACTTCATTTTTGACGGACAGATGGAAGGACAAGCAAATATTGAAGAGTCTTCACCGCTCAATAAATAATGAATGCACACATAAAAGTTCTGCACAATACCGACTCTGTTCAATGAAGAAAGCTACTGCACCCAAATATTCAACAAAAATTATCCTGTTGCTCTCACCAAAAAACAAGTGCTGCACACACCACCACCGAGTAGCAAAAAAAAAAAATCACAGGACCTAGTATGATAAAAGCTATCCAAGCAACATGAGATTTTTGATATAAAAGTCACTGCAGTAGCGTTATTTGTCAAAGAACAAAGAGGTAAAATTGAAGCTGAAAAGCATGGCAATGGCCAATTATAAATCCATGCGTTAATTTCACACAATCAAACCTGATCAACACTCACAATCATACAAGAGCATCTCTGGAACATTGCAGTTACATTACAAAATATTTGACAATGGAATATTTTAAAACATCTTACTTTGAAGTTGAAGTGCCCAATTATATATTTTAAAGCAAGGAACATTCTTTGTAACCCCACCATGTGTGTGTGGGCGGTTGCCCGTGCAGGGTCAGCATGCTGCAGGTGCAGGAACCGCCGTGCTGTGTGCTGAATGTCTTTTCGCTCAGCACGAAGGTACACCTTCAAGGTGTGTAGCACGTGAGATGGCTGTGCACAGAACAAGCCACATTCAAACAAAGTGCACCCAAAAGTCTGATATGAACTATATTATTATTTAACAAAATACAAATCTCACCCAGATGCATAAAAAAAAACCTGGAAATAAAAGAATTTAAGAACGAATGCTTTGAATAAAATAAAAGCAACTTTCAGGCCATGCTGTACTGCAGAGTATATTGAACAAAATCCTGACCCTTCCCTCCTCCCCCACCCCCCTGCTGCCCTCACCCCTTTTCCACTCCCAAAGTGGTTACTTCCAATGTAGAATGAATGGCCCTGTTACATAAACAATCCTTAAGGACAGATTTGTTGATTAACTTAAGTATTTCCTTAACGTTTCCCTTAAGGACATCCTAAATTGAGGATGGTTGCATATACAAATATCCTTAAGTTCTTCTGTAAACTCAAGGGAGTCTTCTCCCCCCCCACCCCTCCCACACCCTTCACCCCCCTCCCACATCATCGGCTTTTCTCCACCAATTAGAAGCAACCTTTTATAAGTTACCCGGGTATTAAACATTGTAAGAAAGGTCAGGCTTCGTTCTTCGGTTGACGTCAGTTTAAACTCATTTGCATACACCTATCAACCACGAACATGGCTCGACGTGCTTTATGGGTTAAGGAAAGATTTTCCTTAAGGTAAAAAATTTTTTCGTTGAGCTAAGGATTTCCTTAAGGGCTATTGCATAAACAACCCTTTAGAAATCAGCAGCAAAGGATTTCCTTCGGTATAAGGAAATCTTTAGGAGCCGTTGCTAAACCAGGCAACTAATCAGATTAGAGATAGGAAGCGACGTCTGAAAGAAATGACACGTAATGAACACGTTATTTTAAATGACGCTTGTTATATTGCCACATACACGCGAGTTATATGTTGCATGGGAACACATGTTTGCAGTTGAAGGAGGAATAAAATGATTCTTGTGTAAAAATCATTCGATTCACATTGTGCATTTTATTGTAAATGTGTTGGTGTGCAGTAAATGTAAACTACAGCACAGCACAGACCACCAGAATACCAGACTGGCATAATTCTGTCATTGGGGTGGTTGTTTTTCTGCAGAATTTCTTTATTTCCTTTTTTAAAAACCATTTTATTTTTGATTGGCAGTCAAGGAACTTGCTGCCATTGATTCAACGGTCAACTGAATGATCATATAATTATTATAAACACCAATTCCTCAAATCATTTTGCTGTGAGAAATTAGCATTGCAAAGAAAGAGGAAAATAAATGCTTTACATTTGGGACTTTTGTCATAATACTTCTTGGTGAAATGCTCACACTTATCACAAAAGGAATAAAAACCTTAGTCTAAAAAAGCTACTTTACCCTTGGGTTTTCCTCCTCCAGTGCAGACAGGTAGTCCTGCAGGGCTTGCCGCCTCCGGTCATTCAGAAGGGCCTCCACCCGAGCCTGATGAGCCTCGACAAGGCGTTTTACCTCACGCTCCTGCCCCGCACGCAGTTCTTGCACTCGTCGCTGTAACCCCTACAATGAAGAAAAATACTGCACTGAGAAAAGCTGCAAACGTCCAACATCATGACACCATTACACTGATGATGCATTGCAAGGGCTACATTATTGTCCCCCGTCGCACAGCGGAGCGAAAGGGGGACTATGGTTTTCCCCTCCGTCCGTGTGTCCGTTCGTCCGTGCGTGCGGACTTGCGTGCGTGCGTAAGCGAAGGACCGCATTCGAATTTGGTGTGTGGGTGCAACCCACGTCAAAATCCAAGATGGCCGCCACCATGTATGTCTGATGCCATGTATGTCTGAACCTTGTGAGCTGAATATTTTGAAAAATAAGCGAAGTACCAACTTCTAATCTGGTGTGTGAGTGTATCTCGGCATAAGAACGCTATTGTAAATTGGGTCGCCACGTCAAAATCCAAGATGGCCGCTACCATATATATGTCTGAACTTTGTGAGCAAAATATCTTGAAAAATAAGCGAAGTACCAACTTCTAATCTGGTGTTTGGGTGTATGTAGGCACAAGGAAGAACGCCATTGAAAATTGGGTCACCACGTCAAAATCCAAGATGGCCACCGCCATGTATGTCTGAACCTTGTGAGCGAAATATCATATCATAGCATGTTTTCTGCGTCTTCCACTTTGTCAACTCATCACTTCCCCGGCGGGGGACCGAGGCGTAACGCTCGTTATTACTAGTAAGGTACCCATGCTACGCACAGGTGGGAGGCCAGAAGCAAACAGACAATGCAGAAACGACGAATGCTAAAGCATGAAACCAATAAATTCCACATTACTGTCGCACCTTCAGTCGCACGTCAGACATGGACAGCAAGTTGGTGAAGGCCTTCCATGAAAAACGTACCCGTTCGCAAACAAACGGGTATGTGTGTTCCATTCCCAATGCATATTGCGATCCGAGAATTTCACATTTAGAACGTAAAACCATAACTGCATTTCGTCATTCACTTGAACTTGATACCTCTTTTTTCATTCCAAACAGCATAACTCCAATCACAAATATACATTAATATAATAAACTTTTAACAACATTCGTGACAAACAAATATTTAAATCCTGATGTGAAGTTCCGTACAGTTGGGTGAATACAATTACGAATTCAAAATCGTAATTGTATTCACTCAATTCCAATCATCCATTGATACTTTAACAAAACGATTAACACGATTAACGTTTCACAATTAAACATTACGATTGAATGGCGGTTGTATTGGGATATTATCAAACCCGGGCATTGCATATTCTGTCCGCTTCCGCATTCGCTGCAGGTTCGTAATCCTCATCAAAATCTAAACAGTATTTGTAGAATTTCAATAAAAGCCACATCACGGTTCATATCAGTAAATATTATTCCATCGTGTTTAGAAAAACTGGGAAAAAAAATTGAAAAAACAATATAGCCTATTTTACTCCAAGGGGTCCCAGGAATACCCACCCAAAATATCATTGCGATCGGTTCAGCCGTTTTTGCGGTACCCTCGAACAGACGGAAAGACATTTGGTGAATTATAGTAAGATTTATTAGACATTTCATGTACAAAACTTTAAAAAGTGAAAGAGAACAAACAGACAAATCGTTTTTTTTGTACATATTACGGCACCTGCATTAAATGTTTTGACCATGCTGTTTCACCAACATTTTTACAAAGAAGCAAAATTGGATTAAGGGTTATAATTTCAGGAGGAAAACTAGAATGGCACTCAGTAGTGCGCAAACCTCCACCAGGCTGAACAATGTACGTATTGTGTCGCACCGATAGGCCACATCCAGACCAAAACCAAAATATAATCGGCTTCTTGTCATCTAAACAAATTCATCCGCCTAGTTTTGTCATAACTAGTCCACAACTTTTTGAAATATCAGGCTATACAGTACATCCTTTTTGGCCCCATTTCAATGGTAAAGAATCACTTCAAAAACCAGACGGTGTTCATGGAACACTGTTACGTTTGTGGGGGTAGATGATGGAATACCATAGTGCAGGTAGGGATTGTATAGTCGGCAATATCTCGATGTATTAAGTAGGGAAAGTGGAGCTCAAGTTGTTTAAGTGTCTTCATACGAGGGGTGAAGCTATGTTAATTAGATAGGGGTTAAGATTAGTTTTCCTCCAGTATGTGATTGCCCTCGGTGGTTTTTCCCAATATTTTTACAATTACCACAAGGCCGGCCATAAAAACCCTCGTTACAACAACAACACCAACACCAACACCAACGTCCATTAACCACCCATAACCAGCAGAATTGCTGACAGAAGGCCAAACATTCTCGTTCGGTAACTAAACCCCGCCTCCAAAGGATCATAACTGGCAGGCCACGCCCCGAAGCCCGTTGTTGGTCAAGTGCGACCATTGGGTGATTCGGTGGGGCTCGGCGATTGAAGAAAGTGACGGTCACAGAGAAGGTTCGAGCAGGAGGAAGAAGAAGAATGTCTTTATCACAATCTAACATTTATCACACAAACAAATCAAACAGACAAACAAACAAAGTATATAAAAAGGGGAGCGGTAGACAAGATGGGGAGAGAAAGGGAAGCACATAAACACAACATTTGTGAGGGACATCGGGAATGTGTGGGAGGGAGAGGGCTTGGGGGGAGGCGGTGTGGGAAGTGGTGTGGGGGTGGGAGAAGTATAAACACAAGGACACCAAGGACTTCCAGGAAAGAAGTTGGTATTTCAAAAAAGAGGATTTGCGGTGAAATTAGCGGGGGTAGAAAAGATCAAGGTTTTGGATGGGGGAAGATAAGAGATGGTGGTGAACAGCTGTTTTAAAGACCTGGAGGGAGGAGTGGGATTGAAGGGAGTGGGGGAGTTTGTTCCAGAGGCGGGAGAAAAGAGGAATGAAAGAGTGAAGGTGAGCAGAGAGTCTTGATTTTGGCAGTTTAACCATAAGAGGGTTGCAGGCAGATCTTGTGCGACCTTTAGGAATATTTGGGGGACAGAGCCCAGAGAGAGCTGGAGGAGCAAGGCCGGAGAGGAGTCGGTAGAAGACAAAGAGCACCAACCTGCCTGCGGTGAGTAAGTGAAAGGCGCTCGGAGGTAGCTTCATCACGGGAGATTCCAATGATTCTGAACTCTTTGGTTTCAACAGCGTGAGACGAGCTCGGTGTGAGGCAGGAGCACCAGCCCAGAGGGGAGAGCAGTATTCCATTGAGCTGCGGATGAAAGCCTTGTATGTGGTGAGGAGCTCAGGTGTGCCAAGGAAGGACTTCACACGACGGAGGATGCCCAGTCGGTGACTGGCTTTGGAGGCCAGATTTGAAATGTGGTTTTCCCAGGTAAGATCATGGCAGATAGTGAGACCCAAAAGCTTGAGTGACAGAACTTCTTGGAGAGGATTATTCAGAAAGTGGATGGGAGGGTTGTCCAGTCGGTCTTTTCGGAGAGACATCGTAAGAGTGTGAGATTTGTCAGGATTGAAAGACATGTTCCACTTGTTTGCCCAGTCAGTGATTTTGTCCAGGTCTGCAGAGAGTGAGGAGCCTGCAGACTGCCGATCTGAGGGATGAGGAATGGAGCGGCAGAGAGTGGAGTCATCAGCAAAGAGATAGAGAGGATTTTCAAGAGAGTCGGAGAGATCATTGATGAAGACCAGAAAAAGCACAGGGCCCAGAACACTGCCTTGGGGAACTCCAGCCTGAACAGGAAGAGGAGATGAGAGAAGCCCATTCAGGGCCACACGTTGACTACGACTAGAGAGGAAGTCCGCCAGCCATGCGTGGATATTTCCATGGATACCAAAGGAGGAGAGTTTGATGAGCAGAGCGGGGTGCCAGACCGTATCGAAGGCATGTGATACGTCGAGGGAGACAGCTCTAATTTCCTGTTTGGCATTGAGGACCTCCATCCATTGTTGAGACAGCAGAAGCAGTATGTCCAGAGTAGAGTGACCTGGTCTGAAACCAAATTGATGATCAGAGATCAAGCCATTGGAGAAGAGGAAAGATTTCATATCCGAAGCAATGATGGGTTCCATGACTTTGCTGATAATTGGGAGAAGGCTGATTGGTCTATAGTTGCTAGGATCTGTTTTTGCACCTTTTTTGTGTTCAGTGGTGATGTTGGCTGATTTCCAAGCAGATGGCAGTTGACCTTGAGCAAAAGAGGGTGAAGAGAACAGAGAGAGGGAGTGAAAGAGCGGAAGAACAGGATTTTAGGACCCGTGGGCTGATGCCGTCAGGTCCAGTTGCAGAATCAGTCGAGGGTTGACAGAAACTTTTCCACCTTTTCAGGAGGAAAGGACACAGAGTCCAGGAGCAGCTGGGTATGACTGGGTACGGTGGGTACAGAGAGGGATGGGTTTGGGACACAAGATTTAGAGGCAAACAGAGTTGAGGCATTCAGCTTTTTCACGTGCGGAGTCAGCTGTGTAGCCGTTTGAGGTAAGGGAGGGGATGGAGGGGGAACAAACACCAGAAACAGATTTGACCAGACGCCACCAGGATTTGGAAGAGGGAGACAGATAAGAGAGTTCGGTCTTGAGAACGGAGAGATATTGTTTCCTGGCTCTGCTGTGGGTGGACACACACTTGTTTCAGGCTTTGTGAAAGGAAATGAGATTTCCTTCCGTTGGATTTGCTTTCCAGGAGACGAAGGCAGGTTGTTTCTGGGCAACAGCCTCACCACAAGATTCCGTGTGCCATGGACGGGAGGAAGGATATGACAACTGAAGATGAGATGGGATAAATCTGTGCATGAAAAAAAAAAACACCTTTAGAGGCCATTTTTCCACGCAAGCGGCGGTTGGCCTTTTTCGGGAACTGTGGTTGTTGTTGTTTTTCGGTCCCCTTTTTGAAGCAATGTTTTACGGCCGGATGCCCTTCCTGAAGCCAACCCTTTTTGCCGCCTTTAACGACAAGCAGGGAATTACCAGTGAACTGGTACTCAATTTGCCGACCTCGGAAGGATGACAGGCTGAGTCAACCCCCCTGGCGTTAATTCAGCGATTGACCGGGATTCGAACCCAGGATCCTAGGATCCTAAGCCGGCACCCTAGCCGCTAGCCCAACACCAGGCATGAGAGAGAGCAATTTACTTTGGAAGAATTCCCAGGATGAGTTGATGTCAGAGGTGGTAGAGATGGGATACCAGTCCAGGTGATTGATGGCTGCTTGAAGACCAAGCCAGTTGGCCTGAGTGAAATGTCAGACTCGTCGACGCTAAGGAGGCTCCCTGAGAATGGTCAGAGAGATGTCCACTTTAACAAGCACATGATCAGATGAACCAATTGGAGCAGAAGAAGAGCAGCAGACATTTTCAGGGAAGTTAGTCATAACCAAGTCCAGAAGAGAAGATGCTCCGTTGATTGAGATCCGGGTCGAGAAATTGACAGATTGTGTCAGTCCCAGTGAGTCGCAGAAGTCCTTTGCTGAGGAGCCATGGCTGGTGAGAGAGGTGCCCACACTCAGCCAACTGGCATGGTGACAATTGAAATCACCACATATGAGGAAGAGAGAGTTGGGATGAGTCGATAGAAGTTGCTCCATATTATCAGACAGCGAGATGTCGATGGAGTCATCACTGTTTGGTGGACGGTACAACACACATATGAACAAGAGGTGGGAGCGAAGGGGCAGCCGTAGCAAGAGGTATTCCTGGGGGTGAGGTGGAGAGAGGGCAGTGCAGGGCGAGAGAAAGAGTTTTTGATAAAGATAGCAACCCCACCTCCAGGACGAGGCTCAGGTCTATCATACCGGAGGAGGGAGTAACCCGGGAGAGATACTAAGGAATCAGAGACATCATGAAGGAGGAAAGTTTCTGTTAAGCAGATCACGTCTGGTTTGTCAGAAGCAACCTGTATGGAGAGATCAGTTAAGTTTGAACGAAGGCCCCGGATGTTTGAGGTCCATACCGTTAATGAAGAGGAAGGGGGAGCATCGGATACAGAACAGGGGGGAAGAGGGGTAGGGTAAGATGTGGAAGAGGAGGAAGAGGTAGGGAGAGCTGTTGAAGGTGTGTCGGAGATTTCAGAATAGCTCGGAGAAAGGGAAGGATGGGGCGGACAAATGGTTTGATGGTGATTGGGTGACATGGGTGAGGCACAATGAGGTGTTATTTGAGGGGGGGGAAGAGCGAAGTCGGAGGTTTGGGGAGATGGAGGTGAGAGTTGGAAGGGGGAAGAAGCGGGGAGGTCGCTTTGAGGAGGAGGGGTGGGAGGGGGGAAATGGAGAAGAAATGAGGGTGGGGAGATTTGAAGGGGAGGGGCGAGGGGGGAGTTTAGGAGGGAAGGGACAAGGGGAGGGATTTGAAAGGGATGGGAGATGGGGGAGATTCGGAGGGGAGGGGGTGAGGGGGGAGTCTAGGAGGGGAGGGGTGAGGGAGAGTCTTGGAGGGGAGGGGTGTGGGGGGAGTTTCGGAGGGAAGGGGCAAGGGGGGAGATTTGAAAGGGATGGGTGATGGGGAGGATTTGGAGAGGAGGGGCAAGGGGGAAGATTTGAAAGGGATGGGTGATTGGGAAGATTTGGAGGGGAGGGGTGATGGGGAAGTTTTGGAGGGGAGGGGTGATGTGGAAGATTTGGAGGGGAGGGGTGAGATTGGATTTTGGAAAGTGCACGATTAATGGGAAACGAACAATTATTGCAAAATGAGTTTCTTGTGACCTTCGAGTTAAAAATACGTTTAAGGACGCTGGATGGGGGGGGGGGGGGGGGGGGTGGAGTGCAGGTGAGTTTAGGGAATGTAGAAAAGAGGCACTGTAAGAGATGGAATTTTTTTTGGGGATGAATAGATTTGGTGAGAAAGTCGAAAGCACCCTTTTAAAGAAGAAGAAGAAAAAGGTGTTATAATATATGACAGAATACAGTACTTCAGGGGAAAGTTTAAACATTTAAAAGGTTCACAGTGAAAACTATCTGGGGAAATGGGGGAGAAACACGTGGTCGAAGATCGAACAAACGAATAAGAACAACGAATAAACGAATAAGAACAACGAATAAACGAATAAGAACAACGAATAAGAACAGAGAAGGAAATGTTTTTTTGGTTTTGTTTTTTTGTGAGTCGAGATTTTAAACAAGGAAGTAGGCTATGGGGTGAAAAGACTGGGAAAACAGAAAACGAAAGTTATTGGAGCACAAACGACGGACCGCTGAGAGAAAAACAAAGCCTCAAGGTAGGACACGGTACAAGGCCTCAAAATACACCAATCGATTTATTGATTAATCAATTAATTATTTAATTTTTTATTAATGACTTATTTAGTTAAATTTCTAAAAGATACTTCTTTGGATGAAGCACTAGTGGTTTAGTTACGCTATTAGCCAATTGATTAAGAAAATATTTTGTGATAATCTTTTATTGATTTTAATTATACAATTAATCAATCAATTAGTGTACACCTCTCCCTCCCAATGCAGCCTCTATGATCTGCACTGCGGTATTGCCGGGCGTCGGAGACGCCCCGGCAATGCCGTGCTGTAGGATATTTAATTATTTGGCATGGGGGCGGTGTACTTTGAATGTATCTGTACTTGTTGTACACCGCACCTTTCCTATGCCATCTCCAAGCATTGCAAATCGTCATTGCTGGGCACCGAAGGGAGCTCGGCAGTGACGCACGCTGAAAGGGAGTACTCAGTTTTCACTCTGGTTGTTTGTTTTCTTGTTTGTTTGTCCAGACGATATCTCAGCCATCCTTTGAGCTCGGAAGCTGAAATTTCGGCACAGTAGTGAGCAAGTCCTTTGTCAAAAACGGTATTTTTTGTTTTTTGATTAATCAATTAATTTTAGAGTTATTTAATTATTAGCGATTAATTAAGTACTTATTTAATTAATCAAATTTCCTTTCTCTTCTGACCATTAACTCAGGCACCTTTTGAGTTCGGAAGCTGATATTTGGACATGCCAATGACCAGGTGATTTGGCTGCAAAGTCTATTTTTGATTTATTAATTAATCAATTAATCGATTAATTATTTAATTATTCGATTAATGACTAATTTTTTTTTTTTTTAAGTTACAGATTCTGATGAAATGGTGGTGGTTTATGTGTTCTCTGACCGAATTGATTAATAATTTAATTTTTTTTTATGATTAATTGTACACCGCACCTTTCCTTTGCCATCTCCAGGCATTGCAAATCGTCATTGCTGGGCACCGAAGGGGGCTCGGCAGTGACGCACGCTGAAAGGGAGTACTCAGTTTTCACTCTGGTTGTTTGTTTTCTTGTTTGTTTGTCCAGATGACATCTCAGCCATCCTTTGAGCTCGGAAGCTGAAATTTCGGCACAATAGTGAGCAAGTCCTTTGTCAAAAACGGTATTTTTGATTAATCAATAAATTGAGGAGTTATTGAATTATTAGGGATTAATTAAGTACTTATTTAATTAATCAAATTTCCTTTCTCTTCTGACCATTAACTCAGGCACCTTTTGAGTTAGGAAGCTGATATTTGGACATGCCAATGACTAGGTGATTTGACTGCAAAGGCTATTTTTGATTTATGAATTAATCAATTAATCAATTAATCGATTAATTATTTAATTATTCGATTAATGACTAAAAAATTGTTTTTTTTTAGTTACACATTCTGATGAAATGGTGGTGGTTTATGTGTTACATGACCGAAATGATTAATAATTTAATTTTTTAATGATGATTATTTATTTATTTTCATTACTAATCATTTATTTATTTTCTTCCTCATTTGGCCAATATCTCAGGCACCTTTTGAGCTCGGAAGCTAATATTTGGACGTGAGTGACCAAGTGATGTAGCTATCAAGGATATTTTTGATTTATTGATTAATCATTTAATCAATTAATTATTTATTGATTAATCAATTCATTATTTATTTTTTTATTAATGACTTATTTAATTAAATTTCTAAAAGATACATCTTCGGATGAAGCGCTAGTGGTTTCGTTATGCTATTAGCCAATTTATTAAGAAAATATTTTGTGATAATCTTTTATTGATTTTAATAATACAATTAATCAATCAATTAGTGTACACCTCTCCCTCCCAATGCAGCCTCTATGAGCCCAACTGCTGTATTGCCGGGCGCCGGAGGCACCCCGGCAATGCCGCGCTGTCGGATATTTCATTATTTGGCATGGGGGCGGTGTACTTTGAATGTATCTGTACTTGTTGTACACCGCTCCTTTCCTATGCCATCTCCAGGCATTGCAAATCGTCATTGCCGGGCACCAAAGGGGGCTCGGCAGTGACGCACGCTGAAAGAGAGTACTCAGTTTTCACTCTGGTTTCTTGTTTTCTTGCTTTCTTTCTTGCTTTCTTGTTTGTTTGTCCGGACGATATCTCAGCCATCCTTTGAGCGAGGAAGCTGAAATTTCGGCACAATAGTGAGCAAGTCCTTTGTCAAAAACGGTATTTCTTTTTTTTGATTAATCAATAAATTGAGGAGTTATTTAATTATTAGCGATTAATTAAGTACTTATTTAATTAATCAAATTTCCTTTCTCTTCTGACCATTAACTCAGGCACCTTTTGAGTTAGGAAGCTGATATTTGGACATGCCAATGACCAGGTGATTTGGCTGCAAAGGATATTGTACACCGCTCCTTTCCTATGCCATCTCCAGGCATTGCAAATCGTCATTGCTGGGCACCGAAGGGGGCTCGGTAGTGACGCACGCTGAAAGAGAGTACTCAGTTTTCACTCTGGTTGTTTGTTTGTTTGTTTTCTTTCTTGTTTGTTTGTCCGGACGATATCTCAGCCATCCTTTGAGCTAGGAAGCTGAAATTTCGGCACAATAGTGAGCAAGTCCTTTGTCAAAAACGGTATTTTTTTTTTTTGATTAATCAATAAATTGAGGAGTTATTTAATTATTAGCGATTAATTAAGTCTGGGACCCTGGTGTTGGGCTAGCCCTGGTTGACCCTGGTGTTGGGCTAGCGGCTAGGGTGCCGGCTTAGGATCCTAGGATCCTGGGTTCGAATCCCGGTCGATCGCTGAATTAACGCCAGGGGGGTTGACTCAGCCTGTCATCCTTCCGAGGTCGGCTAATTGAGTACCAGTTCACTGGTAATTCCCTGTTTGTCGTTAAAGGCGGCAAAAAGGGTTGGCGTCAGGAAGGGCATCCGGCCGTAAAACATTGCTTCAAAAAGGGGACCGAAAAACAACAACAACCACGGTTCCCGAAAAAGGCCAACCCCTGCTTTGCAGGGAAAAATGGCCTCTAAAGGTGGTTATTTATTTTTTTATAATTAAGTACTTATTTAATTAATCAAATTTCCTTTCTCTTCTGACCATTAACCCAGGCACCTTTTGAGTTAGGAAGCTGATATTTGGACATGCCAATGACCAGGTGATTTGGCTGCAAAGGATATTTTTGATTTATTAATGAATCAATTAATCGATTAATTATTTAATTATTCGATTAATGACAAAAAAAATTTTTTTTTTAAAGTTACAGATTCTGATGAAAGTGGTAGTTTATGTGTTTTCTGACCAAATTGATTAATAATTTAATTTTTTATGATTATTATTTATTTATTTTCATTACTAATCATTTATTTATTTGCTTTCTCATTTGGCCAATATCTCAGGCACCTGTTGAGCTGGGAAGCTAATATTTGGACATGAGTGACCAAGTGATGTGGCTATCAAGGATATTTTTGATTTATTGATTAATCATTTCATCTATTAATTATTTATTGATTAATCGATTAATTATTTATTGAGTAATCAATTAATTATTTAATTTTTTATAAATGACTTATTTAATTAAATTTCTAAAAGATACATCTTCGGATGAAGCACTAGTGGTTTAGTTATGCGATTAGCCAATTGATTATGAAAATATTTTGTGATAATCTTTTATTGATTTTAATTATACAATTAATCAATCAATTAGTGTACACCTCTCCCTCCCAATGCAGCCTCAATGAGCTGCACTGCGGTATTGCCTGGCGCCGGCGGCGCCCCGGCAATGCCGCGCTGCAGCATATTTAATTATTTGGCATGGGGCGGTGTACTTTGAATGTATCTGTACTTGTTGTACACCGCACCTTTCCTATGCCATCTCCAGGCATTGCAAATCGTCATTGCTGGGCACCGAAGGGGGCTCGGCAGTGACGCACGCTGAAAGAGAGTACTCAGTTTTCACTCTGGTTTCTTGTTTTCTTGTTTGTTTGTTTTCTTTCTTGGTTGTCCGGACGATATCTCAGCCATCCTTTGAGCTAGGAAGCTGAAATTTCGGCACAGTAGTGAGCAAGTCCTTTGTCAAATACGGTATTTTTTGTTTTTTGAATAATCAATTAATTGAGGAGTTATTTAATTATTAGCGTTTAATTAAGTACTTATTTAATTAATTAAATTTCATTTATCTTCTGACCATTATTAACTCAGGCACCTTTTGAGTTAGGAAGCTGATATTTGGACATGCCAATGACCAGGTGATTTGGCTGCAAAGGATATTTTTGATTTATTAATTAATCAATTAATCGATTAATTATTTAATTATTCGATTAATGACAAAAAAATTTTTTTTTTTTAAGTTACAGATTCTGATGAAATAGTGGTAGTTTATGTGTTCTCTGACCAAATTGATTAATAATTTAATTTTTTTATGATTATTATTTATTTATTTTCATTATTAATCATTTATTTATTTTCTTTCTCATTTGGCCAATATCTCAGGCACCTTTTGAGCTGGGAAGCTAATATTTGGACATGAGTGACCAAGTGATGTGGCTATCAAGGATATTTTTGATTTATTGATTAATCATTTCATCTATTAAGTATTTATTGATTAATCGATTAATTATTTATTGAGTAATCAATTAATTATTTAATTTTTTATAAATGACTTATTTAATTAAATTTCTAAAAGATACATCTTCGGATGAAGCACTACTGGTTTAGTTATGCGATTAGCCAATTGATTATGAAAATATTTTGTGATAATCTTTTATTGATTTTAATTATACAATTAATCAATCAATTAGTGTACACCTCTCCCTCCCAATGCAGCCTCAATGAGCTGCACTGCGGTATTGCCGGGCGCCGGAGGCGCCCCGGCAATGCCGCGCTGCAGCATATTTAATTATTTGGCATGGGGCGGTGTACTTTGAATGTATGTGTACTTGTTTTCTTTCTTGTTTGTCTTGGCGATATCTCAGCCTTCCTTTGAGCTCGGAAGCTGAAATTTCAGCAAAATAGTGAGCAAGTACTTTGTCAAAAACGGTATTTTTTGTTTTTTGATTAATCAATTAATTGATGAGTTATTTCATTATTTGCGATTAATCAAGTACTTATAAATTTCCTTTCTCTTCTGGCCATTATCTCAGGCACCTTTTGAGTTAGGAAGCTGATATTTGGACATGCCAATGACCAAGTGATTTGGCTGCAAAGGCTATTTTTGATTTATTGATTAATCAATTCATCAATTAATCGATCAATTATTTAATTATTCGATTGATGACAATTTTTTTTTTAAACTTACAGATTTGGATGCCATGGTGGTGGTTTATGTGTTCTATTAGCCAATTGATTACCTATTTAATTTTTTTATGATTATTATTTATTTCTTTTCATCGTTAATCATTTATTTATTTTATTTCTCATCTGGCCAATATCTCAGGCGCCTTTTGAACTGGAAAGCTGATATTTGGACATGACAATGACCAAGTGATTTGGCTGTAAAAGGTATTTTTGATTTATAGATTAATTAATTAATCGATTAATTATTTGATGAATGACCAAATTAATTAATTTTTTAAAAGTTAGAGTCGAATGAAATGGTGGTGGTTTATGTGTTCTATTAGCGAATTGATTAACTATCTAATTTTTTTATGATTATTATTTATTTATTTTCATTATTAATCATTTATTTATTTTCTTTCTCATCTGGGCAATATCGCAGGCACCTTTTGAGTTAGGAAGCTGATATTTGGACATGACAATGACCAAGTGATTTGGCTGTCAAGGCTATTTCTGATTTATTGATTAATCAATTAATCGATTAATTTTTTAGTTATTCGATTAATGGCTAAAAAATGTTTTTTTATTATTATTACAGATTCGGATGAAATGGTGGTGGTTTGTGTTCTTTTCGGCAATTGATTGATTATTTAAATTTTTTACGATTATTATTTATTTATTTTCATTATTAATCATTTATTTATTTTCTTCCTCATCTGCCCAATATCTCAGGCACCTTTTGAGCTAGGAAGCTGATATTTGGACAAGGCAATGATTAAATGATTTGTCTGTAAAGGGTATTTTGATTTATTGATTAATCGATTAATTATTTATTGATTAATCAATTAATTATTTAATTATTTTCATTAACGACTTATTTAACTACATTTCTAAAAGTTACATCTTCGGATGAAGCACTTGTGGTTTAGTTATGCTATTAGCCAATTGATTAAGAAAATATTTTATGACAATCTTATATCATTTTAATTATGCAATTAATCAATCAAATGTTATGCACCTCTCCCTCCAAATACAGTTTTGATGAGCTGCACGGTGGTATTGCCGGGCGCCAGAGGTGCCCCGACAATGCCACGCTGGAGGATATTTAATTATTTGGCATGGGGCGGTGTACTTTTAATGTATCTGTACTTGTTTTTTGTTTTTTTGAGGTGGCAAATTTATAATTGCATGTATCTTCACTTATGAGGTAAGTGTGTACAAATCATCCTTTGAAAGGTCTGAGATTATAGAGTACATTCACAAGCCTTTACAAAGTAGCATTTATTCTCGTATCTGAACATATCAATAATTGGACTTCTTGGACTTGGACTTCTTCCAAATTGGACTTCTTCGCTTTTTTCATCAGCCAAGCACAATAGAAGCTGAAGCGATTACAACGATTCTAATTTTTATGATTTCTAATTTCAATATTCTCGATATCAAATGGTCATGCAATATGTGGTGAAGTTTCAATTTCCTCCGTTGAGCCATTTTCGATGTACACTCTTAACAAAATTCAGACATGTATGTAAGTGACTCATGGCTTAACCCCGCTTTTCGCTTCGCCCGTGTGGGGCAATTAAAAATTTATCGTATCCGGATATGTATTCGGTTCTTATCCAAAATATATATATATCCTTGTCACACACCCAATCTGTCCACCAAGTTTCATCTGAATCCGTCCATAACTTTTTGAGATATGCTAAATATCAGTTTTAGCCCCATCTCTCAATTGTGAAGAATCACTAAAAATTATAGCAGCCGGATCCCGATATTCACCAAAATATAATAATTTCGTCCTTGTCACATACCCAAACTCTCCACCAAATTTTGTTTGAATCTATCCACAACCTTGAGATATCCTGTTCACAAACAGACAAGCAGACGGACAGGGGTAAAAACATAACCTCTGCCACCGAAGGTAAAGATAACAGGACCTCAGCTCACCTCACGCATAAAGTTTCTTTCTGCATCAGTTTTCATGTGGCCTTCAAATTCAGCATCTTCCCATTCACGCATGAGCTGGAAGGCAAAATGTCAAAACTGAATCACTCTGGTCAGTAATCACAACCTTTATCCTTAGGACAACCCAACTGATAATAATCCTTGGATTTGCTGATCTCCAAGCATTAATCAAAACCACCAGCATGAGGAATGCTGACCTGCATCTTGAGACTGCGGTACTTGTCATCAAGTGCCTGACGGGCCAGCACGAACCGTTCATGCTCTCGATCATCTCCTGGTGTCTCGAGGTACTCCAGCACAAGATCTGACAAAGAAGAGGTAAAACCAATTTATTTTTTTAAATCTGCATAAACTGCTCTCGACTTAACAAGTACAGATAGGTTGTTTAATTTCCATGTTATTTTGGCTTATGGTCAAGTTTTGCTCTCAAGATAATGATTAAAGTGGCTACAACACTACAACTATACTACGATACTACCATTACTATTTCTTCTTCTTCTTCTTTAATGGCTCCATTTATTCCCACTTTGTTCTGGGATCTATCAGGGAACAATTTTGGCCCAAGGCTTCAGGAACTGGCTGGCCAAGGCCTGAGTTTCGATCAAATGTGGCTGTTGTTGGGAATTTAGCCATGGTATGGAGATAACTCACCGAATAATCATGAAAGAGACAATGCTCGTCACATCCACCACCTAATGCTAACAGGTACGACACCAATTATAATGTCAATCTGAAGGACAGTGTACACAATGCATCACCCTGGCTGCAAAACACGAGGGCGACTGTTTATAACTGGCCCGAGATTCATCTGCAGGCTAGACAGCTCAGAGCGCGAGTAGGCATACTTTTAGGCTAACCTGCTAGCACTCGTGTTTGATTCCCGAGTTGCTGTAATTAATTTTCTCCTCATAAGTGAAGCAAATCAACAAGAGACCACAAAGAAAAGAAAAAAAAACTAACAAAAGCAATCCCATCAACCTTTGCAAACCTTGACCATTGCCACTCATATTATATAAGTAAAGAATGTCTGCCAATGCTGCCATGCACATCTTTCCTGGGTCCCTCTCTGACAATAAAAAACATAGGGGCAATACCCCTGGTGCTCACCTGGTAGAATAAACAGTATATGCACTGACTAAAGGTATTTTAAACCAATTCCAATGGTTGCTAGAAGACAGGGCAGCATGTTGAATCATATTAACACAATCACAAGACTTTCAACAAACAAAAAAAAACATCACAGGTGATGAAGGTTGTGGTGAAGTTTCATTGAAATTGTGTAAGTAGTTCCAGAGAAGAGAGCAAATACCTATTTTGGGGGCAACCCCCCAGTAAATCCCCTCACGGACCGATTTTTTTTTAGTGCTGTGAACAAGCTTTGGTACAACACGGGGTGATTAAGGTTGTGGTCAAGTTTCATCGAAATAGTGTGTGTAGTTTCAGAGAAAAAAGCAAATTCCTATTTTGGGGGTTCAAACCTGGATGCACTTTGACTCCCGGTAGATCCTCTTAGATCCCATTTTTTTAAATGCCGTGAACAAACTTTAGTCACAACATAACAAATATAATTTGTGCCAAATTTGGTTGCAATCCCATCAGCGCTTTCGGAGAAGTTGTAAGTGTTTACGGCCGGATGATGCGCCATCGCATAAGCTCCCCTGAACTTAGTTCCAAGTGAGCTAGAAATCAAAAAAGCTATCATGCTGTGGCTAGAGATAATTACAGTGAAACAAAGATCTCCAACTCCCACAAATCAAGCCGAAGAGAAGCCTCGACTTCGATGTTACTCTCCTATTAGGGTCTGAGGTTAACGATCATGATACTGTTGCGATTTTGAGTTTTGTACAATAAAGGTTAAATTTCCCCCTCATAGTTTAGTCACATTACAACATGCAGCCTCGGGATAGTGCAGTTATCTCTTATTATTTGTGAGCATAGTCCTTTTCCTGTGTTAGTTTTGCATTGAGTAGGATAATGAGAGTAGGTCCTCCATTGTTTCATTGCCTTATGTCGCCCACGCCTCCTTGTGCTGCCTTTGGCTTTTTGGCGCGAATTAACACAAGGCAGGCCTAGCAGGTCGAGTCGGGACCGAATAAGGGCGGCGAAGAAGCTGACGGTAAGCACCAATCAGGGCTCACAGGGAGTGGCTGCGGCAATGCGTCACAGGGCGTGGTTGGAACGTTCGAGAGGGCTCAGGGCGTGTCCATATAACCCGTCGCGCGAAGCCCCTAAGAAGAGCAGTTGGGTGCGAGCAGTTCGGTCAGGCAGTGGAGTTCAGGGAGAGGTGAGCTTGTGCATTGAGCTATTGGAGAGGCGCGTATTGATGAGAGTTACGAGTTCGGAGAAAAGAGGCGCATGAACCAAGTATAAGCGCTCGTACTAATGTGACGCTCGGTTGAACTCGAGGCTGAGCCTCTAATTTGCATTGGGTTACGCGAGTGATAGCGCGCCGGTGACAACGCACTGTGGAAAGCCGCCAAGAGACGAGTACATTCCCTCCCACCTTCCTGCCTCATCTGCTGCCTTTGTTCGAGAGACGCGCTACAAGGATCCTTTCCACCACCTGCTTGCCATCTTCGCGGGACATGCTGGGACCGTGGAGAGCACGCCGGGCTGCCGTTCCTGGACGACCAAGGCAGCGCGTGAACATCATCCTGCCTGCAATTCCCCTTTGAGTGTGATCGGGCCCGTGTCTGGGATTAATATAAGACTGACTAGGTTCTGCTCTGTGTCTGCTTTCTACCGAATTGTACATTGCGTAAATAATAGTAATTAAATCCTGTTATTCCTTTATTCGACCGTCTAGTCACTTCCATCATTGACTAAGCGTGGTACGAATAGAACCGCTCGAATCGGGTTCCAATACTAGAAAACTGCACAGACCACGTGGTACGCAATCCGCTCGGTGTACTCAAATTACACGTGGCTCATGCGAGGCTTGCTTCCCCGCTTCCGTAGCGGTGCAGGTATTTCGGTACGTGCGAGACTTGGTCCCGAAACCCTACCTTGCGTTTGCCCGGAAGGGGCGTGTGGGTCATTCCATGTCAAATCATCAAAGAATCTGCCGTCATCTCTCAGATTTTTGTAAAACTTTGGGAACCAATTGGGACCCATGAAAAACAGCTAGAACTCAAATATTTTTGCTAACAGCCTCTTAATTAGTGAGATACAGGTTAACGAACTTTGGACTAATTAGCGCGATGTCGCGAATTCAAATGGCCATATCTCTAAATGTATAACACCTAGAGAGCTGGTTTTGGTGTCATTTTAAAGGTATTTTCATGCCCTATAAATTTGTCTGGGCAACATTTTCCTACCTCCAATCACAAAAAAGTTATCACAAAATATAAACTTCAATCGTGAATCCAAAAAAAATGTATCCTTCAAATTTCCTCAAATTCATCCCAGATGTACCTTATGATGTCAAGAAGCTTCCACATAAGTTTTGTGATGGGCACTCTAATAGTTTCTGAGATATGAGCAATAATGTACATGTACGTATGGCATATAGGTTCGAAAATCAGCATTTGTAATGTATTATACAATCATTCTAACCTAGCCATGACAGGGAACACAGGGAACAACCATCAATTGCTTTGAAGTATCATATACTTTCATTTTCAACTGGGCCTGAGGGGAATTCGAAGAGACCCGCACAATCCCAGGTACACTAAAGCTACATTGCTTTGTTCCTGTGTCTAAGGAAAAAGTCACAGTTCGAGCCTTTTCGTTCTCAGCCGAAGAACGAAAGGAACATGTGAAACTTACACCTGGGATGATCGATCACAATGTCTCAGCCATAACTGGTTATGTTGCAGTGGATTATGATGGTCACTGGTGGGTTGCATGTGTCATGGAACATACCCCAGAGAGGCATGAGGTGGATGTTAAGTTCCTCCATCCACATGGACCATCCCCATCATATACATTTCCGGAACCAGCAGACCCTCTCACTATTGACTACCAGGATGTGCTTACTACTGTTGAACCAACCACTGCAACTGGAAGGACATATTGTATTTCCAAGAAAGAAACAAGTGCTGCTGTTGCTGCATTGAAGAGGAAATTGAAAGCCTAAGTCAGGTTAGTGAACACTGTGTACTTGAACTCACTTATTGATTGTATAATACATTACAAATGCTGATTTTCGAACCTATATGCCATACGTACATGTACATTATTGCTCATATCTCAGAAACTATTGGAGTGCCCATCACAAAATTTATGTGGAAGCTTCTTGACATCATAAGGTACCTCTGGGATGAATTTGAGGAAATTTGAAGGATACATTGTTTGGGGATCCACAATTGAAGTTTATATTTTGTGATAACTTTTTTGTGGTTGGAGGTAGGAAAATGTTGCCCAGACAAATTCATAGAGCATGAAAATACCTTTAAAATGACACCAAAACCAGCTCTCTAGGTGTTATACTTTTAGAGATATGGCCAATTGAATTCGCGACGTCACGCTAATTAGTCCAAAGTTCGTTAGTCTGTATCTCACTAATTAAGAGGCTGTTAGCAAAAATATTTGAGTTCTTGCCGTTTTTCATGGGTCCCAATTGGTTCCCAAAGTTTTACAAAAATCTGAGAGATGACGGCAGATTCTTTGATGATTTGACATGGAATGACCCGTTTCAAGTCTCGGTTACGCCGGCCCAGAAAGAACAAGGAGCTTAATCCCCCCTTGGTAAGGATAGGAAGGGCGACAGAAAACCATAACAATTTCGGGCTCTGCACTCATCTCTTCACTCAATCCAACTCTCCGGATTGCTTCGAAATGGTGCTCGGCTCTCGGCTGCCAATCCCACTCCAAACACCAATATTGTTACAGTTTTCCGTCGCCTTTCCTACCCTTACCAAGGGGGGATTAAGCCCCTTGTTCTTTCTGGGCCGGCGTAACCGAGACTTGAAACGCCCCTTCCGGGCAAACGCAAGGTAGGGTTTCGGGACCAAGTCTCGCACGTACCTAAATACCTGCGCCGCCACGGAAGCGGGGAAGCAAGCCTCGCACAAGCCACGTGTAATTTGAGTACACCGAGCGGATTGCGTACCACGTGGTCCGTGCAGTTTTCTAGTATTGGAACCCGATTCGAGCGGTTCTATTCGTACCACGCTTAGTGAATGATGGAAGGGACGAGACGGTCGAATAAAGGAATAACAGGATTTAATTACTATTATTTACACAATGTACAATTCGGTAGAAAGCAGACCCAGAGCAGAACTTAGTCAGTCTTATATTAATCCGAGACACGGGCCCGATCACACTCACAAAAGGGAATTGCAGGCAGGATGATGCTCACGCGCTGCCTTGGTCGTCCAGGAACGGCGGCCCGGCGTGCTCTCCACGGTCCCAGCACGTCCCGCGAAGATGGCAAGCAGGTGGTGGAAAAGATCCTCGTAGCGCGTCTCTCGAACAAAGGGGCAGATGAGGCAGGAAGGTGGGAGGGAATGTACGCGTCTCTCGGTGGCTTTCCACAGCGCGTTGTCACCGGCGCGCTATCACTCGCGTAACCGAATGCAAATTAGAGGCTCGGCCTCAAACTCAACCGAGCGTCACTTTAGTACGAGCGCTTATACTTGGTTCATGCGCGTCTTTTCTCCGAACTCGTAACTCTCATCAACACGCGCCTCTCCAATAGCTCAATGCACAAGCTCACCTCTCCCCGAACTCCCCTGCCTGACCGAACTGCTCGCACCCAACTGCTCTTCTTAGGGGCTTCGCGCGACGGGTTTTATGGACACGCCCTAAGCCCTCTCGAACGTTCCAACCACACCCTGTGACGCATTGCCGTAGCCACTCCCTGTGAGCCCTGATTGGCGGCGACTCGACCTGCTAGGCCTGCCTCGTGTTAATTCGCACCAAAAAGCCAAAGGCAGCACAAGGAGGCTTGGCGGCATAAGGCAATGAAACAATGGAGGACCTACTCTCATTATCCTACTCAACGCAAAACTAACAGGAAAAGGACTATGCTCACAAATACTAAGAGATAACTGCACTATCGCGAGGCTACATGTTGTAATGTGACTAAACTATGAGGGGGAAATTTAACCTTTATTGTACAAAACTCAAAATCGCAACAATACTTTGTCTGTGGCGATTGACCAAGACCATGAAGTAACTCAAAATGACTAATGGCATGGCAAGGCCTCACCTTTAACGGGTTCTTGTGTCGCTTCAGATTCTTCTTCTGAACTTTCTTGTTCTTCAATATCAAAATCATCAAACAACCCCAACAAAGATGCATCTTCATCCATTGTCTCTTCTGCTTCTTGCATAGTTTCCTCTTTTAACCTCCCCCATTCAACCCCTTCTTCTGACTCGCTTTTGAAAGGTCCTGAATCCAGTTCTTCAGCACTCAAATCTGTTTCCTCACTGCAACAGAGTTTAAGAGGATCAAAAAAGGGGCAGCACAGTGCATGGAAAGAGTTGGTGTAGGGGCAAGAATTTTGAAGATTCTATTTTAAAGCACGACCAACATAAAAAAACAAATTTAAAAAAAACATTCATTGAAACAAACTCCCCAATCTCTCCTTCGTACTCAATATTTGATTCATTCCACATATGCCAAGTGGATTTTACAATTTTCACAGCCTGGCACAATTATCCTGTCCTTGTATTGTTAATCTGTCTCTTTCCTCCTCAGAAGCACTTCCCCAATCCTTGCCTGGCTTGTGAGTATTGAGAATACCTTGGTTGTACAAATTTTGGAATGTCCCTCATAATACCTTGAATTAAAATCTAATGTAGTGATACTGCTTGGTGGAGAAGGGCAGCAAACAAAGTCCACAGCTCGGAAACCATTGTCATCACAGGGTTTTGCCACGCTATGGCTGTGAAGGATCAAATCCCCACAAGCCTGCCACGAAACATGGAAGGAAAGAAAAACCAGACAGTGAGTATCATGAAAAATGCTGAAGTACTTATACCTTCGTTTACGACACGTCAGCGATTGACAATTATGCATTATCTGTCAAATGCTATCAATCTATGAGGAAGATTTCTGCACGAGCTGCATGCAGATTTGCACCTACGAGAAAATAAATCACCTTGAATTTGCTAATGTTATTGACATCCGAGAGCGAAATCCTCATGATAAATGCAGGTAATTTTATTGAAATAAATTTCTCATAATGAAGAAGAAAAAAAAAACAGCAGGAATTTTTTTTTCAAACTATGAACTTTCAAGGTGTTTGAAATTTCTGCTCAAAACTTGATGCATAGGTTATCAATATATATTTCCTGTAGACCATCCGAGTTCGGTCCACTGTGTCAAAGTCTTGCTTTTGGCAAAATACGAATAAGTTGCTTGCCTTGACCTCCTGCAAAAATGCTGGTGTGCCTGCTATAGTAATGCTCACAATGTTTGTCTTTTGGTCTTGGAGTGGATGCTGCACTGACCATACTTATTCACAAAGGTTGAGGAATTCAATGACAGTACAGACACATGGTGCCTTGGCAACACCCCAAATAATTCAAGAACCAGCTTTCTTTGCCAAGCCCTGCCCACATACAACAAAAGTGCCCACACACGCAACACAATTTCAAGGATAGCTAGTCTAAAAAGCACATTGAAATTTCACCAAGCTTCTTATCAGTCACGATTGATGACCAAGGGTGTCGAGGGAAATAAATGTACACTTGGCTGCCAAATAATTGACCATGAATTCCCCCAATTTCATGACACCTTTAGAAGAAACATGTCAATCTGATTGATACTCATTTTTGGCTTTATATAATATACTCATAATTTCAGTTTTATTATCAAACGCCAACTACAAGTCCAAAGACTAAAGATATTTGGTTAAAAAGAAATGACATAAATATTTAAATATAAACAAACAGCAAAACTAAAAACTATGAAAAATCTGCGATTCAAAAAGTTTAACAAAACCAAATTGGTAATTTTAAAATCATGAACATTTACAGAAAGAGAACCAAAATGTGTACATTCCCAATAAAGCACAAATTGAAAATTAGCTTGAAAGCTAATAATCAAGTGTGCAAGAAACAAAGGCAATATTCAAGAGCACAATACAAGATGTTCCTCATGACAAGGGAATTGAAGGTGGGATACTGACCCAATGACCCATTGAGTAATAATTGAAGGTAGGATCCTGACCCATAAACTCACATGCATTATAATTCAAATCAAAAAGGTGGCACAATTTTCTCAGAATTAATATAAGGTAAAACCAAGCATAAATGATGGTACAAAGTTATTCCAAAAATTAGGAAAGCATAGAGAAAGAGGCAGGAAGGACTGGGCAATTTAAGGTAGTGAAGCAGAGCATTTCAGTAAGACAGGACAAAAGTGGGACTTTTTACCCCATGTTCTCTGGAATTTCTTCCTGGCACAACACCCTGGCCTATCGGGAGAGTGCATCATCATCGCAAAATAATTGGACAGCCACATGTTCACAACTAATATCAGGATTGTGAGAGAAAATGTTGACGAAATTCAATGACGATCTGAACATGGCGAGTGAAACTGAAGCAGCAAGCACGAGGGTCATGTTTCACAAACTATGCATGCATATGGTGAATAGCAGTCTCGTAGCAGGCCTTGCCTTCAGCTAAACGAGCCTTGCATTTATCGTTGATGGAAGCCCTACGAAGCTCCTCATGCTGCCGATGCTCGCATAAACACGTGCCATTACTCCATCGTTCGCTCGTGCTGCACTTGGCCATGGTTCTCCAATGCGAGGAACACTTTTCCCAAAGCAGCAAGCTGACACCGAGGTGTCTCATGGCGTATTTTATCCCAAAGACATTGAGCCCTTTCGCAGCCATTGTGGTGGATGGTGAGGAGGTAGAATGAGAATAGGAGATATCCAAGCACTGCAAGCTTTTTCTGGCCCTCAGCCGACACATTTACATCCAGCCATCCACCATGGCAGTCACGTCACTCGCCGACCCACCCCAAAATTGCTCATCGACGTCTCGCAAACAAAATCCTCACCTCCCTCCCCCATCCCCCAAATGGGAAAAGGACACTAACGATGATCTTAGACTGACAGCTGGTCAGAGGTTAATCATAGAGTTGTGCACGAAAGGTTTGATGTTCTTAATCTTGTGACATTACCTTCACATCAAACAAAACCCATTTCTTGAGTTTCAAATTTCCAGCGTTCAGAAGGAGCAGACCCTAGACTCTTTTTTGGAAACATTTGTGCCCGAGGCTGATTATTATTTCATGGCATCTACATTTGATACTTGATACAAAACACACACACACAAAATGAAAATCGTCAGCATTTGCATCCAAGAAGGACCCTTATAAGGGTTTAAAGAAGGGTCTTAATCAGAAATTTTCACCTGGGAATTTTTTTTGGTCACAAAAAGTTCCAAGCAATCGCCATGAAACAAAAATTCAACGCAATCAAATTTCTGACCTGGCATTTTCAGATAAGAAGACCCCTCCCCTTCAGCTCTCCAGTTTCAAAAAGGGTTTTGGGGAAAAAAAAGTAATCAAAATGCCAAGCCTGAGCCAATTTCCACTTCAAATTCATCAGATAGGATAGGATAGGATTCTCATCCCCTAAAAGGTTTCAAAAAGGGTCTTGATCAAAAATTCACACCCGAGAAAGTTTTTTTTTTTGTTGTTGTTGCAAACTCATCCATTCTAATGGTATGAAACAAAAATGCAGCCCAATAAACTTTCTGATCCGACACGCAAAGGGGTCAGAAATCGCACTTTTATCACAACTACCTGCAGAAGTAAAAGCTGCAGGGACAGAGAAAGACTGTTCTGCAAGATTTGATATTTATGATGTTAAAAAATTATCAGATCTGGATCTTCACAAAAATTGAATCAATTCTTCCGTGTCACACACCCAACCTGTCCAGCAAATTTTGTCCGAACACATCCACAACTTTGAGATATCCTGCTCACAATTTTTTTTTTTAAACCAAACAAACAGACACGAAAACATAACATCCACCCATCTCCAGTGGCATTTGTAATCAGTAATAGGGAGGGTTTGCAATCCATCCTCGAATGAGATACTGAGTACAGTAGGGGTAAGGGAGAGGGGAGAGCAGGTGTAGGTGGGAGAGGGGAGAATGGGTGTGGGCGAGAGAGGGGAGACCGGGTGGGAGGGAGAGGGAGTGGGAGGGAGAGGGGAGCGCGAAGCTAAATGCCAATCTGAAAACAATGTATAAAGCAAACAAATGGTCACACCAACCTTCTTAGCAATGGCTTTCAACTGCTTTGGCTGCTTGCATACATGATGGCGTGTACGGCGACTGCTCTCACAGCCTTCAGGAGCTTCTAACTTCTTGACAGCTGCAACTGCATGATAAATTAAATATATATATTTTTCAATCACCACACCCAGGAAAACAACTAAAGACATGGTAAACAAATGACACGTTTCCAATGCAAAGGATCCTGGCCGCAGGTTGGAGAACAACCACTCAATAGACTACCTTTTTCTCTGTAGATAATCCCAGATAAAATACCTTTTCAAAGCTTGTATGACAATTGGGAAAGAGATGAAAAGACTAGCACAGACTAAGCCAGAATGCTAGTGGTAGTCAGCTGAATCTCTCCAAAATGTGCTTTGTTTTTGCATGGAACTTCGTTTTAGCGACAAGGCAGAGGAGAAAAAAAGGTGACTGAAAATTTATAAATGTTATTTAATAAACAAGGAAAAGAAAACTAAAACAAGATGGATTATTAAAGACTAGTCCAAACATTCACCAAAAACAATCCAGAACCCTAAATTTTATAGACTTACCCAGACAGCGGTAAGGTAGCACAATGTGAGAATGGCCTGTGCAATGACTGCGTCCCTTTCTGCACCAGTTATGGATGACAGTTTGCTCCTCAGCTTCAGATACATCAACCACATTGAGTGTTGGGTATACCTGCACAGGTAGAGTAAAATGTTCCATTATATTTCACTCTGACAACATCCTTTAAAGAACATATTCATTTCATGTGCTCTAAAACTGTAAAGCATCATAATTTGTATCCAAAATATTTTTTACGACAATTTATGAAATTTATTTATGAATTTATGAAATTTATGAAACCCTGGTGTTGGCTTAGCGGTTAGGGTGCCGGCTTGGGATCCTAGGGTCCTGGGTTCAAATCCCGGTCGATCGCTGTATTAACGCCAGGGGGGTTGACTCAGCCTGTCATCCTTCTGAGGTCGGCAAATTGAGTACCAGCTTGCTGGGATGAATGATCCCGGTGTGTACCCTGGCTTAGAATAGGTACACTGTATCCCTGCACATCGTAAGAAGCGACGAAGGGTTGGCGCCAGGAAGGGCATCGGCCGTAAAAACATTGCCTCAAACAGGGAACCACGATTGTCATGGGGCCCGCAAGGCTAACCCCCGCTCTAGCGGGGAAAATGGCCTTAAAACGATCATTCGTTCATTCATATATGAAATTGGTTATGAAGGTGGCTCAAATTTGAACTATGTTTTTGTTTACAAAAGGGTGAATAGAAGCAAATAAACCGAGGGAATTTGTTAATACACATTTAATCAAGTTTTGTGCTTCAAAGCATGTCCTGCAAAGCAAGAAGGAAGCCAATGAGATAATAAAGACCAATAACAAAACAATAAATAATAAATAGAACAACGTATAGTTATGAAACTTCTGATCAAATAAAACATCAAGCCCGTTTCAAATTTGCAGAAAATAGGAGTAAAGTCTGGTGACAATTTCCTGTCAAGGTCAATCAGTATTTGAATGGCACAAACCATTAGGTGTGGAAATGAAAGTACAGAATTAACTGCATGCTGTAATTGGTAGCCTCTATTTTATCATTGCCTTTTTAGTCTTGCCCTGAAGGTGACGCGAGACTATTGCAATGTGTGCGTGCATCTGTGCGCATGCCTGTCCGCATCTATATATTTTCACTTTTAAAATGATTTTCTCTGCAACCGTTTGTCCGATCGATCTGAAATTTTAAACGTAGATGTGATTCCCCACACTGAGAATATTTTTTTGATAACTGTCATAGGTTACATGGTATGGCAGCCATATTGGATTAAAGGGGGGGTGGGGGGGGGGGGGGGGGAAATTGGACATTATTTTCTCTGAAACCACTCAAATTAAAAAAATTGAAACTAGACATAGTCACGTGAAAAAGTAAGTACACCCCATGTAAAGTTTTGACTTTTTCAACATATTTCAACATACAGCTATTTGATCTTCATTTCAAAAATATTGATTGATAAAGGTGATATAATATAACAAATATCATGAAACATTTACATTTTGTAGTCCATTGTATAATTTAAATAAACATAAATGCAAATTTCGCATGTGGAAAAAGTAAGTACACCCCGACATTTATCACTACTTCAAATACCTAAAATTAGAATCAGGTGCACCAGCTCAGGTGCAAATGATTAGAACATCATTAGAGAGGATCTTGGAGGAACCTGGCTTATTTAAACCTCAGACATTTCGTTTGGTTTGCTCTTTGTTGTTGAAGTGTGCGGCGTCACCATGCCTAGATCAAAAGAGCTCTCTGAGGCCTTCAGAAAGAAGGTTGCAGATGCCTACGAGTCTGGGAAGGGATTTAAAAAGATCTCCAAACAATTTGAAATCAATCATTCGACTGTCCGGAAGATCATCTACAAGTGGAGAAGATTCCAAACAACTGCCAACTTGTTCAGGCCAGGTCGCCCCAGCAAGTTCATCCCAAGAGCAGACCGCAAGATGCTGAAAGAAGTCTCTAAGAACCCCAGAATGTCATCATGGGACCTACAGGTCGCACTTGCCACTGTTTGTCAAAGTGCATGAGTCTACCATTAGAAAGAGGCTGCACAAATTTGATCTACATGGGAGGTGTGCCAGGAGGAAACTTTTGCTGTCCAGAAAGAACATCAGGGCAAGACTCAAGTTTGCCAATGAACACTTAGGCAAAGACCAGCACTTCTGGAACAATGTGCTCTGGACAGATGAGTCAAAGGTAGAGCTATTTGGCCACAGTACCAGAAGACATGTTTGGCGAAAACCAGAGACAGCATTTCACCACAAGAACCTGATACCAACTGTAAAGCATGGTGGTGGAAATATTATGGTTTGGGGCAGCTTTGCTGCATCAGGGCCTGGGCAGCTCACCATCATAGAATCCACTATGAATTCTTCATTGTACCAGAGGGTGCTTGAGGATAATGTGAGGCCATCTGTCGGGAAGTTGAAGCTCAACCAAAGGTGGACCTTGCAACATGACAATGACCCTAAACATACCAGTATACCCACCAAGGAATGGCTGAAAAGAAAAATGGAGGGTTCTGGAATGGCCAAGTCAAAGCCCGGATCTAAATCCCATCGAAATGTTGTGGGGGGATTTGAAACGAGCTGTGCATGCAAGAAACCCCTCAAACATCGTGCAGCTGAAAGAATTCTGCATGGAGGAGTGGGCAAAAATTTCTCCCAGTCGATGTCAGAGACTGGTAGACAGTTATAAGAAATGCCTGCTTGTGGTTGTTTCTGCCAAAGGGGGCAATACCACCAATTAGAGCCAAGGGTGTACTTACTTTTTCCACATGCGAAATTTGCATTCATGTTTATTTAAATTATACAATGGATGACAAAATGTAAATGTTTCATGATATTTGTTATATTATATCACCTTTATCTATCAATATTGTAGAAATGAAGATCAAATAGCTGTACGTTGAAAAAGTCAAAACTTTACATGGGGTGTACTTACTTTTTCACGTGACTGTACGTCATCAACTCCCCATGGGGTATTTCAATTGTTAACGATGACGCCATCAGTGAAGTGGTATTCTAGCCATAATTGGTTAAATTGAAATCTTTATCTGAAAAATCTGAAACTTCATATTTAATATTTTGGAAGGGCGTTGACCTTTTTTGTTCTCGCACAGGTACCTCCCAGATTGTGATGAGGCCTGACAGCAGAACTATGTTTAGACTGATGCGCAGTCATTGCACGCTTCTGACCAATAAGAGCCGACTTCGAATCACATGATTAAAACATGGTGTTTCCACAAATGCACGACGATTTAAATTTTTCAACATCGGTTGATTATGTTTGATTATGCGTTGCATCATTGATTGAGTTGACACACAATCGGGAAATCTTAAGGGTTTCACCGAGCACAGCTGGGTCAGAGTGCACGATTTCACTTCGAAGTGGAAATATGTTGGAGAAATCAGTCAAGCTGAAGTTGACGTCACCAAATCCACCCTTCAACTGGAAGAAGGTGTATCTCTATCTCTATCTATCTCTCCTTAAAAGTGGAGGGGACATTACAAGTACAAGTCGTGGAGCCAATAGTGATGACAGGGCAGGTCTTGCTGCTGCAAGCTGATGATTCTTGAAACTCTTTGCTATGATGCTCTCTGAGCATTTAAATCCGACCGCCTCTGTCACGTTTCTGTAAAATAATTTAACGAATAAAAGGGCACTTTTAATTTCGAGCTTTTTGTTGGTGCCAGAGTTTATTATTACGCTTAAAAACACATGTAAACATGCATTTTACACAACAAGGTTTACTCTACTTTTCATTCTAATGCTTCAAGATCTACAAGCATGCAAACCAACCCTCCCCCTAAAATGCAGTGTTAGGTCCATAGATAAGCTTGGTTGGAGTGTTTGTTTGAGTGCTTTGAATCAAGCAAGCCGTTTGGCAAGCTGCTTGCTAACAGAACACCCCTGGTATAGCAAAGAACACACCCCTGGTGTGATGGCCCAAATGGCATCCCTCATGTCAGATTTCCTTGTTAAATAGATAACCTCCTGCAAAAAATCCCTGCTAGCATTTGTCATTTATCAAGAAGGTCTGAACGGATAAACACCAGAAACCTTTTCACAGAGGGTTTGGATTAGCTTGCGGTCTGGACAGATGATGCCTGTGGTCCAGATGTGGACCGCGGTCTGCCATTTGAGGACACTTGCACTCTCATGACACATTCTTCTCCGATGCAACAATGACTAAATAAACGATTCTCACCCGAAGATTCTGCTACAGGTGAGCAAAGAGGCTCCTTTGGAAGGTAACTGGAAGCAACCCAGCAACAAATGATATCCAGCAGTTGCACAAGCCGATACCGGTCTCTTTTATTAAATGCTGCCCACCAGCACAGTCTTGATTTGAGAGATAACTTATTTGGGAAAGGTCAATGTTGATTTATGCATAATTCGATAATGCATTTCTTTGGGGAACATCCCACATCTGGGTCTGTGTGTATTGTACAGAGCAATGCATTTTACAGAGCAACACATTTAATGTCATATTCGAGCAAAAAAAGTGTGAAAGACAGTCGATATGTTAGCCTCTTGTAAAAAAAAGAAAGTGGGGGCATGTCCCCCTTCCGTCCTCCACCAATGCTTCCTCGACACTCTTGGTGTCATTTCATCAAAATATTGCACCACATTCAATGCCTGGATTTATTGATCCAGAGCACAGTTTCTGTGCTATTTCTGTGCTAGACAGAATTTTCTCAACATTCTCAACTGATTGATCCAGGCAACAAGAGAATCTAATTGGGACTGTCATGTTGCATCATTATTACAGATTATGCCATGGTTTCATGCATAGTATAGACCAAACTATGCTTGGTACAGTTCTATACACCTTCTTGAGATGATGAAGTTGTCCGAGAGTCATCATGATATCTACTTCAACGTCAAATCAGGACAGTGGACGGTTTAGCAATAAGACAATTATGGATTCTCAGCTACAGCATGCAACCAAATTATCCAACCATGATTGCAGTCACTTGCAACCGTGATTCAAAGATGTCTGGTGGGATAACTGGTGCGACTCAGGATCACCAATGCATCCTCTCACAAAACGAAAGAGCAGCCATTGTTCGGAAATGTGAATTAATGGCTGGATCTAGGAACCATTATCAGGCGAGAAAGGATGTGGCCACTACCTGCCAGAAGTAGGACGAGGAGGCCATCAAGACTATCTTGGGCTCAATTGACAAAATTATGAATCCATTCTCGCAAAACCAAAATAACCTTTATTGCATCAGCTCCGGTGTCATGGCGACAGCAGAAAAAGCCAGCGATCACCTCAATCCACATAATTACAGACTATCAGCTTTCTCTACTTTCATCCAAGACAGACTCAATTCAGGAAGCGGTGGATCAGCCACTGAAGCAAATGAAGTAAAAGACTTTCACAAGTCAAGTCAAGCCAAAGTACAAGTGTCCTGCAAATCTGGCCAGACAGTCGTCGTCAGAGCCGATCGCCAAATGTTCGCCAGATTACTCGTACTGAGTAAACACCAGAAAGTTGATTTGAGGACAGTCCTCTGCTATTCTCTTGGGCCAATTTCCTACCCACTGTCTTATTCTGATGGGGCAATCACAAAGACTGACAAAAGCAAGCTTCTGCATGAAATAGTCAAAATGTCCTGAATCACTCATCATAACTGTTCATGACTACGAAGCTGTCATCATCGATGACATAGCTCTGCCATCATGGAGGAGTTCTCCCACTGTGACCATAAGGAAGCTGACACTCGAGGTGCCTGACATGCCCTACATGCGATAACACTCAGTCCATCCTCAATTATATTGATGAGTCCAGACACAGATGTTGAATTATCCTTCTCTCAAACATACACCTGATGCCAGCTGCTGCCGTGATAAATCTCCATATGGGCCTCAAGAAAACTAAGAATAGTCGACTTGAATGCAATTCGATGTTCACTTGGTGAATGCATGAGTTACTCTCTCATAGGAGCACACGCTTTCCCCGGGTGTGACTGTCAGCTGCTTCCGTGGAAAAGGAAAAGAAAAGGAAAAGTTTGACCATGCCAGGTTGTGGCCGCCTCGACAGAATACCAACAGTCTTTTTTCGTTGGGGTGAAGATTTAAACCTGTCCGACGAGTTATTCGCCCATCTGCATAGATTCACATGCCAGTTGTAGAGAAGTACAGTGACAAACATCAATGATGTTCGATATATATATATATATATATACTAGCAGAAGTACCCGGCATCGACGGGTGGGGGAGGGGAGGGAAGGGGGAAGGGGAGGGGAACGGGGGGGGGAGGAGAGGGGGGGAGGGGAGAAGAGGGGGGGGGGGGAGAAGAGGGGGAAGGGGGAGGGGGATAGGGGGAGGGGGAGGGGGAGGGATGGGAGGAGGAGAGGGGTGGGATGGGGGGAGGGGGAGGCGGGAGGGGGAGGCGGGAGGGGGAGGGGGAGGGGGGAGAGGGGGGTGGGGAGGGGAAGGGAGAGGGGGGAGGAGAGGGGGATGGGAGGAGGAAAAGGGAGGAGGAGGGGGAAAAGGGAGGGGGAGGGGGAAAAGGGAGGGGGAGGGGGAAAAGGGAGGGGGAGGGGAGAAGGGGAGGGGGTAGGGTGGAGGGGGAAGGGAGGGGGAAGGGGGAGGGGGAAGGGGGAGGGGGAAGGGGGAAGGGGTACGGGGGAGGGGAAGGGGGAGGGGGAAAAGGGAGGGGGAGGGGGAGGGGGAAAAGGGAGGGGGAGGGGGAGAGGGAAAAGGGAGGGGGAGGGGAGAAGGGGAGGGGGTAGGGTGGAGGGGAAGGGAGGGGGAGGGGGGAGGGAAGGGGAGGGCCAGGGAGGGAAGGGGAGGGCCAGTCAACAATGACGTTGCAGTTCTCATGGTCGGAGAGCAGCACAACAATCGCGACATCGTCCTGCATCTTTGCAACAGCACAAAGCGGGTTTTGGAGACTCACCGATCCTGTGACGCCCTCCAGTACCGGCGTTGCCGGGCGGGGGAAGGGAGACCCGTACATTCGCCCTCTCGACTCAAGCTCACTCGGAGCTTGAGTGGGGAGCTCCGAGTGAGCTCCCCACTCAGTGGGTGAGCCTGAGTGGGTGAGCCCTCGCTAACAAAAGCCTCGCACAAATTACACCGTGAAGGCCCAATGGCCATGTCTATGCCACAAATCAAGTACGTGAGCGAGTCGGGCGCACTGAATTGAAAATATATAGAACGCTCATACTCCGTGAAAAGTGAAGCCGCCGTGTCGCCATCTTGGTTAGCACGACTCGACCAACTCGCTTCGCGGATCTCGTTTGTTTTGAACGTGTGAATTACGTGCGAACGCGTAACTGTGAGGGTGATGAAGTGAGGCAATGCTCGTGAGAGAGGTGCGTCATTGCTTTGTATTGAATGAATGCGCCTGGAGGGAAGGAGGGTGCAAGTGCCACCAGGTGTGTGTGAGCACCAGGTGAGTGTGCAAGTACAGGTGAACGAAGAATGGTTGTGTGGAATAGCTGGTATGGAATACATGGAGTATGGAATGAATTGTCTGGAATATATGGAGTATGGAATGGATGGTGTGGAGTGAGTAGTGTGGAATACGTGGAGTGGAGTGGTTGGTGCGAAAGGAGTGGATGGGGAAGATGGACCCCTTCACGAATACCCGGGGAGGGTAGTTTAAAAGTAGGTGGAGGGAGTAGGTAAATTGTGGTTGGATATTGGCATCTGTGGTGCGGGTAGTTGCACGGGAGTGTTGTGATTGGTGCATGAGTAAAGTGGAATGGCTGGGCGTGTGGCCTGTTAGTGAGAAAGATTGAATGGGCACTCCGCAAATGTTAGTTTATCGGCCAGGTGAGGCCGCAGGTAGGCTCTAGGAGCCAGTAGAGTTGTTCAATGGGGCCCGAGGATCCGGAGGACGGACCCGGGTAGCCCGACGCTAGAGAGGGCGGTAGGGGGTGAGCGCCAGAGGGCCTTCCCCAGGTAGGTTAGGGTAAGGAGCAGGTAAGCTCGGAGACAACTGCAGTGGCGGAGGTGTGCAGGTGAGCGGACCTGCTGGGAGTGCCACACGACCCAGCCCGGAAATTGTGCGAGGGCACAGGGGGTAGAATCAGGGGAGTGAGACCCCAAATTGGTGAGCACCACAGTTTGGTCAATGGGAGTTCGGTTCTTAGAACCACATAGTGTAAGATGGCCAATGGTTTGGCAGGGAAAGACCCCGGGTAGAGTAAAAATGTGTTAAAGTCATTTAGAGTATAGTTAGGATTGGAATCTCTTCGCACCATCTACATCCACTCACCAGGGTGACAAGACTCCACACCATGTGATTTGTGCAAATGTCTGGCATGTAAGACGCATCATGACGTGGGGGTGACATTGTGCTGATTGTCCATCTGTTCCTCCGTAGGAGGGATTGGTGATAAATTGATTGATGGCAAATTTGGTTAGAGGGATTGTTGATGAATTTGGTATTAGGGGAGATATGGGGAAGACAGGACGTTAGCGACAGAATTGATAATGTGTAGATTTTGTAAATATGGGGTAAGGGCAAGGGTAGATTAGGTGACGGTGGGGGGGGGGGGGGCGTACGGTAGGGTCTAGCTTTCTCCGCTCGCTCTCCTGCGCACCTCACCTCTGCATTACCTTGTGATGATGTGTACTGTTGCGCCCTTGCACCCCGCTAACTCTGCTTTGTCTCTGCTCTGGGCACTGAGGGGAAAGCGTGCAGGTGCCACAGTTGTGTGCCCGCACCTCCGCTGCCTGCCTGCCTGGACCGGTGCACCACTTATGGACCACACGTATGTGGCCAAGCCCACTCGTGGACCACACGTTTGTGGCCGAGCACCACATCATGGATCACCCGGCTGTGGCATGGCCACTGCTGGGGAATCTTCCTTGCAGACCACGGTAAAGGTGGCACCTATGCCAAGCAGGTGGACCACCCTAGTTGGCCACTGCTGGCCGTAATTAAACAAAAAAAGTGGACGCTTTTGTGCCCTTTTTGTGTTTTTGTTATCTCTCAAATAGGCAGCAAGTCAAGAAGACACCCAGAACATCGACCCCAGCAGAACATCGGCTGTGCAGCGTGGACGCCAGTGTGACTTTTTGAACTGTATAACTGTGCACTGGATGGTGCTTTGTGTTTTTTTATTGGGTGCTTTATGGTGGTGCTTCTGGTGCTCTGAGATTGCACTGCAATATCAATTGTGCGTCTCGGAGCGCCCGTGGGTATGGTGTACTGGTGCAGTGCAGTGCATGACCTTTCCTCTTTCTAAAAACTCTGCTTTTGTTTCCCAAAAGACAGGTCCTGGGTTCGCGTTGTAAATACCTAATAGTGTCTTTGTAAATAATGCTCCCCACCATCAATGTGTAGTTTTGAGAATGAATTCCGTGATTCGGTTATCCTGTGGGTGTGAATCTGTTAGATAGAATGCAACGTACCAGGCGGGACATACTCAATTGTTTTAAAACTGTCGCACTCAGGGTAAGGTTAAGAGTAGAGGGTTACTACACCTGAGTGTCACATTAAGTTAAAGTTTTTGTCGGCACGGGACGTGCCTGGAGGAGAGACGGGTGCTGTGTTACGGTTTTTAGAACCTTCACTTTGTAAAATAATAATTCTTGTAAATATCCCCCTTTGTAAAGGTTGCACCCTAGTTAGGCCATGTACAACACGTAGGACACCATAGATTCTTCTTTAGTTATTTCATTAATATGTGTTTCAGATAAGGATCCGTTTCCAATAGTTGAATCTGCGTTGTATTAATCAAATAAGATAGGCCCCTTCAATTATCCCCAATCATCTCTCTCTCTCTCTCCAAAGTGCCAGTAGCCGTATTGCAGCGTTCGCTGCCTTTTTGGTTTGTTTGCTGGCCCCAAGCCGCCATTACGCACGCGGTCAAGTGGGAGAAGAAGGGAGGAGCGGCCCGGAACATAGGCGTGGCCCCATCGACGCGTCATGAGGGGAGGTACGAATGAACCCTCGCGGCCAATCCGGGCCGAGGCGTGTTCACCGGTAGGCGGGGCAAAGCGGACGCGGCTTGATACGCGAGGCTTCCAATAAAAGCGGGAGCGCGAAGCCTTTTTACGGAGGCTTCGGGAGATGAACGAGATCGGCAGAGGCGAGAGAACAGCGCAGAGGCGGCAAACATAAGAACATTGCGCAGAGGATCGTTTGGGACGATCGTTGTCAATACGAACTGCCGTGGTTTTGAGAGCGTCTGGTACGCTATACGTTCATTCATCCCAGCCCCTCGCGTTTGTAAGGTCAGGTCGCGCGCCAACGACGTCAAGCTGCCAGCCGTCCTTCACCCGCGGACCCGGAGCCTGGACCATCCCCTCGCCTGTAACCATCTGCCTGGACCTTCCTCCCCTACCAGCTACCTTTCGTGTGAGTCTGTTTGTATTGTCATGGGCGTGTTATATAAGAGTGTCTAAGGTTGCCCGATGTCCTTTTGTTTCCTCTTCTTGTACATTCCCTTCTTTCGTTTCCTCTTTTAGATAGTTAATAAACCATATTTGTTCTTCCTTTACCCTTCTTATTCTTTGGTTCCTCTCATCCGGTCGCTTTAGTCTCTTCCCCATTGAATATCGGTGGCGCGATATAGGAACCACTCAGAATCGGGTTAGTCTTTTTGCTAACGGCTCGGGCCTCGGATTGCTAAACCGCTCGGCAATCTTCCATCTTGTCCGTGGCTCGAGCAGAAGTATCATCCTGCTTTGCGGAGAGGTTGGCGAAGGTATCTGGGACTCCATTGACCAGTCACCCTGGTCAGCCTCAACCCCGCAAAGGAGCACGATATCTTCTAGGACTCGGACGGCCAGCTTAAAAGACGAGGGGATTAAACCCCCCTCGGTAAGGGGAGTGCCGTATGTATGTGTGTATATATATATATATATATATATATAACATTCTGTTTGACGACTGCAGAGGACCACAGCTTGACTCCTACCAAGGATGCATTGCAGCAGCATTTTCTCTGAGCAACTTATCAGACAGGCATCCTGAATTGGACGATTGATACTCCTTCTCAGAATGGTCACGGTTGGGCTGTTGAATCTAACTTCATTTCTGTTGTGTGGATGACTCAGGATCCGGCCCTGATGGAAATTCTCAGCTATGTACACTGTGCATGCAAACAAGGCAAGTGCGATACCAAGAGATGTACTTGTCGTGGAAGTGACTAATCATGCTCTGGCCTATGTGGATGCCTTACCTGTGATCATTCTGCAACGATGACAGAATTGTCATTCGACAATACTGCAGACATGTACAAGTCTTGAATGTTTCTTGATATTCATTCATAACCATATGACTGTTAATGATGTGGTTATCCGCATCTTTTCAAACACTACTCTGTGGTAAAATTACACATCGTAAGTTGCTCCATAGGTACTTAAAACACCCCCAATCATCGAATTGCCACATCAAATCGGTTGTGGAAGGTCAAATTTGGATTCCTCACCTCAAAGTACCTCAGAAACATCCACTTTCACATATGGCCATGATAGTTGCCACAAAAATCGATTTCTAGGCCTTTTTTTGACCTGTCATCTCACGGTCTAGATCAAGCCATCCCTCCAAACTGGATGACCAAGCAAGGAGGGGACTGATCAGAGAGGCCACCAAGAGGCCAATGGCAACTTTGAAAGAGCGACAGGCCTTTTTGGCACAGACTGGTCACTGTGTGCATGTGGCAACGATATAAGCACTCCAGGCAAGAAGGAAGCCATTACTCAAAAAAGCCCTCCTTGAATCACGCTTAAGATACTCCGGAAAACACTCCGGAGATTCTGAAGACACATGGCAAAATGTTTTGTGATCTGACGAAACCAAAATGAAACTTTTTGGCCAAAATGCAAAACTAAGTTTGGCACAAACCCAACACAGCACATCACCCAAAGAACACCATCCCGACTGTGAATCATGGTGGTGGCAGCATCATGTTATGGGGATGTTTCTCATCAGCAGGGACTGGGGCATTGTCAGGATAGAAGGGAAAATGGATGAAGGAAAATGGATGGAGCAAAATACAGAAATATCCCAGAGAAAAACCTGCTGTCCTCCGCAAGAAAGCGGGAGGGGGAACCTCTGCGGGTGAGGGACGGGGGCGAACCTCCGTGGAGGAGGGATGAGGGCGAACCTCTGCGGGGGAGGGACAGGGAAGCATTTAAGGGGTGTAAGGGGAAGCTTTGAGGAGTGGAAATGGGAAGCTTTGAGGGGCGGGAGAGGAAGCTTTGAGGCATAAGCTTTTTCAGGAGTGCGAGAAGAAACGTGAAGTTGAGGAATGCTGGAGAGGGCGGGGTTTTCAAACCTGCCCTTGTGTCGTTTTCTTTCATTGGTTCGACAGGGTGTACTTAATACACAGGAAGTTCTGCCCTACTATTTTTGCTCCAATTTGCTCCAACCGGTAGCCGACTCCCACTCACGGTTTCGCTCGGCCTTACGTAATAGACAGGGTGTGGAGTCGAGAGCGCGGTTCCTCAGTTGGGAACACCAAATCAACAGTAATGTGGGCTAACTGGACATGAGGACCCTGCTGGGTTTGGTGACCACAACCCGGTGTCTGCGGTTGCTCAACCCGTCGGGCCGCAGAGTTATCCATGGCTGACGGCCTCAGGGACAGAGGTCGAATGACAGGACCGAGCGACCCCTCGAGCATCCTGGTACGCTCACCCCGGAACCCATAACAATATCATAGAGCACTATTTTAACAGAAAATTTTAATGGGGGTATAGGCACTGTTGTCTCGAAGCAGACGAGCTCACTACTCCCAGCCCTTTTTAGCTGCGACAAGCAGCTCTATGAGAGGACCGCGTTGTTGTTCTTGTTGTTGGGGTGCCTTTTTGAATAGCGCATGCGCATACACTCGGACGTGCGCTGATGTGAGGTAAGAACATCACGGACTAAAATCGTGATTTGTTTGAAGAAACAAGAATAAATTTAGCAACAAAGACAACATGAATGTTTTCATATCAATCTCGTTTCACAGAACTTGACACAAATTAGGTGTAATTATTGAACATCTCATGTGCATACACTCGGACTTCCCCTACTGACCAAGCCAGTTTCAAATTATCCCTCTGCCACCCAGAATTAACATTAACTAGGGCATGCCCGTACTATATCTATATCTAAAATTATATCCCCCCCTCTATTTACATGAAATGGTTTGGTCCATGAAATGTTTTGGTCCATTCGCAACGCCAAAGCGAACGGCGAACGCTTTACATGAAATGGTTTGGTCCATGAAATGTTTTGGTCCATTCGCAACGCCAAAGCGAACGGCGAACGGCTTGCGAGTACAGTGACAATCCCCCCGGGGTCCCCCCCTCTATTTATATCCCCCCTCTATCGAGAAATTATTATTTTCTCCGGAAGAAATCGAATTACGTACCGTAATGGCGCACGCGCTGGGCTCAGCATCACCTCGCTCTCACATCGGCCACGCCTACGCAATAACGCGTTCTGTGATTGGATGCCGGAAGTGCAGTCCTCACTGTCCGGAAGGTCGTATATCGCAGTTACGATGAATCGCAAATTCGTTTTTATTAGTTTTAAAACATAGTTTAACGCCAACATAGCGCCAACATAGTTTGCAAACGTGAAATAAATGAATACGCTCTCAAATGTGCCATCCGAGGCAGAGTGTGTTCGCCACGTTCGGCACACGCGATAGCTCGCTGCTCTGATTGGTTGAATCGTTTTTTGGACATAGCTCGGTAAGTAATTGTCCGATTAATATGAAACCTTGAAAAGGCACATCCTCGGGTCCCCAGCAATATACCTGGCAAGTTTCAAGTATATCGGACCCGTGGTTGTCGAGAAACAGCGGTCACAGACAAACAAACGTACAAACGTACAAACAAACAAACACACAGAGATTACTGGAATTATAGATAGATAAATAACATTAATGAATTAACATTAACAGAAATAACACTCACGTCCATACATTATATGTAATCAGTTGAAGAAGCATGTTGCGTCGCAAAACAATGGACAAGACCAGAACTGAAAGACAAAAAGACGCTAGTGCATGCGTATAATTTAATGACTGGTCGAATTTGGTAGCGCATATTGCAACGGATATCCTCATGATTCTACACGTCGCAGCTGGTGACCACACTGTGGTCATTTTTCTCTTGTTGTTCTGTGAAGACAACTTTCTACATTTGTTTTGTTTCAAACCAAGGGGCTGGTTGTTCTGCTTTTGTTTTTCTTTGTGTAGCCCCCACCTCGAGTGGCCCAAGGCTTTGTGGCGGGCAATATCCCATTAAAAAAAAAAAAACATGAACACATGTCCATGTTTCCTTGGCAGTCGTACTGTAAAGTTATGCAGACATGGCTGAGTGTCATTTTTGCATTTACCTTCTGACAGTAGCTCTGTACATCAGCTGGAGTGCGCAAGCAGCTTGTAGTGCCATTTGGGTCTTGAATCCACCCACCCGTCTCTTCGTCCAGATGCATGTTCGGCTTACCACAAAACATGGCCACGTGGGGGAAGTAAAGTTTGTCGTTCTGCAAACAAGGTTGTACCGAAGACAAGAAAATGTTATCAAAACATAAGTGGATAAATATCCATTATCAAGGCAGCACGAAACAACAAGGACTATAGATTGTTAGTTATTTTTGCAAATGTACTCATATCCCTGCCAAGTTGCCAAAGCACGAGACCTGTTGTGTGCACACACCTCCATTAAATGAAAAACTCTCAACCTCACTTTCCAGGTGTCTTAATTTTACTTTAAGCTTTTCAGCAAGGTTTAGCCTCACGTCCTCCATATACACATTTTTAAGTTGCAACGAGCCAATAAGTTGGTTGTCATTATGCCGCATGAGAAACGGTCATTTTTGGTTTGAAGAGGTGTGTGGCAAAAAGATGAAAAGAAATGGTGTGAATATTTTTGAAAATGATCGACGAGTCACACTGTGGCAATAGACACTGGCCATCTCGGCCATCTTCCCTCACACATGCTCGTCAGTCTTCGTAAAAATAGGACCGTGGGTCCTGAAGCTCACCTGGATCAGGAGCAACAGTCACTCAAACCCCCCCCACAGACCCTGATATTTTTAATGCCGTGACTTTGGTACATCATGGGTGATGAAGGTTGTGAAAACGTTTCATCGAAATCGTGTGTGTAGGTTCAGAGGAAAAAGCAAATTCCTATTTTGGGGATCAAACCTGGATCCACTTTAACCCCCGGTAGATCCCTTTAGACTCTGAATATTTTCATGTCGTGAACAAACTTGAGTTGCACACCAAATATAATTTGTGCCAAGTTTGGACACAATCCCATCAGCAGTTTCGGAGAAGCCGCAAGTGTTTAAGGACCGAAAACGTGCCATCCCATAAGATCCCCGGAATTATGTTCCAGGTGAGCTAAAAAGAAGGAAAGTCTCCATCTGTGGACTTGTATGTCAGGTTCCTGATATGTCAGGTAAACATGGGTTGACTGACTTCCACAAAAAATTTTGTGTGCTTGGTTGGGATAACCAGGGTAAGGTCAGGGGCCTCGTTGCATAAAATCCCCTTGTCCTTCAGGAAAGATTTACCTTAAGGTACACTGCGATTTCTTAGCGAAGGATTTCCTGAAGGGCTGTTGCATAAACAACTCTTAATAAATCCACAAGTAAGGATTTCCTTAGGGTTGAGAAAATCCTTAAGAGGCGTTGCTATGCTGGGCAACCAAACAGAATAGAGACATGAAGAGGCATCCGAAAGCAAGAACACAAAATGAACACGCGATTTAAAATGGTGCTTGTTGTATTAGTCAGGTTCACTATGTTAACAAATATAATTTCGGTCAACATTTTGGGAGATTAGCAAACCTGTACATTTTTGGAATATTCAGAGCATGGAGAATCCGAACATCAATGTCGGCATTTGCACAGACAGATTTTGGATTTTCAAAATGGCCACCATAAAATACATATTTTCCGCTATCTCGGCTTCTAGTCAACCTAGAATCTTAATTAAATATGCTAATCCTATGTTTTCTGGGTCAAGGAATCCAATAAAGGCCTCAAAATAGTGCTCAGGTTTATAGAAAAACAACAAACAAAGGTAATTGAAAACCATCGTCTTTATATTTGTGATATAACTATTACTTTATACATGATATTGCAAGTCCTTTGAAGTTATAGGTATGGGTTTATAAAGCAGGAAAGCAGCCTTGTTGGTATCAGATTGAACTACAAGTCCTATAAACAGGATCTACTAGGTCTATACCGTTCAGGAATATGCTTTTACAGATCTTCATCACTATCCTGAGTGTCATTTTCGCAAAGGTGTCTACGCAAATGCCAACATTAATTTTTGGATTCCTCATGCTCTGAATATTCCAAAAATGTATAGTTTTGCTAATCTCCAAAAATTTTGAACGAAATAAAACAGTAAACCTGACTATATGCTGCATGAGGCTTCGTGCTTCCGGATGAATAAAACGATTCTTGTGTAAAATTAATTTGATTCTCATTGAGCAATTTATTACCTCCGCAGCCAAAGGTCGATGGAGGTTATGCTTTCACCCCTGTCTGTTTGTTCAACTACTGGTTGAACCATCAGCAGACCATCAACACTTCCAGTACCCCTCCCATTGGTGGTGTGATGCACGTCAACGAGGAATGGGAATGTACCAACATGCATGGACGCAGCTTCATGGGCTCGGAATGGAATGAGAATGTCTCTGCTTTCAGCAGAAAACGGGCACGTTGCAACAATTGTGGAAACACCCACCCGATTGGGAGGAAAAGAGGCGTTGAGGGGGGGGGGGGGTGGTCAGGGAGGGTCGCTGCCTTGTGGCCCGGGGTCCGGGGTCCGTTGAGGGGCATGAGCTTTTCCCGTAATTTTTTTTGACAGTACAGTGAAACTCCTTATTGGCTCATCCTCTTTGTCCAAAGAAATAATTAACCATTTGCTCACGTATTTTTATTGCCAATCCGATGGAGAAAGTGTTCAACAGTCGAGGATGCGAATTGACTCGATCGGTCCAAACGTCCCGCTATCCTTTATTTTCAATCATACGGGTAAATAAAAGTGACCATTTATTTTTCTCAGTAAAATATTCAGGTAAATGACACGGATAAATAATAATTTAGGCCCTGTGTGCATTTATTATATACTGTATAAGGTTTCAGGCCATATGGCTGGAGCATTCCATGAAACTTTGGGCAATTGGACTGCACTGTATATGTTCCGTAGCCATAGGTCCAGTGGTCCGACTTTTAATACAAATTTATGAGTGATACCAATAAAAAGTGGGTTTCTATTGGTATCAATAATAAATTGGTTAGCAAGTTTGTGAGCCTACCTTCTTGTTAAATCATCTTTTTGGGGGAGGGAGGGAGCAGGGGGAGTCTCGCTAGATAGTAGCAAGCCGTTCGTTTCTCGGTGCGAAAACCATTTTTCCAATAACTGCTCATTATCCAGCCAACCAGGCCACTCGGTAATCTTTCGGCAATATGCAAGGTGAGGAGGTGGTTCACCAAGAAGTCACATTACAACACCATAGCTTATAGCATAAAAGCTGACAAAATGACTTTTTATTATTCAACAATATTTCCACATTACATCACACAATAGTGTATGAAATTCAGCCTAAAGCGCTCAGTTATTCTCACTACATGAGAAGCACTTCCCTATTCATAATCATACTTTATCATCCTTTGTACAAATTCCTTCGGCAGTTCTCTGCACCAACAGTAAACCAACCTTGCATCAGATGTTGTCTGAAAAATGCATTCAGGTTGCTGTATTTTCATGTATTTATTATTGCCAGAAAAGAGGTCCAAGACAAGAATGAGCAAGGTAGCTCTGACAGTGGGCCAAACATCAAGGGATTCTACTTTTTTTAACAGTACAGTGAAAGTACAGTGGGACTTTGCACAGTACAGTGGGACACCCCAATTCCACTTTTTTGAAATACCAACTTCTGTCCTGCAAGTCCTTGGTGTCCTTGGGTTTTATACTTCTCCCTCCCTCCCCCCCCCCCCCCCCCCCCCTTCCCACGCCTCCTCCCCCCAAGCCCTCTCCCTTCCACACATCTCCCTGCTCTCAAATGTTGTGTTTGTGTGCTTCCCCTTCTCTCCCCATCTTGTTTTCCGCTCCCTCTTTTTATATATTTTGTTTGTCTGGTTGATTTGTTTGTGAAGTAAATGTTAGCTCTTTCACGAGCCTCGATTCAGTATACAAAAAAAAAAAAAAAAAAGGTGATGAACGAACTGAAGAAGAGGGAAAAGGAGATGAAAACCCGAAATTAGCAAGATGGTTAGGTTGGGAAGATCAATGGGGGCAATATCGTAATGAAGCTCTTGGAACAGAATTGGGGATGATTAGAGATGGTGGTGTACTACTTCCTTGAAGCCCTGAAGGGACAGAACAACCGATCCGGAAGGTAGTTCCATAGACGGGAGATGATGATGATGATGATGATGATTGACTCCTTCTTGCATCTTTAGATACATATGGCTGCCAAAGCAGTTTCCTAGGCTATTGGGCACAATCCTGGACAGGTCGCCACTCTGACGCATGACACTCGAATGGCTCATTCATCCAAGTAACTGGTACTCATTTTGCCGACCTCGGAAGGATGACAGGTTGAGTCAACCCACCTGGTGTTAATTCAATGGAATGACAAGGGCTTGAACTCCAGACCTTGCAATATTAAACCATCGACTGAACCGTTAAGCCAACACCAGGCTTATAGATGGAAGAAGCGAAAAAGAAAAGACCTAAGGTTTGCAGTTACCCTGAATTTGGAGGTCAACACAGAAGGGAAGAATGGAAGATGGGTTATTTTACTGGATGGATGATGGATGGGTTATTTTACTGGAAGAAGATAGGAGATGGTGGTGAACAGCCATTGTAAAGACCTGACCTGGAGGGAGGAGTGGGATTGAAGAGTGTGAGAGTTTGTTCCAGAGGTGGGAAAAAAGAGGAATGAAAGATGGAAGGTGAGCGGAAAGTCTCGATTTTGGCAGTTTAACCAGAAGAGGGTTGCTGAAAGATATTGTCCACCCTGCAAGAATATTTGGGGGGTGTGGGGGGGAGGAGCAGAGTACAGACAGAGCAGGGGGAGCTCGGCCCGAGAGGAGTCGGTAGAAGACAAACACCACCAAGCTGCCTGCGGTGAGAGAGTGAAAGGCCCTCAAAATCAGCTTCATCACAGAGATACCAATGATTCAAAGAGCCTTGGTTTCTACAGCATGAAGCCGAGCTAGGTGTGAAGCAGGATCACCAGCCCAGAGGGGAGAGCAGTACTCCATCAAGCTGCGGACGAAAGCTTTGTATGTGGTGAGGAGCTCAGGAGTGCCCAGAAAGGACTTTGCATAATGGAGGATGCCCAGACAGTGACTGACTTTGGAGGCCAACTTGGAAATGTTGTTTTCCCAGGAAAGATCATGAACCATCAGCAAAGGCATGAAAGGCAGATAGTGAGACCCAAAAGCTTGAGTGACTGGAGAGGATTGTTGAGAGAAAGTAGATGGATGGGCTTTCCAAACGGTCTTTTCGGAGAGACATAGTGAGTGTGAGATTTGCTAGGATTGAAAGACACTAGGGCATGCCCGTACTATATCTATATCTAAAATTATATCCCCCCCCTCTATTTACATGAAATGGTTTGGTCCAAAGCGAACGGCTTGCGAGTGGTGACAATCCCCCCCCTCTATTTACATGCAATGGTTTGGTCCAAAGCGAACGGCTTCCGGAGTTTGGTAAAGAAATCGCCATCGCGTGCACAAACGCGCAGGAAAGCGAATGAAACGCAAATTCGTTTTTATTAGTTGTAAAACATAGTTTAACGCCAACATAGTTTGCAAACGTGAAATAAATGAATACGCTCTCAAATGTGCCATCCGAGGCAGAGTGTGCCCGCCACGTTCGGCACACGCGATCGTTCGCTGCTCTCTGATTGGTTGAATCGTTTTTTGGACATAGCTCGGTAAGTAATTGTCCGATTAATATGAAACCTTGAAAAGGCACATCCTCGGGTCCCCAGCAATATACCTGGCAAGTTAAAAGTATATCGGACCCGTGGTTGTCGAGAAACAGCGGTCACAGACAAACGTACAGACAGACAGAGATTACTGGAATTATAGATAGATGTTCCACGTATTTGACCAGTCTGATTTTATCCAGGTCTGCAGAGAGTGAAGAGCCTGCTGCCTGCCGATCTGAGGGTTGAGATATGGAACGGCAGAGAGTGGGGTCATCAGCAAAGAGATAGAGGATTTTCCAGAGAGTCGTTGAGATTATTGATGAAGACTACAAAAAGCACAGGGCCCAGAACACAGCCTTGAGGAACTCCAGCTTAGACAGGAAGAGGAGATGAGAGAATTCCATTTAGAGCCATACGTTGACTATGACAGGAGAGGAAGACCTCAAGCCATGCGTGGAGATTTCCATGGATATCACAAGAGGAGAGTTTTGTGAGCAGAGCGTGGTGCCAGACCATATCGAAGGCACGAGATATGTCAAGGGAGACGGCTCTGATTTCCTGTTTGGAATTCAGGACCTCCATCCATTGCCGAGATACCAGAAGCAGCATGTCCAGAGTAGAGTGACCTCGTCTGAATCCAAATTGATGATCCGAGATAAAGCCATTGGAGAATAGGAAGGATTTAATGTCAGAAGCCAGGATGGATTCCATAAACTCACTGATTGAGAGCAGGCTGGTTGGTCTGAAGTTGCAAAGATCTGTTTTTGCACCTTTTTGTGTAAAGCGGTAATGTTGGCTCATTTCCAAACAGATGGCAGATGACCTTCAACAAAAGAGGGCGAAGAATAGAGAGAGAGAGGGTGAAAAGAGCGGCAGAGCAGGATTTTAAGACCTGTGGACAGATGCCATCTGGTCCATTTGCAGAATCAGATTCGAGATTTGACAGAAAATTCACCACTTTGTCAGGAGAGAAGGACACAGTCAAGGAGCAGCTGGGTGCGACTGGGTAAGGTGGGTAAAGAGAGCGATTGGTTTGGGATACAAGATTTTGAGGCAAACACAGAGTTGAGGAATTCGGCTTTGTCACGTGCGGTGTCAGCTGTGTAGCCATTTGAGGTAAGGGAGGGGATGGAGGAGGAACAAACACCAGAAACAGATTTGACCAGACACCACCAGCATTTGGAGGTCCATAGACAAGTTCGAGAGTTCAGTCTTGAGAGTAGAGATATTGTTTCAAATATCTCTGTACTCTCAATACTAGAGTAGCTCATGGTGGTTGAGTATGCACTTTATTGTACAGACCTAAACTCTTCAGGAATCCACTAATTGAAGGTCCAGGAACAATATTTGGTTGGTAACACATTTGCCACTGACGGCGAAATAGCTGAAATGGCCACACCCCTTTTTGGGCCACGCCCCCTTTTTGCCGTGACTGTATCTACAGAACCGTTGGACCTAGGAGGTTGCCCGACCACTCAAAATTTGCGCAATGGCCACATTATGGGGGGTCAGTAATACATTTTCATATCCAAAAGTCAATGGTTTTTAAGATAATTGCCAAAAACCGATTTCAACATGTTACGAACTACAATATTATTCGTAATTGTTCCTGTTCCTATTGTTCAATTACTTGATTCCTGAAGAGTCTAGACTAGACTAGAGTCTAGACTAGAGTCAAGACTAGAGTCTAGACTAGAGTCTAGACTAGAATTTAGTCTAGAGTCTAGACTAGAGTCTAGACATGGCTAGAAATTCCGGTCATGGGTGTTTTGTCGTTGAGCCTGCAATCCAGCTGTTGAAGCCAGATCAGTTTGGTAACATATTCCTTGGAATGGGACCTTTTCACATGGAGAAGATTGTCATCGCTTGCCTTGGGAAGTTTTTAGGCTGTATCGGTATTGATCTGGCTTTGATTGAGACTGAAGCCTTTGGCAAGCTCGTTGTAGAGAATAGTGTCATGACTGGAGGTCACTATTGCAAAGGCAAGGAGGGAATGAGTCTTGTATCAGAGGTGATGACAGTTCTTATGTTTGAGAAGTTTCAACCTGACCAGGACAGTACTAGTTGTGAATTAGACCAGCAAATAGAGACCATGGAAACTAAGATGCAGCAGGCTTTAGATAGTGACCATACAGAGTTCAGAGAGATTTGGGAAGAAAGCAAGATCTTACATGCAGACTTGAAGAAGTATTTCACCGAATGGAAAGAAACGGCCTGTAATGAGAATGTGAGGTACTGGAGCTTGTTTCTGGATGAGCTGTATCCTATCCTGAGAGATCTTACACACTCTATTCGGCAAGGCGATTGGCATCTTTTCGTTTCAGCTGTGCGGAGGTGCATGCCTTTGTTCTTCGGGTTTGGCCGGACAAACTATAGCAGATGGGGTACGCTGTTCCTTGAAGATTGCCTGGACCTACAAAGGAAGTTCCCGGGTATCTACAGATGCTTTACAGATGGTGGATGGGTGATGTACCACACTACCCGACAAGGCAGTGCAGTAGGATTTGACATGGCACTCGAGAAGTGTTACAATAAACCCGCCAAGGTTGCTGGAGGTATCATTGGGATGACCAGACAGAAAGAAGCAGTAGCCTTATGGAATCTCCTAAAGCATGAGAAAGATCTTCATGTGGCACAGCTGCTGGAATGGTGCAACTTGGGAGACAAAGATGACAGTGAGCTGAGCCTACACCATGAGTTCAATCCAAGTTCTACGAAGATTGGCCATGTTCGTGCAAAGGCCCTTCTGGATTACATAAAATCCATCAACAATCCGTTCGACGCTGGAATCAGACTTCAGAACATCTCTACTGGAGCTGACATTCCCCAGGAGGTTGTCGACGGATTACTTGAATGCCTGGAAATTGGTGAGAAGAGTTATGAAGAGTTTGTTGAGACCAGATTTCAGGATAAGGAGAAGCACCTACATGATACAATCCCTACCAACCGCAAGACTGTTTTCGTGAAACGTACTTCTACTCCGTTCACAGCGAAGAAATCGATGGCGAAAAAGGATGCAGCGGAAACGGTTAGGTACATTGACTATGCTAGAGAAAGAGGGTACAGCATGCTAGAACTCCTGAAGTATGAATTGACCAGCACATCCCAGTTCCTCACCACTGAATGTAAAGATGGCATCAAATTGAAGAAGCCCGATAAAGCCTCCTTAGCCAGGGAACTTGTCAGTCGCCTTCCACAGGAGACGAGGAATGTAAAGAGTGACGCTCAGATGACAATAGTGGACTTCATGGCACTTGTGCGTAAACTACCGATGAAAAAGATGGGCCTTCACACATTCGGGGAATTGGCTGAGAGTCTTTCCAACAGGATTCTTGCTACAGGCTCCGTGTCCACAAGAATAGACATTATTTTTGATGTTTATCAAAAATCATCAATCAAGCAAATGGAACGGGCACAGCGAAGTTCCTCAGAACAAATCACAATCACCATTGGGTCTGACAATCAGAAACTCCCTGTCGATCTTGATATGTTCTGGAGCTCAATGTTGAACAAAGTTCGGTTGCAGGAGTATGTCTTCAAGTGGATGCTGCAGAATGTCGAGTCGGACAAGGAAATATTCTTTGGAGGAGTATATGGGGGTGAATGCAGGAAACTGTTAGCTGGCACTGAAACACAGATCGCAGAGCTCTCAAGCAACCAAGAAGAAGCCGACGACAGAATCATGTTCCATATTAATGATGGTGTTGTGAAACACGGGGTTCAATCAGTCTTGGTCGACTCGCCTGACACAGATGTCTTTGTCAACCTCATCTTCCACTTCAACACAACCTGACAACTACAAAAGCTGTACGTGAAGCTTGGTAACCGGAAAACAAAGAAAACTGTACCAGTCCACATGTTGGTTGATCAACTGGACAACGGTTTGGTGTCGTGTCTCCCAGCCATTCATGCTCTCAGCGGTTGCGACAGTACCAGCAAGGTGGGTCCAAAGCTGTCTGGCCTGAAAGCATCCATCGATCTCTCCCTACTGGAAGGGTTTGGTGTAGAAGAACTGTCACCACAGATAACAAGCAATGCTGAAAAGTTCCTTGTGTCTGGATTAAAGAAGACCGACTGTTCCACTTTCGATGAATATCGATGGGAGCAGTACCACAACTCCAAGAAAGAACTGGACTTCAACCAGCTTGTGTGCTGTTCATCAACGCTACGAGAACACATAAAGCGAGCATTTCTTCAGTGTAAGATGTGGTTGCAAGCCCCAACTCCTGCCGTCACCAAACCAGATCCACTCCAGTATGGGTATGAAGCAACGGACGTTGGCATAACACCAGTGATACTGCCAGTATCGTGCAGGCCCGATGACCTGCCTCCTCCATGCAAATGCCCAAGAGCATGTATGAGTACCAAAACGTGCACTTGCAGAGACAGGAACATTAAATGTGTCACGTTTTGTGGCTGTAGTAAAGGCGAAAAGTGTAGAAATCCAAATAAGTAAATTCCAAAATAGGATGATGCAAAAGGTATAAGTGTCATATAATGTTGTGGCCTTGGTGGTATCATACAATTGTAGTTCGTAACATGTTGAAATCGGTTTTTGGCAATTATCTTAAAAACCATTGACTTTTGGATATGAAAATGTATTACTGACCCCCCATAATGTGGCCATTGCGCAAATTTTGAGTGGTCGGGCAACCTCCGAGGTCCAACGGTTCTGTAGATACAGTCACGGCAAAAAAGGGGGCGTGGCCCAAAAAGGGGTATGGCCATTTCAGCTATTTCGCCGTCAGTGGCAAATGTGTTACCAACCAAATATTGTTCCTGGACCTTCAATTAGTGGATTCCTGAAGAGTTTAGGTCTGTACAATAAAGTGCATACTCAACCACCATGAGCTACTAGAGTACAAGGAAAAGGTAAGTTGTTTCAAGGCAACTGCCTCATGAGATAAATCTGTGCTTTGATTATTTTGTTACCAATTCATACGAGAAGATACTGCCTACTCACCAAATGGGTCTTTCCATCTTGATATTCTAGATAAGGGAAGTAAAATTGTTTGGTTTTGATTTTTCATTTTAAAATAACCGGGCATGACAACATTCCGACAATGGCACGGCGCAATTGAAAAGGGAGTCACTAACAGTCACCACAACTTCCCTCACACCATTAATAAGTTAATAATAGGCGACACGCTCGGCAAAGCACTTGCATGGTGAAAGCTGTAATGAGAATCTATTGCTTGCCCCAGCCCAATCAAAATAAACTGGAATGTTTGTAGCTTGCATGAATAAATTGCATCTTCTTCATTCGTCTGCTGCCCAAGGCTGCAGAGTAGCATCACTGGATGAGGGCACGGCTGTGCCGCTGATGTAATTTGGCCATGGTGCCAGCAATGGCTCGCTCACTTTTCGCAAAGGAAACCGTGGGATCTTTAGCATCCACCAACTAATGCTGGCAGACCTAACGCCCATTTGATTGACTACATTTGAGGGACGACACACACTGATGAACTACCCAGCTTGTTTAATACCAGAATGGCAATTTATAGTTTGATCGGGATTCAAACTTCAACTAGGCAGCTTAGAAGCGAGTGTACATACCTCTAAGGCCATCCTGCCAGCCCCAATAAATTGTGTATGACATGATAAAAGTGTCCACATGCATCAAATGATAATTATTTTACAAATTGGTAATCACAGAAGATATCAGCAAAACCTTGTAAATATTTTCCAAGTGTTTGCGCATTATTATTTCACAGCCAAACCATAGAAACCATAACGTTTGTGCCATAGTGTGTTTGAAACATAGAAACCATAGTGGTTGTGCGTTATTATTTCATGGCATCTAGACCCACGCATTTTGGGTCCACCATCGACATGGTTTTAAGCTACCCCACACGTTGGCCTTGAAGGCTGTTTTGAGGCCACCAAAGACCGCTATTAAGTGTATAATATTGGGATGCAGGGTCTGGCAGTGCTGTCGCCGGCCCGCAAGGAAAAGGTAACCACCATGAGGCCAATGTTCTTAGCTTTTCAATGGCTTTTCAAAATCCATAGCTTGTCAATGTCCAACACGTCCTCAACAAACCACCGGGAAACGTTCACCCAGCCTGTCAGCACCGGGTAGCCCCTGATAGTTTTCAATAATTCTTGTTTCTTTATGACCACACGTGTTTTCTCAGCTGCATTATAACTACTTTAGACTATAAGTGCGACAACAATGACAAATAATATTATGAACCACACTTAAGCATTTCACATAATTGTTTCCAAGAAACGTGGTGCAAGACAGCACAAGCTCTATTTTCAATATACAGTGCACATTATTTTAGAGTGGGAAAATTAAATGGAATTGAACAAAATCGACAACAATTCTTTTCTCGGTCTTAAAGTCACAAGCTGAGTGCCTAAATGTCAAATGGTTTTAAAAGGACTTGGATTACACAATACAGACTTACAATGGCAATGGCCGTTGCTAGGTAGTGAGCCAGGTAATGGGGTATGGTTCTGAAGCACAGGAGTGCAAAGGGTGGTGGATAAAAATAGAAACATTACATCCATGTGTACAGAGATAAAATAATGCCTCTGGCGACGTCGTCGGTGGAGGAGGAACAAAAACATGACTCTGTGGGACAACGAATGTTCCAAAAAAAAAAGGGAAAGTCTTGTCGTACAACAACAACAACAACATGCATTTTAAGGCCATGTTCCCTGCTAGAGTGGGGGTTAGCCTTGCGGTCCCCAAGACAATCTTCTCCATTTTGCCCTATTTTCTGCATCTCTCCTTGTTAACCCCCTTGCCCGCATTTCTTCTTCCACCATCTTTAGCCAAGTCTTTCTCGGTCTTCCCCGTCCCTCTACTTCCTTCTACATTAACTTCCATCACTCTTCTCAACCAGTCACTTTCATCCTTCCTCAATACATGACCAAACCATCTCAACCTGTTCCTCTTCACAGCATCAATCACAGGCAATATTCCCATCATCTTTCCCAATTCATCATTTGTCTTCCTCTCTCTCAACGATACTCCGCACATCCATCGAACCATTCGCATTTCCACCCTTTCCAGCCTTTGTTGCTGCTCTACGTTCATTACCCATGTCTCGCTCCCATAAATCATAACACTTCTCACACATGCAGCATACACCTTTCCCTTCAGCTTCAGCGACACTCTCCTCCTCATCAGCACGCCACTCAGTTCCCGAAACTTCTTCCATGCACATCTCACTCGAGCAACCATTGCCGAGTCTGATCCACCTTCTCCATTCAGCATGTCTCCGAGGTAGCAAAATGTTTTCACACCTTCCAGCTTCACGCCGTCTCCAAGATCCAACTCAACATTTCCTCCATCTGCAGCTCCCTCTGTGCACACCTTACATTTGAATGTAGCTGCCACACTGGTTAATGACCCTCTCAGACCACTACATTTTTGATGAACCCGCTCAGCACACATTGTACATTGAATGGAGTTCACTCCGACACCCTTCCGACACACAGCACACGGCCACTTCCCAGTTCTTTCCACCTCACCACATGCTTTACCACTTGCCATCACCTTTGTCTTTCCGATATTCACCTTCAGACCTTTTGTCTCCATACATTCCTTCCACTTGTTCATCTTTTCCTTCAGTCCATCCATACTTTCCGCAATCAACACCAGATCATCTGCATACAACTCCCACGGTAAACCCTCCTTTACGGTCTGAGCCAGCACCTCCATCACAGCTACAAATAGTAGTGGACTTAGTACCGACCCCTGATGCACTCCCACCTTCACCTCAAACTCACCACTGTTCCCGTCCTTCGTCCTTACAGCTGTGCGTGCTCTTTTGTACATTGCCATCACTACTCTGATCAACCATTCCTCCACTCCTAACTTCCTCAATGCCCATGTCAATACTTTGCGTGGCACCCTATCGAATGCTTTCTCCAGATCAACAAACCCAAAAAACAACTTCTTCCTCTTATCCATGTACTTCTCCTGCAACTGCCTCACAATGAAAAGCGCATCTGTCGTTCCTCTTCCTGGCATAAATCCAAACTGCATTTCGTCGATCTTCACTTTCTTCCTTATCCTCCTCTCCAACACCCTTTCCAATACCTTCATTCCATGCTCCAATAACTTTATCACTCGGTACGAGCCACACTCCAGAGGGTCACCTTTCCCCTTGTATAGAGGGACGAGGGTACTCAGTTCCCAATCCACTGGAATGCGGCCTTCTTTCACCACCAAATTACAGATCTCTGTCATTCTCTTCACACCCCAACTTCCTGCTGCCTTCAACATATCTCCCACAACTCCCGTCGGCCCTCCCGCTTTTCCACTCTTCATTGCTTTTATCGCTTCCTCAACTTCCTTCTCAGTTATCTTCTCTGCCGGTCCTAAAACTGGGTTACTCTCTATGTTGCCATCCCATTCATTCTCTGTATTCAACAGCATTTCCATATATCTTTTCCATCTTCCTTTAATTCCATCTGGGTCGACAACGATTTGTCCCACTTCATCCTTCAAGCAACTCACCCCCATCACATCACACCTCTCTTTCGCTATCTGCTTTGCAATCCTGAATACTGCTTTCTGACCCTCTTCCGAATCAAAGCGTTCTCCGAACATTTTCCTACATGCCTCCTGCGCCTTTGCTACCTCTTTCTTTGCAGCCTTCCTGGCTGCCTTATAACTTTCATGCTCTGCTGTTTCTGCTCCCGTACCCTTCGCCTTCTGCCACTCTTTGAACTTCTTCCTCTTCTCGTCAATCCTCTTTCCAACCTCAACATCCCACCACCATGTTTCCGAGTGCCTCGGTGGTCCTTTTGTCCATCCACATACCTCACCAACGGCTCCCAACAGACTAGCTTTCATTGACATCCAACCACTTTCAAGCTCAACCACATCATCCTCTACCCTACTCAGCCTCTCTTTTAATGCCTCCCTTACTGTCACCTCTTTCAGCCTCCACACCTTCATTCTCAGTTGGTACTTCACCCGCCGAGCTCTCCTCGCACCTTTCACCCTTATGTCGCAGACAACCAAGTGGTGCTGTGAAACAGCCTCCTCCCCCGGGATCACCTTTGTGTCCCGGAGGTGCCCCCTATCTCGCCGACGCACCATCAGGTAGTCAACGGTTGTCGTCGACCCAACCAACGGTTGTCTTGTCGTACAAAGGGAATATATAAAGAGTAGCTTAAATGTAAAGATAGAAATAGTAAAAAAAAATTACCTCAGTCAAAGGCTCAATGTTGAAGTCACAAGGGAACACATGCAAATTCAAGTGGTAGGGGAGGGGGTGGAGTGGAAAATATGCATACGAGGCCAAATAGACTGTATTTAATAGACGGGTTTGATAACATGTGTATCTTATGCTCGCTCATACATGATTTGTGGAGTCCTGTAAAAGAGAAAAAAAAAAAAAGAGAAAAAAAAAAGGTTCATAGAAAAGGAAATCAATGGCACAACAGTTGCTATGCATGTAGATTTAGTTGCTTAACATTCGGAACCAAAAAGTCGGGTTTTTCAAGATTTTCAACCATAACTGTACGACTCCCCTCACTTGGGTTCCATTAAATGACAATCAAAAACAATTTGGATGGCGCTCCTGGACTATTAGCCTGATGGGTCATGTTTGACATCTGGTATCGCTGGTCTTGTCTTTGAAGAGGTAGAAGAGGGTTTAAACTTTATTTCAATTTGATATACAGGCCATTACAATGTAAACTGTATGCAGCAAAAGTGCTGTTAGGCTTTACATTTTACAAGAGTAAACACGATGGGTATAACACTTGCATGTCATACAGTGCATTCAGAAAGTATTCAGACCCCTTCACTTTTTTCACATTTTGTTATGTTGCAGCTTTATGCTGAAATCGTTTAAATTCATTTTTTCCCTCATCAATCTACACTCAATACCCCATAATGACAAAGAGAAAACAGGATTTTAGAAACTTTTGCAAATTTATTAAAAAGAAAAAACTGAAATATCACATTGACATAAGTATTCAAACCCTTTGCTATGACACTTGAACTTTAGCTCAGGTGCCTCCCATTTCTCTTGATCATCTTTGAGATGTTTCTACACCTTGATTAGAGTCCAGCTGTGGTAAATTCAATTGATTGGACATGATTTGGAAAGGCACACACCTGTCTATATGAGGTCTCACAGCTGACGATGCATATCAGAGCAAAAACCCAGCCATGAGGTCGAAGGAACTAACTGCAGAGCTCAGAGACAGGATTGTGTCGAGACACAGATCTGGGGAAGCCGACAAAAAAAATTCTGCTGCATTGAAGGTTCCGAAGAGCACAGTGGTCTCCTTCATTCTTAAATGGAAGAAGTTTGGAACAACCAGGACTCTTCCTAGAGCTGGCCGCCCGGCCAAACTGAGCAATCGGGGGAGAAGGGCCTTGGTAAGAGAGGTGACCAAGAACCCGATGGTCACTCTGGCTGAGCTCCAGAGATCCTGTGTGGAGATGGGAGAAACTTCCAGAAGGACAACCATCACTGCAACACTCCACCGATCTGGGCTTTATGGCAGAGTGGCCAGATGGAAGCCAAACAGTTCAATCTTGGTTTCATCAGACCACAGAATCTTGTTTCTCACAGTCTGAGAGTCCTTTAGGTGCTTTTTTGCAAACTCCAAGTGGGCTTTCATGTGTCGTTCACTGAGGAGAGGCTTCCGTCTGGCCACTCTGCCATAAAGCCCAAATCGGTGGAGTGTTGCAGTGATGGTTGTCCTTCTGGAAGTTTCTCCCATCTCCACACAGGATCTCTGGAGCTCAGCCAGTGACCATCAGGTTATTGGTCACCTCTCTTACCAAGGCCCTTCTCCCCCGATTGCTCAGTTTGGCCGGGCGGCCAGCTCTAGAAAGAGTACTGGTTGTTCCAAACTTCTTTCATTTAAGAATTATGGAGGCCACTGTGCTCTTGGGAACCTTCAATGCAGCAGAATTTTTTTGTCGGCTTCCCCAGATCTGTGCCTCGACACAATCCTGTCTCTGAGCTCTGCAGGCAGTTCCTTCGACCTCATGGCTTGGTTTTTGCTCTGATATGCATTGTCAGCTGCGAGACCTTATATAGACAGGTGTGTGCCATTCCAAATCATGTCCAATCAATTGAATTTACCACAGGTGGACTCCAATCAAGGTGTAGAAACATCTCAAAGATGATCAAGAGAAATAGGAGGCACCTGAGCTAAATTTCAAGTGTCGTAGCAAAGGGTATGAATACTTATGGCAATGTGATATTTCAGTTTTTTTCTTTTTAATAAATTTGCAAAACTTTCGAAAATCCTGTTTTCTCTGTCATTATGTGGTATTGAGTGCAGATTGACGAGGGGAAAAAATGAATTTAAACGATTTCAGCATAAGGCTGCAACATTACAAAATGTGAAAAAAGTGAAGGGGTCTGAATACTTTCTGAATGCACTGTTTATTATTGAAACTAGAAACACCCTTGGGGGAGGGGTTGGTGCCCATGACTTGACCCTGGGTACTACCAACCTGTTGCTGTTTAATTATATGATGCACGCATGCAAAAGCATACATACATACATACATACTTTTTTTTAAACATCAGAAGACAGATGGGTGACTGCAAATCAAAAGGACCAATGTGAAATTTACTGGTCAGACGACCAGGTGGAGTTTGGTGGAGAGGTTGGGTGTGTGATAAGGATGAAATTCCTAGATTTTAGTGAACATCCAGTTCCAAATGCTACAATTTATCAAACGATTCTTCACCACTGAGAGATGGGGCTACAAATGGTAGATAGCACAATATCTCAGAGTTATGGACAGATTCGGAAGAAGGTTGATGGATGAGTTGGGGGTCGGTGACTTGCAGATTCGATTTTGGTTCAGGTCTGGATGCAGATCCGGCCTATCAGTGAGATACAAAACGTAAACTGTTCAGCCTGGCAGTGGGATGTGCTCTACTGAGTGCCGATCTAGTTTATCCATTTTTAATCAAAAAAAATAAAAAGTCATGTACAACTAGAAAGGTACCCTGCGATGTTGCGACATCGCGACATCGACCGATATGCCTCCGCCCACATTATTACATCATTATACATACTTGTATCAACTTGACTTGGTTTCCTTCAGCCATTCTTAAGTTATCGCGGTAAGAAAAACCTATTACAGACTCTGACCGTTGACCTCTTGATACCAAAATCTAATCAGTTTATCTTTGCATCACAATACATACATACTTGTACCAACTTTAGTCAAAATCACATCACTGGTTCACAAGTTATCATGGTAACAGGATTTTTACTTAACATGACCTCTGACCTTGATCCCTGTGATCCCAAAATTTAATCCATTCATCTTTATATCATTATACATACTTCATCTAATGAATGAAATGAATTGAATGAATGAATGATTGTTTTAAGGCCATTTTCCCCCGCTAAAGCGGGGGGTTAGCCTTGCGGGCCCCATGACAATCATGGTTCCCTGTTTTGAGGCAATGTTTTTTTTTATGGCTGGATGCCCTTCCTGACGCCAATCCTTAGTCGCCTCTTACAATGTGCAGGGATACGGTCCACCTATTGAAAATCGGGGTACACACACGGATCATTCATCCCAGCAAGCTGGTACTCAATCTAAGTTGAGTTGGATTTAAATCCCTTCAGCCGTTCTCAAGTTAAACATATTAGACTCTGACCTTTGACTTATTGACCCTAAAATGAAATAATTTCACATTTGCATCATAATACCGTACATACGAGTACTTACAGCAACTTTGGTCAAAATCTCACCACTGGTTCACAAGTTATCGCAGTAACAGGATTTAAACCTAACTTGACCTCTGCCCTTTGACCACATGACCCCAAAAAATTTAATCAACTCATCTTTACATCATTATACATATGTTTAACAAGTTAAGATCCCTTCAGCTGTTCTCAAGTTATAAACCTATTACAGACTCTGACCTTTGACTTCTTGACTCCAAAATCAATTCCGTTCATCACTAGCGGCTAGGGTGCCGGCTTAGGATCCAAGAATCCTGGGTTCGAATCCCGGTCGATTGCTGAATTAACGCCAGGGGGGTTGACTCAGCCTGTCATCCTTCCGAGGTCGGCTAATTGAGTACCAGTTCACTGGTAATTCCCTGTTTGTCGTTAAAGGCAGCAAAAAGGGTTGGCGTCAGGAAGGGCATCCGGCCGTAAAACATTGCTTCAAAAAGGGGACCGAAAAACAACAACAACCACGGTTCCCGAAAAAGGCCAACCCCCGCTTTGCGGGGAAAAATGGCCTCTAAAGGTGGTTATTTTTTATGTTATATTGCATCATAACACATATTTGTACAAACTTTGGTCAAAATCCCATCATTGGTTCACAAGTTATCGCAGAAAGAGGATTTTTACCTAACATGACCTCTGACCTTTAACCTATGACCTCATGACCACAAAATCTAATCAGTTCATCTTGATCTTAGAATACATACCTGTACCAAATTTGACTTTGATCCCTTCAGCCGTTCTCAAGTTTTAGCGGAAACGAAAACCTATGCAGGCTTTGAAATAAGCATTGGCCCGGGTGACAAATGCCATCAAAACCTGGTACTAGGTAGCCAATCTGGCCACTTGTCAAAATCGTCGTTGTATTTGATCGTTGCCTATCATTATGCAATCTCAAGGAACTAATCTTGCCAAGGGGATTGCGGGTCATACGGCAACGGTTGTAGTGACTTCATTTGCTCCCCTCACCAGCAGTTCCAAAGGATGGGCGATGTAAATTATCTGTGTAAACATATACTATGTATCGCTGCTTTCAGTGATGGTGGACAAGGGTAATAAGAATGATACTTCAGAACCCTCAATTGTATCACGAGCAAGAGTACTCCCATGTTATTCTCACATTCGCTAAGCCCATGTTGCTTTAGAATTCACTTTACTGCAAAAAACTAAGAGGAATTCCTGTCTTATTGCCTTTTCCCCACCTTGTGAAGGTGTGTGTGTGTGGGTGTGTGTGGGTGTGTGTGGGTGTGTGTGGGTGTGTGTCAGTCAGACAGGCACAGCAAGGTGCTTGGACTAGGTGGGAAGGTGTGCGGGTGAGGACATTGAAGTGGCAAGAGATTTTGAGGATGGAGTCAATATTGTTGTTTCCTGTTGTGGGCAATATATGATGTGCTTCCGTCACCCGTAAGCTTGAGATTGTGGGGGTTGTTGCAGGAGGAGAGATGTTATTTGTGTGGAGGTTTGGGAACGGTGCAGCATGCACTGAGTGCATGCTCAGTAACATAAAAGTGGCGGCATGAGCAGGTGCTGGCAGTGGTAATGCAGATGGTGCAACAAGAGGTGCCGAGATCGAGAAAGAGAAGAGTGGAGAAGGAGACTGATGGGGGAGAGGTGTTGTTTGTCAAAGAGGGCCAAGTGGTAAGAGGTGCAAAGAGGAGGAAAGCAAGAGGGCTGTCAGATGCTTGTGATTGGCAGTTGGTGGCAGCCCTAAAGCCACAATTGGTATTCCCAGAGGAGATCTGTGTGAGAAGGTTGCGGCCTGACATTGTCATCTGGTCAGGTGCAACAAGACAGGTCATCTTAAGGGAAGTGTCTGTACCTTGGGAAGAGAACATGGAGGAGGTGCACGAGAGGAAGAGAGGAAAGTACAGTGAGCTGGAGGCAGATTGTCGGGAGAAGGGTTGGGAGAAGGGTTGGCGAGTTTATCAGCCATTTGAGGTGGGGTGCAGAGGGTATATTGGCAATTCCTTTTCTGCATTTCTTGCTCGGCTTGGAGTGTGTGGGACATAAAGGAGGAGGATGTGTGACAAAGTGGTTGCCTTGAAAGGCTCACTTTTGATATGGAGGAAGTTTATGGAGGCACGTCGAATGGTGTAGGTTGACGTTGTGGGTGGTGGTTCATTTCAGCCTAAAGGGGTAGTGACAGAGTGGAAGATAAATGGAGATGTGTGAATGGTGTGTGTGTGTGATGGTGTGTATGTGTGTATGTGTGTATGTGTGTATGTGTGTATGTGTATGTATGTGTGTGTGTGTGTGTATATGTATGTGTGTGTGTGTATGTGTGTGTATATGTATGTGTGTGTGTGTATGTGTGTGTATGTATGTATGTATGTGTATGTATGTATGTATGTATGTGTATGTATGTGTGTGTATGTATGTGTGCATGTATGTATGTGTGTATGTGTATTGAATGTGAATGTGAATGGTTTTGCATGAATGTGTTTTTGTTTGAGTGGTGCATGTTGTAAGGGTGGTGGTCGGTTGTTTTTTTTGGTGTGTGAGTGAGTAGATGAGGGGCTGTTGATTCTGGGAGTGGAGGCAGTTTTGTTGTTGTTGTCTGTGTTCTCACTGGCTGGGGGTGAGGGTATGTACGCATTCGGGTGTAGCTGCTACATGTGGAGGCGTATGTGCCCCTGCTGGCCCACCTTAGCTGAAAGTATCGAGGATGAAGGGCCGAAACGGCATGATTCTGAGGACCTCGACTGAGGAACTGGTCAGTGAGGCACACTTGCAACCAGGTGTGTTTTGAAATGAGATATATATATATATACTGTATATGTATATATATTGTTGCGAATATGGAATTTGGCCTCCATATCCGCTTGTAAATATTCCCCTATTTCTCCAATACTCCCCAACTTTCCCCAATCCCCCATTCCCTAGTCCCATTGCATGTAAATAACACTCAGTAGAGCCGACCTTCCCCTTATTCCCCCATTAAATGTCGTGCCCAGGTCCACCGCACCACACGTAGACCACTTTCGGACATCTTGCTAGTTATTCTTAGTCTATGTCAGTTAAGGCCTCGTTTCCATTAATTATGACTCTTCGTTGCACCAGAATGTGATTATATGGCACCAGTAGTGAGTTTAGGACCTTTCCCATACCTCCTCCCATCTTCTTCCCCGTCTACAACAACAGAGGGGCACGGCGCTGCGCGGGGGGGAGTGTGCGTCCTCCCACCGGCTCGGTTAGCCGCCATCGACAATGCGCTCCAGACAACGCGCTCCAGACCATGCGCTCCACGGGGTTACCACAAAGGGGCTCCTTGTCAGCTCCTCGTCAAGGGCGGAGCCGGTAACCCCCCCGCACGCACCCAATGAGAAGCAACGTGCCGATTCCACGAGGCGGAGCTAACGAGCCGAGGGCGTGTCACTCCCCGCCGGATATACGCGGCCCCGCGCCGGATGTGACGTCAGATGCGCCCCCAGCTTGAGCAGACAAGACGCCATCCGAGCGCTGCGACCTCCCCGCATCTCTGGACCGGACCGAGTCGATTCTGACCTTTGAGCCCAGGTGCACCTGGAGCCATCGCTACCCGCCTGTCCTTTCCATCAATCCCCGTGTGAGTCAGCTTTGTCCCGTTTATCTGTCGTCTGTTGGGAATAATATAAGATTGTGTCTAAGTGCTTGTCTTTCTATGTTGTACCTCTCGTCCCTGTAATCTGACCTTCCGCACGAATATAATCTCCTCCGGAGGTCTTGAGAACCGTATCCCTGGTGTCGTCATTTTAATCCCAGCCGTGTGTCTGTTCCTTCATTGACCTAGCATCGCGCGACTAGTCAACGTTCGGCTTCGGGTATAATATCGAGTATAATCTTGTGCAGACGTGGTCATCCCAAAACCGCTCGGTGAATAACATCCAAGCCACGTCTGTAACAATATATATATATATATATATATATATATATATATATATATATATATATATATATAGTCGCGATCCCGTCTGTGGAATGTATCCCAGCACGGAATACGGACGTGAATGTCCGGGCTTCAAGTAATCCACGTAGTGAACCAAAAGAGACGCAATAAACACAATTGTGTTTTAATCGGCCTTCTAGGGGTAAGGCACGATTATTTATTGGCTCGATCACAAAACCCATGAAAGGTAACAAAAGGGAATATGCTGCACAAGCCTGCAGGAACTGTCGGCAACAGACGCTCCAACAGGACGCAGGTAAGATCACTCGCGGCTCCAATCGACGGGCTCCGGGACTCGGAGGATACCAGGATGGAATACCGCACAAGGCCGCCAGGAACGGTCGGCCAGTAGCTCCAACACGAAGCCGGGAATCACTCGTTCTCTTCTGGAGTCCCTCGCTCGTAAAATACAGAACGGTATTCGACCAGCCCAACTCGGCTGTCCGGAGGCTTCAAGGAAAACCCTTATGATATTTCCCACTCGGAGCCTTCGAGCCGTGTGCGTCGCATAAGATGGCGACCGCGCTCTCTGACCCCTCCACCAATCACGTGCCGAATTCCCCCCCGATCGCGTGAGGCTCCAAGGATGCCACGTCACGCGGTGGGCGGGGCACCAAATCGGTCGTGAGAACAGGTGGTTTCACCGGTGGTTTCTCACAATATATATATTGTTGTGGATATGAGGATTGTGTTTTTTTAAAAATTGCTTTATTCTGGACCCTCCTGCCTCCAGTTGTGTATAAAGGTCAAAGGTCGTTCCGTAGTTATTTCATAAACAATCATGTTAGCCAATCATAGATTTCCCCCTTTGTTGACAGTTATTTCCTTATTCTGTGTAGTAGGGTAAGGCCTTGTCTTCCATTAATTGACACTCCATTGCACTGAATTCAAATAAATAGATCCCCTTTTATTTTCATTCCCAAAGCCCCATTCCCAAAGCCTCGATTGCCAACTGCATTCGCCGCCATTGCCATGTGCTCCGGCTCGGAGAAGAAGGGCGTGTCTCCACCTCGTCATAGAGGGGAGGAGTGAGCCAGCCCTGAACAACCAACCAAGCACGAGGGGTTTGGTTTGAGAGGGCGGAGGAAGAGCGATCGGGGAGGTTCGAAAAGGTTCAAGGGTGGGGCTATATATAACCCATGGGAGACGCCCCCACCTCAGATGAGTTCTGAGTTCTGCAAAGAGACGAGCTTCAGAGAGAAGTGCGCGAGGAGGGAAGAGAAGCGAGAAGGAAGCCTTGAGACAAGTGCGACAGAAGCGCGGGGGAAGCCTTTAACACAAGTGCGCGTGAGAAGCGCGGGGGAAGCCCTGAGAGAAGTGCACGACGTCACCCTGCTCGCTCCCAGCCTGACGAGGCCCGGCTTGCTGTGCGCCCTGCCAAGCCTTCCAGCTTGTGGTCCGAGCTGAACCTTCCTCCCGGTCCAGCCAATCGTTCCTGCCTCCATTCCCCATTCGTGTGAGTCCGTCTTTGTTTGTTCTGTCCCTGGGTTAATTAAGACTGTAGTAGATAAGCTAGAATTTCACTGTCACCTTTCCTCTTCTGTATTTTATTTTCTTATCCTTCCTTCTTCCTTGGTTTCTTTCAATTGTGTAAATAGTAAATAAATTACATTTGTATTTCTTACCCTTTGTCTTTCTTTCTTCTTTACATCCTTCGTTTTAGTCTTTTCCCCATTGAATATCTGTGGCGCGATTTGGCCAACGTTCAGGAATCGGGTTAGTCGGGGTAACTGTTCGGGCGCGGCGGCCATCCGCTCGGCAAACAACATCCTCGCCGCGGTCCCGTAACAATATATATATATATATATATATATATATATATATATATATATATATATATATATATATATATATATATATATATATATAGTCGCGTTCCTAGCGATTAAAATCTTTCCAAGGAATGGATAGCCGAACAAGCCATTACTCTGAAGCGTTCTACACACAAGGCGGAGGGGGGGGGGGGGGGGGGAGGGGGAAGAGGAGGAGGACTGGAGGACGTTGCTGAAGAGCACTTACCTGCACGGATCCCACCGGCAGTCTCCAAACCCTGCAGAAAATAATTCGCACGAAACGGGGTGCACTCAACTCTGATCACTGGTGGATTCTCATCAGGGGCGTTGGCGGGAACCGCTCGCTCCCGCGCTGCTAGGCCTCCGTTCCCCCTCGTTCACTAGGCCGTGCCTACTGGCGCGCAACAGGCCTTCCACACGAATCAAACGGGCCGCGTGCAGCTCGTTCCTTCAGCTGTGCCCGTCTGCGTCGTCTTTGGTGGGAAACTGCAGCCCTCGGTACGCGGCTTTGCCGTTGCCTCTGCACGTCTACCAGTGGTGTCTCCGAACACGGCCGGTCCGATCGCTTCCTTGAGCCCGTGGTCCAAGCACAACCGTTCGCTTTATTGTCCAGAACGAGAGAGATAAATGCCGACTGCCACAATCCAGACCAGACGCAGAGAGCAGAGCGAAGACGAAGACCAGCGAAGAGGGTGAAGCGAAGAAGAGAGCAAAATGTCCATCGGCGCGTCCTTTTATCACCCATGCTCTGTCATCGGTCGTGCTTCGCCAATCAGCGATTTGCTTCTTACCAGTCAGTCCTCCTGTCAATCCAGTACCCTGGCCAATCACAGCACCTCGGGGGGGGGGGGGGGGGGGGGTGGCCTCGGCCTGCCCGTACCATGTGTGCCTCCCAAGTCGGGGTCGTCAGCGGTTCAGCTCAATGTCCTGGCTTCCGGGTTGTTTTATTATTGAGTGCCATTAAATGCACGATTCTAACTAGTGTCTAATGCGGTGACATAAGGGACACAGGGATAAATCACAGAAGGAAAAACATACAAGGAATTAATTAACAATCCCTGAGCTAATTAACATGCCCTGCCAAAAAGCATCACTTTTCACACTTAAGGAAAATATTTTATATTAAATAAGATTTGAAATGTTTAACGATATTATTATTACCCTCACATGAGGAGAGGGTATGGCATTTGGGTCCGTTTGTCTGTTTGTTTTTTCTTCTTGTATTATTGTTTGGCTCTCTGCAGTGAAGTTTCAACTCTTATAGTATTTGCCTGATCAGTCACCGATTTGGCTTGTGCTTATGCTGATGTGTTTCATTTATCATGTACAATGATATAATCACCAGTAAAGTGCCCATAGTGATATCGAGTTAGTGTGCGCGTGACTGCGACTGAGTGCATGACTGCAAATTGTGTCAATCGGACCAACAGTTGCCAATTGCCAACAGTTGCAATGAATTTTAAAACTGCAGACATGCTCCACGTGTACACACGTACAATCACTGGTTCACAATGTATCAAGGGAAGAGGAGATTTAGCTAACATGACCTCTGACCTTTCACATATGACCTGCTGACCCCACAATCTAATCAGTTCATCTTGATCTTATTATGCACACCTGCACCAAGTTTGACTTTAGCCATTCTCAAGTTTTCGTGGCAATGGATGGACAACCCGAAAACATAAAATAAAATTTAAACCAGCAAACATAAATACTGATATATTTAAAACATTATACGCACTTGCAAGTGCCCTTGTTGGCAACAAATCTAACATCTGAGAGAATAGTTTTAAAAGCAATCTCCTTTACATTTACAATTAAATGCTCTTCAGGGTTGCATGGAACAATCCATGTTAACACTTTGCATTATATTATTTCTTCAGACAAGTGAATGTCCCATGAAAAATTGGTTTGTACTCTTGAGCACTTTTATGACAAAAAGGACATCTTTGTTGTATTGCATTAAAAAAAAAAAAAAAAAAAATCTTATAATGCTGCATACAGTCATAATTATTTAAATTGCTAAAATGAGTTTCTTTTTCCCCCATTATGAATGGATTGTTTCATCAGTTCCCCTCATCAGTGATTAGTTTTAATTAGCTACAGGATGTAAGAGACTTTCAGAACAAAAACCAGGCACTTTCCAAATAACATAATATACACATGTAGTCAAAACCGCCATAACGTGTCTGTGTGGCTGTGTGTGTGTGTGTCTGTGTGGCTGCGTGTGTATGTGTGTATGTGTGTCTGTGTGGCTGTGTGTGTGTGTCTGTGTATACACGCACATGCTTTACCATTACTACACATAGATAAGGATGAAAATAAAATAGCATTTGAGGGACACTCCAATACTTAAGAAAAGAAAAATTGCTGATGTCGAGCAAGGCTCATGTAAGAGCGGAAAGAGCGTCTGCTCCAAGTTTGGGAGATCAGTGGTTCAATTGCAACCCTGACAAAAAAAAACAAAAAACGCCTTTTAAGGCCATTTTCCCCCGCAAAGCGGGAGTTGGCCTTTTTTAGGCACTGTGGTCCCCTTTTTGAAGCAATGTTTTATGGCCAGCTGCCCTTCCTGCCGCAAACCCAATTCGTCGCCTCTTGCAACACACAGGGAATTACCAGTGAACTGGTACTCAATTTGCCGACCTCATAAGGATGACTGGCCGAGTCAACCCCCTTGGCGTTAATTCAACTATCGACCGGGATTCAAACCCAGGATACGAGGATCCCAAGCCGGCACCCTAACCGCTAAGCCAACACCAGGGTAACCCTGACAGAATCATATTTATTTTTAGATTTTTGTAAATGTTTATAATTTTTTTTCCATGTACATGTACAGTCACAGCCTTATTCTAGACAACAAATAATCATTTATTCTGGAATGCTTTATCTATCTATAATTCCAGTAATCTCTGTGTGTATGTTTGTATGTTTGTATGTTTGTATGTTTGTATGTCTGTGACCGCTGTTTCTCGACAACCACGGGTCCGATATACTTGAAACTTGCCAGGTATATTGCTGGGGACCCGAGGATGTGCCTTTTCAAGGTTTGAAATTAATCGGACAAGTACTTACCGAGCTATGGCGATTTAGCCGTTCGCCGTTCGCTTTGGCGTTGCGAATGGACCAAACCATTTCATGTAAATAGGGGAGGGGGGGGGGTTCTGTGGTCGTTGCGAATGGACCAAACCATTTCATGTAAATAGAGGGGGGGGGGATTGTCACTGTACTCGCAAGCCGTTCGCCGTTCGCTTTGGCGTTGCGAATGGACCAAAACATTTCATGGACCAAACCATTTCATGTAAATAGAGGGGGGGGGGGGGATTGTCACCGTACTCGCACCCACGTACCCACATACCCACGTACCCACGTACGGGCATTGCACCCACGTACGGGCATGCCCGAGTACTATTAAACAGTATCAAGACTAAACATATATGAACCCTGAGAATGCCAGGGACCTTCCTTTGAGATATTTTAAGTGTTTCTTCACCATTGAGAGATAGGGCCAAACAAAAAGTAGTTGCGATTTGCACGAGGACACTTTATAAATTTCAGACTCAAAAATGGTACAATAAATGAACTTGAAAACTTTAAAGATGGACCCAAAATGGCATTTAGCTGGGAATCTGACATGTCCATCACAAGATTCCAGACAGTTCAGACGTCAGGTTAACCGAAAACAATAGTGGCTTTTCGTCCCTCAAATTGGTAGTCAAATCCAAATTTATGAGCGCTGGCTCATCTATCTATAATTCCAGTAATCTCTGTGTGTATGTTTGTATGTATGTATGTATGTATGTTTGTCTGTGACCGCTGTTTCTCGACAACTACCGGTCCGATATACTTGAAACTTGCCAGGTATATTGCTGGGGACCCGAGGATGTGCCTTTTCAAGGTTTCATATTAATCGGAGAAGTAGTTACCGAGCTATGTCCAAAAAACGATTCAACCAATCAGAGAGCAGCGAGCTATCACGTGTGCCGAACGTGGCGAACAGACTCTGCCTCGGACGGCACATTTGAGAGCGTATTCATTTATTTCACGTTGGCAAACTATGTTGGCGTTCAACTATGTTTTAAAACTAATTAAAACTAATTTGCGATTCATCGTAACTGCGATATGCGACCTTCCGGACAGTGAAGACTGCACTTCCGGCAGCCAATCACAGAACGCGTTGTTGCGTAGGCGTGGCCGATGTGAGAGCGAGCCGAGCCGAGCGCGTGCGCCATTACGGTTCGTAATTCGATTTCTTCCGGAGAAAATAATAATTTCTCGATTTCTTATGCGCATTATTTCTCCCAATTCAGTCAGAGCGAAGGGCGGAAGCGGAGAGCGTTGTTTTTTTTGTTTACGGGCGTACGGGCAGCGTTTTTTTTTTTTTTTGGCAAGGAACGGGCACCCACGTACGGGCATGCCCTAGTCTATCTATAATTCCAGTAATCTCTGTGTGTGTGTGTGTGTGTGTGTGTGTGTGTGTGTGTGTGTGTGTGTGTGTTTGTCTGTGACCGCTGTTTCTCGACAACTACCGGTCCGATATACTTGAAACTTGCCAGGTATATTGCTGGGGACCCGAGGATGTGCCTTTTCAAGGTTTCATATTAATCGGAGAAGTAGTTACCGAGCTATGGCGATTTCTTTACCAAACTCCGCAAGCCGTTCGCTTTGGACCAAACCATTTCATGTAAATAGAGGGGGGGGTTCTGTGGTCGTTGCGAATGGACCAAACCATTTCATGTAAATAGAGGGGGGGGTTCTGTGGTCGTTACTGCCACGTGGTTTCAAAGTTTTTTTTTGTTGTTGTTGTTTGCACGCATGCTTTTTTGCACGCACGTACGGGCACCCACGTACGGGCACGTCCTAGTGGACGACAAAGGCTTTATGCACTCTGTACATCTGATCAAATCTGAAAAAACCCAACCTGGGAGTATGGATGTTTCAACAACCTTAAATAAACCAACTTGCAAGAAATTTGAACCCATGCATGATCCACGTGACCCGACCCCCATGACCCACATGACCAGCACCCCAAGGCCCACATGACTGGAAATTTCCAAGACAAGCCATATCGCTACTCCTGGTATACAAGGACGAACATTAAAAAGGAAAACGGTGGGTTTAAAGGGGGCTGGGGAGAGAGGTAGATGGGTTACAAGGGGGAGAGATGGAGGGTGGGTTCAATGGGGTAGGGGGGAGGGAAGATGTAGGGTGGGGTCAAAGGGGGGAGGAGAAGTGGAGGGTAAGTTCAAAGGGGGAAGAAGGGGGAAGAAGGTGGAGGATGGGATCAAAGTGGTGTGGAGGGGAGAGGAGAGGTGGAAGGTGGATTCAAAGAAGGGGGGGGAGGAAGAGCATGGGAAAAAGAGGGGGTGGGGGAGCAGAGGGTGGATTCAAAGGAGGGGGGAGGCAGAGCGTGTGTGCAAAGGGATGGAGAGGCAGAAAGTGTGTGCAAAGGGATGGAGAGGCAGAGCGTGTGTGCAAAGGGATGGAGAGGCAGAGCGTGTGTGCAAAGGGATGGAGAGGCAGAGCGTGGGTGCAAAGGGATGGAGAAGCAGAGCGTGGGTGCAAAGGGATGGAGAGGCAGAGTGTGGGTGCAAAGGAATGGAGAGGCAGAGCGTGGGTGCAAAGGGATGGAGAGGCAGAGCGTGGGTGCAAAGGGATGGAGGCAGAGCGTGGGTGCAAAGGGATGGAGAGGCAGAGCGTGGGTGCAAAGGGATGGAGAGGCAGAGCGTGGGTGCAAAGGGATGGAGAGGCAGCGCGTGGGTGCAAAGGGATGGAGAGGCAGAGCGTGGGTGCAAAGGGATGGAGGCAGAGCGTGGGTGCAAAGGGATGGAGAGGCAGAGCGTGGGTGCAAAGGGATGGAGAGGCAGAGTGTGGGTGCAAAGGGATGGAGAGGCAGAGCGTGGGTGCAAAGGGATGGAGAGGCAGAGCGTGGGTGCAAAGGGATGGAGAGGCAGAGCGTGGGGGCAAAGGGATGGAGAGGCAGAGCGTGGGTGCAAAGGCAGAGTTGGAGGGTGGGTACAAAGGCAGAGTTGGAGGGTGGGTGCAAAGGCAGAGTTGGAGGGTGGGTGCAAAGGCAGAGTTGGAGGGTGGGTGCAAAGGGAAAGTTAGATTGGCAAAAAGGCCAGGATAGGGAGAGGGGAGGGGAGGGGAGGGGAAGTCACCAACTTGAGGGATTCTTTCCACAATTCCACACTGTGCACGTAACATTTGTCCATATTTGGCAAGTAGACATAACTTTTCAATCAACAGCATCAAAAGGCCAACGCTTGAAACAAAAGGGGTTTTCAGGCATTGCAAAATATCCCAATTGAACTCAATGGGATGGGAGAAAAAAGTAAATTGCCAGAACAGCAAATTAGCCTGCCTGGACTACATAATGATCTAATAGGACTGGAAGGATTTTGCAAGTATTACGTATTGTCGTGCGGATGGCTCTGTTAAGACAGTGTCCACGGATGGAATCGAGCTTACTTTGAGGCGTTTCCAATTGATGGCGGATCATACGCGAGCCGGAATGAAGAATGCCGACTTACCTTCACGGCCGCAGGCGTCTTCACCCCTGAAAACAATTAAACTCACACGAACACGGAATTTAGAATGTACAAAATAATTATTTATTAAGGGAACTCGATAACAAAGGACGCGACAATAACTAAATCCCCTAATGAGTGCTCCGACACAGATTTGCACACGGCCAAGGGAAGAGAATAAATTAAAGGAACTGTTGTGTTTGTGAATGCGCATCTTATCTCTGTCTGCAGTCGTGCAGGCCCCAAACAACTCATCGTCCGGACACGGCTCCGTGCTTGGCGGGAAGGAGGCCTCAGTCCGCCTCGTTTGCGCGCTGCCAGGCCCCAATGAGCCACCCGTTCACCCCGGTCCCATCCGCCGGCGAGCCACATGCCTTCCGCGTGACTCAAACGGGTCATGTCATCTCGCTCCTCCGGCCATGCCTGGATCCCGTCAAAGTCTTCCTGGACTCAGCCCGGAACTACGATGCACCCAACGTTTTCAACAGGGAAGAGAGAATCGAGGGCGAAGGTGGTGAAAAATGGTAAGCGGTCGAGGGAGCGGAATCACGAGGCAGCAAAGGGAAAAGGGGTCCGGGCAGGGAGGAGGCCAAAACGAGAAGAAAATGCTGGCAAGCGAGTCGTTTTGTCACTCGCGGTGTGACGTCCGCGCTCTCTCCACCAATGGCCGCGTCACTTCTGTCTCATGCCATCGGTCGCTCGCCAATCAGTTCTGCCGCTTCCTTCCAGTGATGTCATCTGCCCATCAAACCCTTGGTGGCAATCAATCGCGAGGTGGGCCTGGCCTCAGCCTGCCTGATCAATGTTCCATCGCCATGGTGGCGTACTGCACAGTCGCTTGGGGTATGTTCTTCCGGTCACTCATTGTGAGGGGGGGGGGGGGGGTGGGGGGGGGGGGGATTAATTAACCCTTTGAGTACGGGATTTTTTTATTTTTTTTTAATACCCCCGGTACAGGATTAATTTGGCATTTTGGTACGGGAATGCAACCACATACTGATCATCTATTTATAGGTATAGTCGATGTGTAGTAACGTCATCCGTACACAAAACGTTTTCGCAGGTTGCGGCACTGGACGTCATCCGTACTCGAAGGGTTAATGTGTGCGCTAATGGGGCCGAGCTAATGCGTGCGATATGCTGCCATACGGGACAAAGCGATGATCACCAGGTCTGACACACAGGGGAATTGGCTTAGTCCCTAGTCCACCTATCACCGGATCATCCTCGTATGATCACAGGTACACACTTAATCCGACATTCGGGCTAGACAGGTCCTCCACTAATTTACATTGAGATGGTTCTAGCTACCCACGACAACCGAAGCATAATACCTATACAGATCTACCTAAATCTACATATGCCCTACCCACCACATAACAGTATTTTTGAGGCATTTTTTAAAGTATCTGACAGTCTGAAGAAGATATTCGCAATAGCCAAAGCAAGGCACTGACCCCACGCCATAATTACACTGTTAAAATGAAAAAAAATGAAAACTAAAGAAAAATATCAATGTGACTGGTATGGGCTGGTATGAGAGATTTGGAAATGGAGGCTGAAGGTGCCTGACACCACAACTCTGGTCAAATTCATTAAGTGCAGAACACACTCGCCATTCTGAATGATCAATCAATGCTGTAGCCGTGCTGCAGGGCATTAGGCCAAGCTTCTGGGTCATCTATCAAAGCCATTACAGAGAAGGGCTTTCCTGCATAACAATAAAGCAGTGAGGTGCTTCACATCAAAACTATGAAGCATTCTAAAAGCCACTACCAATTCATTTGCACGCCTCGTCTCATAAATTTAACTCGTGATTGACGCTGTCTGACAAAGTACCGTATGCATATGAAACCAGGCGGAATATGTTCACTGAAGGCCACGTGTATATCTCATGGAAATCAGGAAAGAGAAACATGGTCCCTTTAAAAAAAAAAAGAAAAAAAAAAAGGCTGAATGACAATGGAATGTGGAAGCAGCTTCCTTTGGTAAGAGAAAATAAAGACGAAGAAGAAGGAGGAGAAAAGAAGAAGAAGAAGAAGAAGAAGAAGAAGAAAAAACGATGAACAATATTACATAATGGATGTGTTCAGATTGTGCTTGACCTCACGTTTGGGCGATGTATCCGCTTTTTTTTTTGGCAGATATCATTAGAACTTGCCACATCTTTTAATCTTCACCATAAACAAAACAGCCAATTGTCTCCGGCGATTCATGCAGCTTTCCAACGAGGGGATTAGTGTCATGCAATGCTCACACAAAACCTCATTTATATGACATCTATTACGTGTGTGTGTGTGTGTGTGTGTGTGTGTGTGTGTGTGTGTGTGTGTGTGTGTGTGTGTGTGTGTGTGTGTGTGTGTGTGTGTGTTATGGAAAAATAACGACAAAAGATTTAGGCGGAGCCTCCTTTGAAAAATACAATAGATCCAGTCAAGCTGCCCAATCTTGCTGCTTATATTAATCCATAAAGCCAGAATCCGTTTAAAATTGCTGAATTAAAGGGCGTCTTGGGAATGAGAAACTGCACGAACAGAAAGGTCTCTTGTCGTCATCAAAATACACGCAAATCAAAGCACACAGGGAAACAGCGAATAGTCTCAACAGGCAGACAGGTGGACCCTTGAACGAGCGCTGCAACCGTGATGTGGCATGTGTGCTAGGAAACCGCACTAATATCCGGTGACTCAACCTGGTTCTACCGAGAAGCGGACGAGCCAAGCAGTCTGTGCGACCACGTACGTGTGGAGACTGCGCAAACACAGGCACTTTATCCGCATCCGCCTTACACAATCATCGACTTACCCCCGCACCCTTATCGGCCTCATTGTTGTTGCCAAGGTGAGGTTGTTTTCCCCGACATTCAATGCTTGGCACACTTCCAGGACGGCAACCTTCATTTCCAAAAAACGATGCCTTGGAACAGTGCAGTTGCCCAATACCTTGCGCATGACCACATGCATTTTTCATGTCCAATGCAGAACCTGAACAGTGCCAGTTTACCTGGCCATAGCATGGGGCAGCAGTATTGGCATGCAACTGGAACGTTTCACCTTCCTAATCGCCACTGTAACCAACAACAAAAATGGTCAATTACATGCAACTGAATTAAAGTTACCTTAATCATACCAAAATACGCAATGTCGTGTCCGTCTGACGATTTTTGACCACGATACATTCGGTCGTTATCCAATCTCAACCAAACTTGACAGGAGGACTAAGGGTCACACAATGAAGGTTGTAGCGATTTAATCCCCCCCGCCCCCCTCCCACCAATGGGGATGTGTTGAGGTGTATGTCGGTGTTAAGATTTCAGCTCCAAAGCAGCTAGCTAGCGCTTGCCAAGCCAGGCGTTCAACAGTTTTGAATGGAGTGCTTGCTTGAACGCATCAGCCAATTGGTGAGTACTCCACAAGAAACTCGATAAACACTCACACACACCCCCCCCCCCCCCCCCCAATGTTCTAAAAGCCCGATCCTAGATCTACTGCAATCTATATACCCCAGAGAGGAAGTACCCATCCTGCCACTCCCGCAGTTAGCGGGTGTACCACTGCATAAAATGCTCCAAATGAACTCTCAAAGTACAATTCCAATCATCCTACACAACCTGATGTACAGAAACTTGCTTCTATGACCAGTAGGAACACAATTCACAAACCAGAATGTCGATAGCCTAAAGCTAATGATTCCAAGTTGCAAAGCAACATGTACAAGCCAGATCATACAGCACTAAGAAACTGCAGTACAGTACACCAACATTCCATACAGCGTCCCTCAATTGTTTCTACGGACCCTTTTAAAATCACCCAAACATTAAACACACTTTTTGTGACATCTATGCCTCCATCAAAGGTTCATAATCACTTGGTGCCGACTCCTTCTCTTTCTTTCTAAAAGTAACATTGTCAAGAAATTGTGACGCTTGAACAAAGTGGAAACTGCAGACAGTAACGATTCAGACAGTCATACAATTTCTGCTTACAGTTGATAATTAATCGACAAATTTTAGAATGCTGACACGTCATACAAGTGATGGTCATCACCATACAAGTACAATATCAAGATTGCTGTTGTCATTTGAGTGCCTCTCTTTGTGGCTGAGAAGTCCATTTTTTGTCTGAGTGGGTTTCTCAATTTGCCCATCTGAGATCAAACGAGTAATAACAAGGGTCCTTTTAAATTTGGGTTGTTGTTCCAAGACCCTTTTGCTCTGATGAAGGGGAATGACCGAAACGTTTGCTTCACATCGGTAAACACATTCCCTTCTCCGGTTTAGGAAATCCCACATATACAATAGGATAAATGCTGTCTGTCTGTCTCTGTCCCATCCAGGAACACGGAAATGCTACTCGGAGAGAAAAAATAAGTAAAAGTCGCTTTATATTAATCCAAACGTACGGGGAAAATGATATATATTTATTAATTTTTCTCTTTTTTTCTTATCTTATCCTCTTCATCCCAATGGGACATAAGGCTGCTGAACAGTGAGTTCAAAGGGAGGGATGGAGAGGTGGGAAGGTGGGTTGTTGGCTGCCCAATCTTGCAAAAAAAACATTTAACCCAAGCAGTGCATCGGCAAGAGATTGCTAATCGATCACTCACGAATGTTTTTTCTTTGCTGTCATGAAATATGCAAAACTTCCCATTTTTGAGCTCTTCCAACCAGAGCAAGAATAAAAGGCTTCCTTTTTTTTAATAACGTGGCATGTTTACAACGGTCATATGCTAGTTTTTTTTTTTTTGACACTTCCGTCATTTATTCCCAGAAGTATTTTTCATTTCACAATAAAATAACCCATGGACTATGAACTCAGCATTAAAATGCTGACGGTACAGGAAGCTTACAGTTAAGGCCAGCACAGTCATGAACACATGCAAGCTTTACACACCGAGACAATAACTTGCTGCCATCAAACCCCAGACTTTGTATCCAATTTCCTTTGAACCACTCCTGCAGTAAAAACAATAAAACCAACAAGTCTTTCACCAGCACACAACACAGGGCAAAACAGACGGCCTTGAGGTATCAAGTCGAAAGTACTGAAACTGTTTAAGAACAATGTCAAAGGCAGTGAAAATCGTATTGTACATCTGTATACATTACCCATTGGTACAAAGACAACACCAAATTGATTTTTTAATAACTGGCTAAATGTACAACACGTTAAAACTATCATTTAAACACCAAAAAAAAAAACCCAAAAAACAAAGCTTCCAACTTTTCTCCGTTTGCGTGTTCCAAATACAATCAGCATGAAGAACACACACAATTTATGACATGTACCAGCGTTTTTCTGCCTCCTTTATTATACTCGAAACACACACCAAATATATATATATATATATATATATATATAAATACACACACACATTAAAAGACCTAAAAGACTGAGGACCCAAAAGACCCCAAACACCCTGTAGACTGTTAAAGCCACAAAATATCATGAAGACCCAGAAGACCAAAGGACTCTGAAGACCCAAACACACGATATATATATATATATATATATATATATATATATATATATATATATATATATATATATATATATATATATATATATATATATATATATATATATATATATATATATATATATATATATATATATAGTTGCAGATATGAGGATTGTATTTTTTTTTATTGTGTTGTATTGTAGTAAATTGTTGTGAATTATTGCTCAAGTCTGGACCCTCCTGCCTCCAGTGTTGTATAAAGGTCAAAGGGGCGTTCCCGTAGTTAATTCCATAAAGCATACACGTTAGCCAATCATAGATTTCCCCCCTGGTTGATAGATATATCTTTATTATGTGTATTAGGGTAAGGCCTTGTTTTCCATTAAGATGACACTCCATTGCACCAAGTGAAATAGATAGATTCCTTTCATTCCCCATTCCCACTCCCAAAACTTTCATTGCCAAGCCTCGATTGCCATTTACATCCCCTCCAAAACCACCATTGAACATGTGCTCGGGTCGGGGAAGAAAGGCGTGCCCGCCCGTCGTCATCAAGGGCGGAGCCAGAGGGTCGCGCGACCAACCAGGGCCGAGGTGAGCACACCGATGGGCGTGTCCTGAAGGCCGGCGGCTTGATAGCCGGAGGCGCTATAAAAGCGCGCGCGCAAGGACGTTGTAGAGTGGAGTAGTTGCTGAGTTATGTAAAAAGATCATCCAGGAGAACCAACTGCGAGAGTACATTGAGATCACCCAAGGAAGCTTTGTACACAGCAACGGCTGATCAAGTGGGCCGATGGTTGTTCCGGAGTTGGTGCTTTTCCGAGCAGAGTCCGAGGCTGGCATGTGAACAAAAGAACATAGAGAACATTAAGGAGATCATCATCCAGGGAAGCACAAAGCCTGTTGTAGTCCTGGCAAAGCACGCGACGTCCACAGCAGCAGCAGCAGCAGCGGCGGCCACAGCAGCAACAACACTCAACAGCCGCTTGGGGCCTGGACGGCGGTTTTGAGCAGGGCCGCGAATGAACGGCGACTGCTAAACGCGCCGATCGTGCTGCAGGACCCCCTTGGACCTTCCTCTCCCTCCAGCCATCCACCTCCTGCCCATCCATCCTTCTTGTGTACGTGAGTTTTTGTTTGTTCTGTCCTGGGTATTTAATCAAGTTTGTATAAGCTAGGTTGCACTGTCTAAAATCTTCTGTAAATTATTTTATTATCTTTCCTTCTCCTTGGTTATTTTTGGGTGTAAATAGAAATAAATTATATTCGTATTTCCAACCTTTTTGTCTTCTTCTTCTTCTTCACATCCGTGTCGCTTTTGTCTTTTCCATATTGAATATCTGTGGCGCGATCCGGCCAACGTTCGGGGATCCGGTTAATCGGGGTAACTGTTAGGCCACGGTGCCATTCGCTCGGCAAACCAACATCCTTATCCGCGGGCCGTAACAATATATGTGTATATACACACACACACACACACACACACACACACACACACACACACACACACACACACACACACACACACACACACACACACACACACACACACACACACACACACACACACACACACACACACACACACACACACACACACACACACACACACACACAGTTTAGGACCTCCCAATACCTCCCCGCAGCTCTTCCTCATGGTACAGCAACAACAACAACAGCAACAACAACAACAACGGCGGCGGCGGCGCGGGGAGTGCGCGTCCTCACTCCGGCTTGGTTAGCCGCCATCGAGCATGTGCTCGACTGGGTTACCACGTAGGGGCTCGCTGTCAGCTCCTCGTCAAGGGCGGAGCCCGGTAACCCCCCGCACCCAATAGAAGCGGCGGACCGATCCCATCTGGGGCGGAGCTAACGAGCCGAGGGCGTGTCACTCCCCGCTGAGCATGCGCAGGAAGAGGGAGGTGACGTCAGATGCGCGCTGAACTTGAAGCGAGAAGGACGCCACCTCCGAGCGCTGTGACACCTCCCTGCATCTTTTGGACCGAGCTGTATCCTGTCCCTGAGCCAAGGTGCACCTTGTGCTATCGACTGCCTGTCCTTCCCTGCCATCAATCCCGGTGTAAGTCAGTCTTGTCCCGTTTGTCTGTGGTCTGTCGGGGATAAGATAAGACTGTGACTAAGTGCCCATCTTTTCTGTGTCTTTGCCTCATTACCTTGTAATCTACCCTTCTTTTCCACCACTAATTATATCCTCCTCCGGAGGTCTTGAGAACTGTACCCCTTGTGTCGTTTCATTTATCCCAGCCGTTGTGTCCTTTCCTTCATTGATTTAGCATAGCGCGATTTGGTCAACGTCGGGTGGAATCGGGGTCTAGTCGGGGAATAACTGTTAGGTCGCGGCAATACCACCGCTCGGTAAATAACATCTTAATCCGCGATCCGCAACAATATATATATATTGTTGCGGATATGGGATTTGCATCCATCCATATCCGCTTGTAAATATTCCCCTATTTCCTCAATACTTCCCAACTATCCCCAATCCCCCCATTCCCTCGTCCCATTTTCTGTAAACAACACTCTGTAGACCCGACCTCCCCCTATTTCCCCCCATTAAATGTCGCATCCAGGTCCACCGCATCTCACGTAGACAACTATAGGACATCTTGCTAGTTATTCTTAGTCTATGTCAGTTAAGGACTCGTTTCCATTAATTCTGACCCTTCGTTGCACCAGAATGTGATTGTATGGCACCATTAGGAAGTTTAGGACCTCCCAATACCTCCCCGCAGCTCTTCCTCACGGTTCAGCAACAACAACAACAACAACAGCACAGCGGCGGCGTGCACAGGGAGTGCGCGTCCTCACTCCGGCTTGGTTGGTAGGGGGTGTTGGGAGGGCATGAGGCCTTCCCAGCGAGCCGCCATCGAACATGTGCTCGACGGGGTTACCACATAGGGGCTCCCTGTCAGCTCCTCGTCAAGGGCGGAGCCCGGTAACCCCCGCACCCAATGGGAGCGGCGGACCGGTCCCATCTGGGGTGGAGCCAACCAGCCGAGGGCGTGTCACTCCCCGCTGAGCATGCGCAGGAAGAGGGAGGGTGACGTCAGATGCGCGCTGAGCTTGGAGAAAGAAAGACGCCACCTCCGAGCGCTGTGAGGCCTCCCTGCATCTCTTGGACCGTGCTTGATCCTGTCCCCGAGCCAAGGTGCACCTTGTGCTATCGACTACCTGTCCCTTCCTGCCATCAATCCCTGTGTAAGTCAGCCTTGTCCCGTTTGTCTGTGGTCTGTCTGGGATAAAATAAGATTGTATTTAAGTGCCTATCTCTTCTGTGTCTTTACCTCACTCTACCTTGTAATCTACCCCCCTTTTCTCCACCACTAATTATACCCTCCTCCGGAGGTCTTGAGAACTGTACCCCTGGCGTCGTTTCATTTATCCCAGTCGTTGTGTCCTTTCCAATCATTGATTTAGCGTAGCGCGATTTGGCCAACGTTCGGGTGGAATCGGGTGAGCTGGGGAAGAATCGGGGGAACTGTTAGGTCGCGGCAATACCACCG
>NC_136261.1:201114146-201374146 GCF_964187855.1 Myxine glutinosa | reverse complement strand
TAAAGTTTGGCAATTCTATGTGCAACGGTGTAGACGTAGTACTGTGCACAAACAGACAAACAGACAGACAGACAGATGAAAAATCGGTCAGAGACCGAGGACTTGCCAAAATGTATTTTTTTATCAGCCATTTTGGACAAATATGGCGGCCAAACCACGTGACCGATTATGTCATCATTATTTGTTTTCTAAACTAACTTATTCTTCGATTATGCTCAAGAAATTTCATCTTGATCGGATGAAGTTTTGTATTTGTCGAATTATGACATCATAATGGAGGCACCTATGACATAATCATTAACATATTTTATTCCCCATGGAGAGTTCTTTACAAAGAGCAATGTCTCAATTTTTTCAATTCAGCACTTTCAGAGATATAGAGATGCAAAGTTTTTCGGTTTTTCCAATATGGCGACCGAACCACGTGACCGATGACGTCATCATTATTTGTTTTCTAAACTAATTTATTCCTAGATTATGCTCAAGAAATTTCATCTTGATCAGATGAAGTTTTGTACTTGTCGAATTATGACATCATAATGGAGGCACCCATGACATCATCATTAACATATTTTATTCCCCATGGAGAGTTCTTTACAATGAGCCATCTCTCAATTTTTTCTATTCAGCACTTTTGGAGATATAGAGGTGCAAAGTTTTTCGGTTTTTCCAAGATGGCGGCCAAACCACTTGACTGATGATGTCATCATTATTTTTTTTTCTCCACCAGTTTATGCCGACCTGGCGCTCAAGAAATTGCATCTTGATTGGATGAAGTTTTGTACTTGTCGAGTTATCGAATTATGATGTCATAATGGAGGCCTTGGGCCTAGATCTAGAGAGTTAAAAATTGGGCACAGTCTATTCCAGGGAAAGACAAATATGTGTGTAAAGTTTGGCGATTCTACATGCAACAGTGTAGACGTATTGCTGCGCACAGACAAACAGACAGACAAACAGACAGACAGACAAGAAGACGTCATGCGTAGCACGATACTTGCAAAATCCGCCCCCCCCCCCCCCCCACAAAGTTTTCCATTGATACAGCAAATTGGCCATTTCATGAAGATTAAAATTTACGATCTTGATCAAAGTTCGGGTCAACAGGATGAAAAGTGACGATTTTTCAGATGAAAAATGATGATTTTAGAAGTTTGACCTTGAGTTGACCTTTTGACCTCATAAAGTTGGTTTTTCCAATTCAGTGAGGCAATACACAAATGCTGTTCTACTTTCAAGTCAATCGGATCAAAAGTGACGATTTTTCAGATGAAAATTGATGATTTTGGAAGTTTGACCTGCAGTTGACCTTTGACCTTTTGACCTCAAAAATAGTTGGTTTCCCAATTCAGTGAGTGAGCGACTAACTGTATAAGACAACAAATGCCTAATAGGCTGGTGAAACCTGGCTTACTGGATTACCTGATTACTTTGTGCTTATTTAAATAATTTTGATGATTTCCAGGGTGCCTTAAACCTAGGTATACACACTGAAAATATCTCTCTAGGTTGACTACTATTCGACAGAGCCATTTTAGTGGATCAGGATGTCACCTTGGGATGCCATCTTGGACTTGTCAATAAATAATTAACTGATGATAATTTTATTGAATCAATTGGATTCCTTGGGCCCTAAAACCTAGGGTTAGACACCAAAACCACCTTTCTAGGTTGAATAATAATTGAGATATGGCCATTTTAAGCTCCTGGCGGCCATCTTGGACGCCATCTTGAAAATGACCCCTTTCCGGAAGTCAGATGTTACTAGATTTTTAGTATGTTATTTAGCATGCCCAATGGTACCAGAATCCATTGAAAAACCTTTTGTATCAATTTTCTGGGAGTTCAACCATATATTGACTCCTCTAGATGCCCTCAGCCAGCACATACAGCTGGGGCCCAGCTGTGAAATAGGTGGTTTTGATGGGCTATGCTGGGTTTTGGTTCTGGGTGTGTTTTCTTTAACTGGGTTCCACATGGGTCTCATCTGGGCTGCCGATGTCGTTCTACAACTTTAGACCGACACTCTTTGACGTCATATCCCACCTTACAAAGCTAGCTGGGGCCCACATGGGTTTTCGTCGGTTAGGTGAGTTGAACTGGACTTAGGCTTTTGATTGGGCTTTCAACTGGGTCCTATGTGGGTCCCAGCTGGGTCAAGCCAATGTTATTTTCAGAAGTTTAAAAAATGGCAGATATATATATATATATATTTTCTGTATATTGAATTTCTTAAGAATCATATTAAAATTGAATGCCTGCTGTTATTTTAACTGTGGAAGGTGTTTTCATAACAACAACAAAAAAACAAATTAAGCAATACATGCAGGTGTGTCTATATAAGTTAATATGCACGAGAATTGACTTCTGTCGTTCGTGAGATCAGTCCATTTTCCTCTTATCCCGCCGCCCACCCCCTGACACATTGTGGAATGGAAGAGTCCACAAGAGAAAGTCGTTAAACCTCTTCATGGAGCACCGAGCAGGTTGTTGCCCAGCTTGCTTCACGATCCGGGTTGGAGGGTGTTTCTGAGTTCTTCCCGTATTTCGTATCGAATCGCTTCATGTGTTTGTGTGATTGCTGCTGGGCTTAAAGTCTTCCTCTGTGGGCCTCCTTCGATTAGTGAGGTGATGGAGCCCGTATCGGGCGAGGATGAGGAGGGTGGCGGTACAAGGAAGGAGTCATAGAGCTTCTACTCCTCGAGGTTCTGGCGTGAAGAGGAGCAGGCCTGGCCAGGAAAGCAGTGATGAGTCGGACTTGCCGAATGAGGTCAAGGGCCATGAGGAATCTGGGGCTAAATTCCCAATCATACTTCCGGTGCTGGATGGCTCCAAATAATTAATGTTCGACAACCAGATTAAAATGGCTTCTTTAATCGAGGAAGAATGTGGCGCCGTTCACAGCGCCAAAAATCTTAGAACAGGTGATTTGCTGATACAGTGCAAGTCGGTAGCGCAGCGAGAGGAAATTCTGAGAAAACTCCTTTTTCGGTGGCGTCCGAGTCTCTGCCCTCATCCCTCGTTCTCTGAGGGAAAGTCGGGGAGTTATTTATGGGGTATCTCCTGCCATTGGATATTAAGAGTCATTTGGTGGATAAAGGTCTAGTGGACACCGGTCGCCTCACTACGGTTAGGGAGGGGGCGAAGGTTGAGACCACGTCGGTGGTGTTGTCCTTTTCCAGCACTTCCCTATCCCCTAAAGTGTTCCTTGGGTATCAAGCATTTTCTGTCCGGAATACATCCCTCCCCCTCTAATATGCTATCGATGTCAAATGTTTGGACATACTGCGCCATCTTGCAGTGGCAAACAACACTGCAGTAAGTTAAGTGCATGAGTACAGTAGTTGTACAAGCCTAAAAATGTGTTGTGCCAATTGTGGGGGCGACGACAGTGCTGCTTACAGAGGGTGTGTGGAATTTCAAAGGGCTGTCCAGATTCAACAAGTTAAAACTACTGGGAAGCTCTCATACACAGAGGCTGTTCGCAAAGTCATTAAAGTTAAGGCGCAAACCAATGAAACCAATCTGATCACTAATTCTCCGGCCCAGGCTCAAATACAGACAAAGTCGGTGGGTTGTCAAACCGAGACTACAGACCAGGGATACCAAACCGAGGATGCAGGTGTGGAATGGGATTTAACTTTTCCAAAATAGGGTCCATTGGATTTATCATGGAGGTGGTTAATTGTGTGGCTCAAGCTAAAAGGAGGTTGGACAAAATTAACATAATTTCTTCGGCTGCCTGTAAACATTTTGGGTGGGACGGCTTCTCCTCTGGGGAGATTAATATGATATTTACCAAGATAGGGAAGAAAGGTCACAACCCAAGGACTGCGGCCAAACAGTCTCAGGACTCTTCATGTTAGTAATTCAATGGAATGCGAAATGTCTAGTGGCCCATGGGTCTGAATTTTAAAAGTTTATTTCTGAATTGCCATCGAAACCTGATGTAATTTGTTCCCAAGAGACATGGCTTAAAAGTCGCAACCAACTTCAGATTCCGGGTTACAGCCTCATACGTAGGAATAGAGTTCGTGGGAATGGAGGTGTATGTGGGATTCTTATTAAACTTGGTATTCCCTTCATGGTAATGGGATGTGGGGATGAATTTGAGGGAAATATGATTTCCATTCATGGCTCAATGGGAAGGATTACAGTTATAAATTTTTATAATCCTTGCCAGCAGTTGGGGAGTAAGGCATTTCAGGAGATTTTTAGGAAGTGTGTAGGGGTGGTTTTCCTTTGTGGTGACTTTGACAGCCATAACATTATTTGGGGCTCCAGATCCACGGATCGGAATGGGGGATGCGTCGAGGAGTGAATGGACGAATTTCATATGGTGTTACTAAATGATGGAGCTGGGACTTGAATCAATCCAGCTACGGGGACGTCGTGCCCCTTTGGACCTCACCTTTATGTCATCCTCGGTAGTGGTGAAGTGTGAATCGAGGGTGCATGAAGACAACCTGGTTAGTGATCACTTTCCAGTGATCACTAACATTAAATTATGAAGGGACTCAGTGGATTTGGATAGACCTGCCTATTGGAATTTCTCCTCTTTTCGGAGACTGGGGCCTCTTTTCGAGTTAGTGTGCCAGCGAAGTGAGGGAAGAGATGTTTACGGATGATATTGATAGCCTTAATAGGAATATGGTCGAAATTCTAAATAGAATTGCTGGTGACACAATTCCAATTTCTAGAAGTTCCATCGGTAAGAAAATTAGAGTCCACTGGTGTAATGAGAGATGCAAACAGGCTATTCAGAAGAGGAGGGCCGCCCTTAAAAGGTTAAGGAGAATCTTGAGGTTGGAGGACGCCTTGGAGTATAAAAGGAAAAGGGCGTGTGCCCAACGGGTAATCAAGCAAGCCAAAACGGCCTCGTGGCATGCATTTTGCTCTTCAATCAATCCAGATACCCCTCTTAAGGTCATATGGAAAAGGGTCAAAAGTATGAAGGGAATCAAATCGGGGTGGAAGTCGATCCCGGCTCTCATTTTCCAGAACAAAACTCTTTGCTCAAATGGGGGCAAGGCAGAGGCCCTGTGCCAGCACTTCTCTGGAAGTACTGGTGGAGATACCAGGCGATTGAAAGGGCAAAGGATCCAAATTGCAGAGCATCATCTGGACATCATCAATGACGAGCAGGCCCAAAATTCCTCACTTGACCTGGATTTTACTCTTTGGGAGCTGAAGCAGGTTGTTCAGAAGTCTAAGAATAGTGCCCCAGGTCCAGATTGTTTGACATACCTTATGTTCAAGCATTTAGATGATAGGGTTCTGAGAGTTCTCCTTTCACTATTTAATAGGAGTTGGTAGTTAGGGGAACTTCCCTGTGATTGGAAGCACTCTATTGTAGCGCCTATTCTTAAAGATGGGAAAGGTGGTGCAAGTCTTCATACCATCCGATTTCCCTCACTTCGGTTTTGTCAAAATTAATGGAGAAAATAGTTTATAATCGTTTGGTTTACTTCTCCAAAAAGAACAACCTCTTCTACAAAGGGCAGTGTGGGTTTAGAAAGGGACAGTCAGCTATTGACCACATCACTACACTGGCTAATGAGGCCACGCTATTGACCACGTCTTTTTCTTGCTATCCACAAGGCTTATGACTTCGTTGGGAAAGAGGGCCTTGATTGGAGTCCACCTGTGAATTTACCACAGTTGGACTCCAATCAAGGTGTAGAAACATCTAAGATGACCAAGAGAAATGGGAGGCACCTGAGCTAAATTTCAAGTGTCATAGCAAAGGGTCTGAATACTTATGTCAATGTGATATTTCAGTTTTTTCTTTTTAATAAATTTGAAAAACTTTCTAAAATCCTGTTTTCTCTTTGTCATTATGGGGTATTGAGTGTAGATTGATGAGGGAAAAAATGAATATAAACGATTTCAGCATAAGGCTGCAACATAACAAAATGTGAAAAAAGTGAAGGGGTCTGAATACTTTCTGAATGCACTGTATATGTAAGTCCATTACAGGGGTAGATTCCCCTCCAACTTCAGGGACTATTCTGTCCCATCACAGTACTTTGGCAAGTATTATGACTATCATATAAGGATCCTAAGCATCCAAAATATAATCCTTCAAGTACTTGGGATGGTATCGTGGACGGCTGGAGCGACATGGTGCACAGCCGCTTGGAGACATTGTTGGATGATCCATGCTGGTGTCACCGATAGCCTCAACAGATTGGGAGTGATCTGTTTGACGGGTGTTAAGCTTTGATTCTCCTATACTTTGGAATTGAACTCACCTGTGGTGAGTTGCAGGTGTCTGCAATATAAAAATCACTCATTCAACCAGTTTGAATCGAGAAAGGAGTCATTCTGCTGTTTTGTGTCACTGTGTGTACCGCAATGAGCATGGAGAAAAGAAAGAAAAACAGAGAATTGTCTGAGGAGGGCAGACACAAGATTGTAGCCAAGCATGGACAATCTCAAGGTTACAAGTACGTCTCCAGAGATCTTGATGTTCCTGTGTCTACCGTACCAATGTTATCAGGAAGCTTAAGGCCCATAGCACTGTAGCTAACCTCCCTGGACGTGGCCGCAAGAGAACCTTCAAAGAAAAAAAACCTTCCCTACAGTCAAACATGAAGGAGGCTCAGTGATGTTTTGGGGTTGCTGTGCTGCCTCTGGCACTGGGTGCCTTGGATGTGTGCATGACATCATGAAATCAGGAGCTTACCAAGGCATTTTGGAGCATAATGTTCAATTCAGTGTCAGAAAGCTGGGTCTCCGTCGAAGGTCATGGGTCTTGCAGCAGAACAATGACCCCAAACACACTTCAAAAAGCACCCAGGAATGGTTCAAGACAAAACACGGGACTGTTCTGAAGTGGCCAGCAATGAGTCCAGATGTAAATCTCATTGAACACCTGTGGGGAGATCTGAAAACAGCAGTTGGGAGAAGGTACTCTTCAAATCTGGGAGAACTGGAGCAGTTTTCACAGGAAGGGTGGGACAAACTGCCAGTAAAAGGTGTAGGAAGCTTTTTCATGGCTATAGGAAGCGCTTGACTACAGTTATTTTGTCCAAAGTCTGTGCTACCAAATATTAAGTTTAGGGTGTAAATAATTTGGGCAATTCCATTTTCTTTTATTTTCTGATATAGAAGGATGTATTAAGTTCTGAATAAAAAACAAAGGTTCTGTGATATTAACAGTGAAATAAAGAATTGTGGAGACCAAATACTTTTGTCAATTTCAACTTATTTTTAGAGAAAATTGTGAGTTATTTGAAAAAAGTGCAAGGGTGCCAATATTTTTGGCCACGACTGTACATGAGCTTTGCGTACAGTATAGCGATCCAGGTTCCTTCTCTGAGAACCATACATGCAAGTGGTGCCATCACCCAGGATAACTTGGTTGAGGGTGGACTGAGATGTCATTACATTCCATGAAAGGTGTTCCTGCTTGTACCTCCACGTCTAGATTCTCGACCACCAGGCCCTCAAATTGGAATTCTCTTCCATCGCGCGTGAGTGTAAGTCTGGTTTCACCAACAATTTGAAGCTGGGAGCCAAGCATGGATGAGCGGACTGTGCGCTCTTCTGAATATTCGCTCCTAAGTTGCTTGCAGTGGATGCGCGAATCAGGTTACCCGTGGCACCACTATCGATGGTAACACTGGTTGTGTGGTGGCCATGGAAAGTGTCTAGATATGGAGAATGTTGAACCTGAACTAAACATGGGCATTTGTTAAGTCTCCTAACTCGTCGTCTGACTCTTCCAGTATGCCAGCCACTTGGGCGATCAGGCCATATTCAGAGACAAAGTACTGTAAAACAGCAGGTTTGTGGTCCGAATCTTGTTTCGATTCTTGTTCAAAATATAACATTCAATTGAAATTAAGTTGTTCCTCGATCATAAATTGCCATTTGTGGACAGAACAAACAGACAGACAGGCAGACAGAACTGAAACAATTGCTAAACCTCATTTTTTGCTTTGCATGCGTAGGGTAACAATGTTGTCATCACTAATTAATTCATTGGAAAAGCAAAACGTGTTTATTTTTTCTCTTTTGTTGGATGCATTTGGCAGCTTTTTTGCTCTCTTACAATTGGGAGACGATGCATTCATATAATCGAAGTGGGGTGTCCAAAACTTGCACAAATTGGATGGAGTTTTATTTTAATTTTTTAACATACATAGTTGGGGCTTGTGGAAGAGTTAGTGCTAGTACACTGGATGGATCAGGACACAACAGGACAAAAGGAACAGTAGAAAGAGAGAAAGAGAGAGAGTAGAAACACCAAACAACAGAGTTGAAGGCCAACATGGGGGCAGACTTGGACAAACAATGGGTGGGGTAGGAGAGGATGCATGGGACAAGATGGATGCAGAAGGAACCTCTCAGGAGGGAAAACTGGAAATTTGGAAGGAGGGGGGATTGGGGTGGGTTTAACTCGGAAAAAACAATAACATTATTTTGGATTGGAAATGATCTGAAATGGTGGTGAGCAGCTGTCTTGAAGACCTGGAGGGAAGAGTGAGATTGAAGAGAATGTCGAAGTTGGTTCAGCAGGCGGAAAAAAGTATGAACAAATGAGTGGAAGTGAGCAGTGATCCTCCGGGATTTAGGTAGTTTTGCAGAAGGGGAGTGGTCCATGTGTGCCCCGCAGAAACCTGGGGCGGGAGCAATAGGAACAAAGCACAGAAAGTGCAGAGGTGAAAAACCAGAAAGGAGGTGGTAGAAGACAAAGAGACCACATACCTGTCTGTGATGTGAACGTGTAGGCCCATAGACTTGGCCTCATCAAGGGAGATTCCAATAATCTTGAAGGCCTTGATTTCCATGGTTTCAAGCTGAGCAAGATGTAATGCAGGAGAGCCAGCCCAGAGGGGAGAGCAGTACTCCATCAAGCTACAGGCGAAAGCGTTGTAGATGTATAGGAGTTTCGGAGTGCCAAGGAAGGACTGTACGATGGAGGATGCCAAGTCGGCGGTTGGCTTTGGAGGCAAACTTTGAAATGTTGCTTGCCAAAGAAAGGTCATGGCTGATAGTAAAACCCAGAAGTTTGAATGACTGAACTTCCTGAGAACTGAACTGAACTGAGAAAGTAGATAGGCGGAGCCGTGGAGGCATTTGCCAGATGGTCTTTTCGTTGAGAGATAATGAGAGCATGAGATTTGTCATTTGTTTTCAGAGGTGTCTTGCTCTGGAAATTGAGACGCAGATCTTTTGGGGTTCCTCGTCTAAGCATCGGAGCAAAATGATCCACCAGCAAGGCTAGTTCATCCATACATAACAAGCTTTCATGTATGTACTCCAGTTAATTTTCCTTATCAAGTCACGTATAAAATACATCATGTCCCTTTTGCGCAATCAAACGACACTCACTGTACTGTTAATTTTAAACAACGTTTGTGCAATGTGAATTATATGAATTGTGCAGTAAACGGGTTGTTCTAACCCAATAAATAATTCCATCTTTCCATGCTCTGTGCATCATTTTTCAATCCAATTCCTATCTATTTTCTTCTGGAGTTTGTATCCTTGCATTTGTGAAATTCAATCTGCCTCTCCTATGGTCGATCTCGGTCAGGGTCCTTTGGATCGTGTGTCAGATCGTATCATTTTCATCGTCTTTCTGTCTGACATAATCTATAGGCCTAATCTTATATCTATATAATCATCTGTTTCATGCTATAATTTAACGTCAGATGGAAAATCGGCTTTCTTCAAGCTGTATATGGATCAATGCGTTCACATAAAGTAATCTTCTTTCTATATCCATGCCTTCCATCTGCTGGTAAATCCTCAAAATACTTTCAAAATGCCATCGCAAGAATGCAATTTCGGCCTACTCAAATAGACGAGTACACCATCAACATGGCGGGCACTGATTTGTTTTAACCCACAATGCATGGCAACACTACATCATTGTAACCCTCCAGTAATACTGTTCCATGATATATGATTTGCTTCATTTTACGCTGCATGATCATGGTTTGGTCTTTGAAGAGTGAGCTCCATAAAAACAAAAATGAGATACTTTTATCTTGTCTGCATTGCTTTTTGTCTGGATCCCACCGTTCATTGCCCTTGAAAAACAACAACGTCCAAGATGCCTACAGTCCTTCTGGACCCTGCTGCACAAAAGAGCACTGCGGTACTACGTTACACTTCCTCTTACCAGGGTGGCAGGGTAGCCAAAAGTTATGCGTAGTTGCATTTAAGATGTATCGCCTGGGTTCAAATCCTGGTCCAGCTATAAACTAGCATCCTGGTGTTTTGCATGAGGGTCGATACATCAATGTGTGTGCCATCCCTCAAATCGACCCAAGACTGGGCATCCGGTCTGCCAACATTATTTGTATTGTGGATGTTAAAGATTTCATGGTGTCTTTAACGAAGAAGAGGCAAATTAGCACCAGGATCATTGCGTCGTTACAAATTCCTATTCGAGCCTACAGGGTGGCACTGCATCATTTGCGGAGCCACACTCCCAGAAATGATGCAAACCAGCAGCCACATCCTGCACAGGAAATTATTACCTCCTCCATCCAGTCCATTGAGGAGGAGAAGAGGCACCTAATCATCTGCCAATGCCTATACATCTGAACATCAGACCACACTGAACTGTTATCCCACAAAAAACAACAATTAAGTTTTCATAGTTAGGTGTGTGATGTACGAATCCACAACAATTCAGAATCCAAAGACAGTTGACAGTGATTGGAAAAAGCCTCCACAAAGTACCGGATCCAAGGTCGTTAAATTTGTATCGAGAAGGAGGTAGTCAATTCGGCTGAGTTTGGTACAAGTTAAATTGGTACAAAGATATTGTTGAGAACTGGTGTCCAGATACAGAAGTTGTCGTAAACAGCCCGAACATACAACCACATTGGAATGTCAAGTCACTGATTCCCTCGTCGGAAGGCGGAAGTGGCGACTCACTCGTGGATTTTAGACACAGCCTTAATCTTCCATTAAGTACGTGGCCCAACTGTTTCAGTTCGGGGTCTGCTGCACGTGTTGGTTTGATCGGAAGTTGCTATTTCCATTTCATCAACGCTAAGTTTTCCAAACCGGACCCGTAGTGTCTTTCTGTTATATTTTTGTCTTTGTGTTGCTCTTTGTGTTTTTGTCCAATTTTCCGTGTTTTATTTATTTATTTATTTATTCAAGATCGAGGCTCGTGTACGAGCTTACATTAACCACACAGAAATCAAACAGACATAAAACATATAATACGGGGAGCGGTACACAAGATGGGGAGAGAGGAGGAAGCACACAAACACAACATTTGAGAGCAGGGACATCGGGAGATCTGTGGGAGGGAGAGGGCTTGGGAGGAGGAGTCGTGGGAAGGGGGGTGGGGGGTGGGAGAAGTATAAAACATATGGACACTGCTAGGGCTTCCAGGAAAGAAGTTAGTATTTCAAAAAGTGGATCTGGGGTGAATTAGCGGGGGTAGAAAAGATCAAGGTTTTGGATGGGGGAAGATAAGAGATGGTGGTGAACAGCTGTTTTAAATACCTGGAGGGAGGAGTGGGATTGAAGAGTGAGGGAGTTTGTTCCAGAGGCGGGAGAAAAGAGGAATGAAAGAGTGAAGGTGAATAGAGAGTCTTGATTTTGGCAGTTTAACCATAAGAGGGTTGCAGGCAGATCTTGTGCGACCTGCAGGAATATTTGGGGGACAGAGCACAGACAGAGCTGGGGGAGCAAGGCCGGAGAGGAGTCGGTAGAAGACAGAAAGACCACCAACCTGCCTGCGGTGAGTAAGTGAGAGGCCCTCGGAGTCAGCTTCATCGCGGGAGATTCCAATGATTCTGAAAGCTTTGGTTTCAACAGCGTGGAGCCGAGCTACGTGTGAGGCAGGAGCACCGGCCCAGAGGGGAGAGCAGTATTCCATAGAGCTGCGGATGAAAGCCTTGTATGTGGTGAGGAGATCAGGTGTGCCAAGGAAGGACTTCGCACGATGGAGGATGCCCAGTCGGCGACTGGCTTTGGAGGCCAGATTTGAAATGTGGTTTTCCCAGGAAAGATCATGGCAGATAGTGAGACCCAAAAGCTTGAGTGACAGAAATTCTTGGAGAGGATTTTTGAGAAAGTAGATTGGAGTGTTGGCCAGACGGTCTTTTCGGAGAGACATAGTAAGAGTGTGATATTTGTCAGGATTGAAAGACATGTTTCACTTGTTTGACCAGTCTGTGATTTTGTCCAGATCTGCAGAGAGTGAGGAGGCTGCATTGGCGCTGCAATGGTTATTCCGCACATGGGAGGTGTTAAACAAAATCTTGTTATGCTCTATTGCCCAATCCGTGTCCATGTGGCTCACGCCCAGTACTAGGATAGCCGGTGTGCAAAGTCTGTCTTTTGAAGGGACGGTCCTTGTTCCGTTTCTTTTGTTTGCAAGCATTTTCCTTTCAACCTCCTCCTCAACATTATCCCATTCCCTGTCCTTACATCAAAAAAACAAACAACAAAAGTTTAGTTTTCACTCCAAAACAGGCATTTCAATCCTTTTGTAATTCCTTCTGCCTGTATTCCCTGCACTTCATTTTTTATGTCTCCCTTTTTTCAATACCTCCAAACTGAATTTTCCTTGAATGAAACTCTTCTTCCTTCTTCCTTTACAAGTTAAAAAAAAACATTTTGTGTTGAAGGCTACAGCCATGGGCTACAAAGTCCTCATCTAGGCCAGGCCCTAAATAAAACAAGCATTCTGAGTATTGCGCTGCAATAAATGTCCCCTATCAAAGTTCAAAGTGCCATAACTTTGTCAAAAATGATCGAATATGCAAATTTATGCACGGTTGATGCTGGTTTTCAAACTTGATCTGAGGTATGCTGAGACACGTGTGTCACGCCTCGCCTCGTTGATAAGCCCGGAAGGTCGCTCCGTGGAGCGGCCTGCACGTATTGCACTGTGTGAATTATATAAATTATTACCAACTCAAGGTCTGAGGTACGAGCGATTCAAGAGATATCCATTAAAAAAAAAAATCGTTTAATTAACGATATCTGCCAAACCACGTGCCCTATCGCAAATTCCAAAAGGACATTTTAGTAGACTGACATGCTGAACAGATCTGTGAAGTTTCCCCTCGATTGGATCAAAAATGAGGGAGGGGCTCGGTTTTAAAGGTTCATGCTTAAAAACGTCATAACTCTGAAACCATGTGATGCATGACGTCATGCTCGCTGACTTTTTTGTTCGTCATGGGTATGCGATTCTGCCTGCAAAGTTTGGCCTCGATCTGTTCAACCGTTGCAGAGAAAAAGGGGTTTTCGTGTTTTCACGAAAAACAATATGGCGACCAAACCACGTGACCTGTGACGTCATAATTACCATTAAAATATTCTACAGACCGAGTCCATCATACGGTGAAAATTTGATCTCAATCGGTCCTATTATTGCAGAGAAATTGGTTTTTAAAGGAAATTAAAACGTAAAATGGCACTGAGTTATCAGAATTCATCAGAGTCGAGTTCATCGAGTTCATCAGAATTATCAGAATTCCCAAAGTTCAAAGTGCCATAACTTTGTCAAAAATGATCGAAACGTCGTGAAGTTCGAACTCGATTTGTAACTTATCATGAGGAAACCATGTACCAAGTTTGAAATAATTAGCATTAAGGCTGGTTAATTTTTTTTCCTGTTTATCATCGCTTTTTTTCAAAAAAGTGGGTAGGGAGGGAGGTTTTTGTTTTTTTTTCAGAGTGAAATTTTAATGAATTATTCAACGCACACAATGTTTTTTTCTTAAATATACTTGATCGGACATACATGATGAATCATGTTACGATTTCTAAACTAGTAAACCTTCGTATGTACGCACTGATACGATTCAAATAAAGAAAATAAAGAAACCTATGTCACATTGAGTTCTGTTTACTTTTAATATTTGCTGATACATATAACAATGGTAGACCAAAACTTCGGCTTTTAAGAATAATGTCCGGTTGCCATACATGTATCTATCAGCAGCTATTGCCATCGCATTCATACATATTTGACTAGGATTCCTCGCCACGAAATATCACTTCATGGTACCGGTACATGCATATTGAGCAGTTTGGTAGACATGGAAGGGGACATTAACCACACCAAAAGGATGTCTGGTTCGCATTTATACATCTATCTATCAGCAGCTACTGCTATTATAGCACTCATAGATGTATCTATCTATCAGCAGCTACTGCTATTATAGCACTCATAGATGTATCTATCTATCAGCAGCTACTGCTATTATAGCACTCATAGATGTATCTATCTATCAGCAGCTACTGCTATTATAGCACTCATAGATGTATCTATCTATCAGCAGCTACTGCTATTATAGCACTCATAGATGTATCTATCTATCAGCAGCTACTGCTATTATAGCACTCATAGATGTATCTATCTATCAGCAGCTACTGCTATTATAGCACTCATAGATGTATCTATCTATCAGCAGCTACTGCTATTATAGCACTCATAGAGGTATCTATCTATCAGCAGCTACTGCTATTATAGCACTCATAGATGTATCTATCTATCAGCAGCTACTGCTATTATAGCACTCATAGATGTATCTATCTATCAGCAGCTACTGCTATTATAGCACTCATAGATGTATCTATCTATCAGCAGCTACTGCTATTATAGCACTCATAGATGTATCTATCTATCAGCAGCTACTGCTATTATAGCACTCATAGATGTATCTATCTATCAGCAGCTACTGCTATTATAGCACTCATAGATGTATCTATCTATCAGCAGCTACTGCTATTATAGCACTCATAGATGTATCTATCTATCAGCAGCTACTGCTATTATAGCACTCATAGATGTATCTATCTATCAGCAGCTACTGATATTATAGCACTCATAGATGTATCTATCTATCAGCAGCTACTGATATTATAGCACTCATAGATGTATCTATCTATCAGCAGCTACTGATATTATAGCACTCATAGATGTATCTATCTATCAGCAGCTACTGCTATTATAGCACTCATAGATGTATCTATCTATCAGCAGCTACTGCTATTATAGCACTCATAGATGTATCTATCTATCAGCAGCTACTGCTATTATAGCACTCATAGATGTATCTATCTATCAGCAGCTACTGATATTATAGCACTCATAGATGTATCTATCTATCAGCAGCTACTGATATTATAGCACTCATAGATGTATCTATCTATCAGCAGCTACTGATATTATAGCACTCATAGATGTATCTATCTATCAGCAGCTACTGCTATTATAGCACTCATAGATGTATCTATCTATCAGCAGCTACTGCTATTATAGCACTCATAGATGTATCTATCTATCAGCAGCTACTGCTATTATAGCACTCATAGATGTATCTATCTATCAGCAGCTACTGCTATTATAGCACTCATAGATGTATCTATCTATCAGCAGCTACTGCTATTATAGCACTCATAGATGTATCTATCTATCAGCAGCTACTGATATTATAGCACTCATAGATGTATCTATCTATCAGCAGCTACTGATATTATAGCACTCATAGATGTATCTATCTATCAGCAGCTACTGATATTATAGCACTCATAGATGTATCTATCTATCAGCAGCTACTGATATTATAGCACTCATAGATGTATCTATCTATCAGCAGCTACTGCTATTATAGCACTCATAGATGTATCTATCTATCAGCAGCTACTGCTATTATAGCACTCATAGATGTATCTATCTATCAGCAGCTACTGATATTATAGCACTCATAGATGTATCTATCTATCAGCAGCTACTGATATTATAGCACTCATAGATGTATCTATCTATCAGCAGCTACTGATATTATAGCACTCATAGATGTATCTATCTATCAGCAGCTACTGCTATTATAGCACTCATAGATGTATCTATCTATCAGCAGCTACTGCTATTATAGCACTCATAGATGTATCTATCTATCAGCAGCTACTGCTATTATAGCACTCATAGATGTATCTATCTATCAGCAGCTACTGCTATTATAGCACTCATAGATGTATCTATCTATCAGCAGCTACTGATATTATAGCACTCATAGATGTATCTATCTATCAGCAGCTACTGATATTATAGCACTCATAGATGTATCTATCTATCAGCAGCTACTGATATTATAGCACTCATAGATGTATCTATCTATCAGCAGCTACTGCTATTATAGCACTCATAGATGTATCTATCTATCAGCAGCTACTGCTATTATAGCACTCATAGATGTATCTATCAGCAGCTACTGCTATTATAGCACTCATAGATGTATCTATCTATCAGCAGCTACTGCTATTATAGCACTCATAGATGTATCTATCTATCAGCAGCTACTGCTATTATAGCACTCATAGATGTATCTATCTATCAGCAGCTACTGCTATTATAGCACTCATAGATGTATCTATCTATCAGCAGCTACTGCTATTATAGCACTCATAGATGTATCTATCTATCAGCAGCTACTGCTATTATAGCACTCATAGATGTATCTATCTATCAGCAGCTACTGCTATTATAGCACTCATAGATGTATCTATCTATCAGCAGCTACTGCTATTATAGCACTCATAGATGTATCTATCTATCAGCAGCTACTGCTATTATAGCACTCATAGATGTATCTATCTATCAGCAGCTACTGCTATTATAGCACTCATAGATGTATCTATCTATCAGCAGCTACTGCTATTATAGCACTCATAGATGTATCTATCTATCAGCAGCTACTGCTATTATAGCACTCATAGATGTATCTATCTATCAGCAGCTACTGACTAGAGTTCCACATTCGCATTTAGACACCTATCTATCAGCAGCTACTGCTATTATAGCACTCATAGATGTATCTATTTATCAGCAGCTACTGCTATTATAGCACTCATAGATGTATCTATCTCTCAGCAGCTATTGCTATTATAGCACTCATACATGTTGAGTAGAGTTCAACACCAAGAGAATGTTGGTTGCCGTTTATTCATGTATGTATCATCCCCTACTACTACATGTAGTGGTAGCGCTCGTTTAATTTTCGACTAGAAATCCACAGCAATAATTATCACGTAAGGCTCTCCCGTTTGTCGATGATATTTGGCTTCTCCTTCAGCATACCAACTACTTCTTGAACTTCCGAGTGGGCCTTTCTCGGAAGTACGACTCTTACTGCAGGTACTGCATATAGGATATGACTCATCTGTGGTACCTCAGCTCCTCAACACAGGGAACGGATTTTACTGACTTCGCGAGCAAAAAAAAAAAAGAAAAAGATTTTAGGGGCGGACGACTTTTATGGGGCGGGCGGCGATGATAAACAGGAAATTTTTTTAAACCAGCCTAAGCGTTTAGAAAAAAAGTCCGGAAAACTGTTCTTTGCGTGGCGGACTGACGGACTGACGGACTGACGGACGGAGGGACGGCGTGCAAACCTATAGTCCCCTCCGGTGTACACCGGTAGGGGACTAATAACTTCATCTTACTATAATTCACCAAATGTCCGTCTGTCCGTTCGAAGGTATCACAAAAACGGCTGAACCGATCGCAACGATATTTTGGGTGGGTATTCCTGGGACCCCTGGGAGTAAAATAGGCTTTATTGTTTTTCCAATTTTTCCAATTTTCCATTTTTTCCAAACACGATGGAATAATATTTACCGATATGAACAGTGATGTGGCTTTTGTTGAAATTCTGCATACCAGGAGAGAGTAGATCGACTCCTGATGAACTCTTCCTATAGAAACGTGCAGCTCCGAAGTAACACGGCAGCGTGTGCAAAGCGACTGAGAAACAAGTGTAGTGGCCGCTTCCATGTTACAGATTCGGCGCGCACTCTTCACACATAAACGTGCGACTGAGAAAGACGTGTAGCGGCCGCTTCCGTGTTACAGATTCGGCGCGCACTCTTCACACCTAAACGTGCGACTGAGAAAGACGTGTAGCGGCCGCTTCCGTTTTGCAGAATTCAATCTTTTTTCAAAATGGGCACCATGTACTGTTTAGATTTTGATGATTTGCGTGTGATATGATTCAACGGATGTTTATATGAATCGTTTAAAATAAAAAAAAGCCTTCTGATATTTTGCCTTTTCATTTGCGATTTGGGCTTCCCAATTGAAGCCCCGCCCATAAGGCGTGTACCGTTGCTGGTAAATAGAAATAAAAGATAGAAGAGAGAGAATAAAAGAGAGATAAATAAATGAGAGAGAGAGAGAGAGATAAATAAATAAGAGAGAGAGAGAGATAAATAAATGAGAGAGAGAGAGAGATAAATAAATAAGAGAGAGAGAGAGATAAATAAATGAGAGAGAGAGAGAGAGAGATAAATAAATGAGAGAGAGAGAGAGAGATAAATAAATGAGAGAGAGAGATAAATAAATGAGAGAGAGAGAGAGATAAATAAATGAGAGAGAGAGAGAGAGAGATAAATAAATGAGAAAGAGAGAGAGATAAATAAATGAGAGAGAGAGAGAGATAAATAAATGAGAGAGAGAGATAAATAAATGAGAGAGAGAGAGAGAAATAAATGAGAGAGAGAGAGATAAATAAATGAGAGAGAGAGAGAGATGAATAAATGAGAGAGAGAGAGAGAGAGATAAATAAATGAGAGAGAGAGAGAGAGAGATAAATAAATGAGAGAGAGAGATAAATAAATGAGAGAGAGAGAGAGATAAATAAATGAGAGAGAGAGAGAGATAAATAAATGAGAGAGAGAGATAAATAAATGAGAGAGAGAGAGAGATAAATAAATGAGAGAGAGAGAGAGAGAGATAAATAAAGGAGAGAGAGAGAGAGAGATAAATAAATGAGAGAGAGAGAGAGATAAATAAATGAGAGAGAGATAAATAAATGAGAGAGAGAGAGAGAGATAAATAAATGAGAGAGAGAGAGAGAGATAAATAAATGAGAGAGAGAGATAAATAAATGAGAGAGAGAGAGAGATAAATAAATGAGAGAGAGAGAGAGAGAGATAAATAAATGAGAGAGAGAGAGAGATAAATAAATGAGAGAGAGAGAGATAAATAAATGAGAGAGAGAGAGAGATAAATAAATGAGAGAGAGAGAGAGAGATAAATAAATGAGAGAGAGAGAGAGAGATAAATAAATGAGGGAGAGATAGAGAGATAGAGATAGAGATAGAGATAGAGAGAGAGAGAGAGATAAATAAATGAGAGAGAGAGAGAGAGAGAGAGAGAGAGAGAGAGAGAGAGAGACTTGACTTTTATGTCCTTTTATTATAAACAATGTAAAGCCATTTCACAAGCAGTTGTAAAAAAAAAACACATTTCACAAAGCAGTTATAAAAAAAAAACACAGCAACTAGTTTAAAGAAATTGCATGAGGATCATGAAAGCACCACAAAAAGAGCAAAGGGTATTTAAAAGAAACCAGCAAATATACAAAAAAATATATATTGAGCAAATTAAGCGAAAAACTAAGGGAGAGAGAGAGAAATGTATTCAAGGACACAGGAAGAAACATATATGCAAGCAATCAGTTCCAAAGAAAAAAGTCAAATCAATCAGGAATTATAACGTAATTACCACTTTTGAATCATCGACTGAGCACAGAACATTGCCAATACACCACTTTCTCTCAAAAAGTTGGACGTTTCCATTACTGACAAAGAAATCAAATTCTAGCTTGAGTCGTGTTGAGACAAACCCTTTAAAAATAGAAATAGCCTCAGAGCCATAGCCGTTATCTATTTTAATTTTCCGAGATTTATATATCGCATATTTTGCAACAGCAACCAAAAAATTGAGAAGAACACCCACATCCCTACATGTGGGCCTGAAAGACACACCAAATATAAACATATGCATATTGAAGGGGAAGGACAATTGGTGAAAAAGATATTCAAGGAACAAGAAAAGCGATGTCAGTCTACGACACTGTACATAAGCATGAAACAAATCCTCCTTCTGGTCACAGAAAGGACAAGTTTCCGGCAGTGAGCTGTTAATACGGTGGACAAAAATATTGGAGGGAAGCGCCCAGTGTGCTAACCTCCATTGTATGTCCGCTAACACACCATGTATTGGTAAGGTGTACATGTGAGGCCAAAGGGGGGTAGAGGGAGACCCCAACCCTAACCGCTCTGACCACAAAGCTACTCGTGTTCTCCCAGAGAGGGGTACATTCTTATTTTGTCGAGAGAGATCACGGATTCCAATCTTAGTTACAAGATGAAAAGGGGGGGTATGTTCAATCTCCGGCTGAAGAGAAGACGAAAGGAGCACTTTGATTTCAGGGAAACCTAACCGAAAGTCCTCAATGTTACCAACACCTTCCCAGCCGATGTTTAGCTGTCTAAATTTTCTTATGACTATACGTACAACTTGGTCTACAAGTCGGACAGACCGAGATCCAACTGAGGTTGCCACCAAACCAGCAGGTTTCCACTTAACTCCAGATGAATCTCTCAGATCACATACTTTGTTAATCCCTCCTTGGATAAATTTTTTACTCAGGGCATGGCTATGAGGGATACCAGGAAAAAAGTTATTGAAGAAAAGGGGTTCTTGAAGGAACATTCGACAATTATAGCCCTCAAGGAAGCGGTGGACGTCAAACCTTTTCCAAGTGTCCAATAAACTCTGATAGAATCTCGGAAGAGAGGCAAAATTTATATGCTCGAGGTCTATCAAAAGAAGCTGCCGATCATATCTCAGTCTACCAACCTGTTGTAACAGAAAAAATGCAAAGGGCCGCCAGGGCAGCTGTTCAGCGAACAGTAGTCTCTGCAGAGACTGCAGCCGAAAGGCCACAACCCGACCAGAGATATCAACAATGCCCTGGCCACCTTCCTTCCGGGGGTAGTACAATATCTCAGGCCTCAGCCAATGGTAGCCACTCCAAAAGAAATTTACTAGCATTCGCTGAGTAGCCATAATTAGTTGGTTTGATGGCTGTAAAGCAATAATTCTGTGCCATAATTTTGTTGCAACCAGATTGTTTATGACAAGGGTACGGCCTCGATAGGAGATGGACCTCAGCAGTCCTTCCCATGCTTTCAATCTGTGCGTAATTTGCTCCAACACTCCTTCCCAATTTTTCATTTCTGTTTCACGATTACCGATATGCACTCCAAGATATTTAACCCCGTCCGTTCTCCAGACCAGGTTGTGTGGGAGTGAGGGTGGTGATACACAAGAGAGATTGCCTTTGCCACACCATAATGCTGTACTTTTATTCCAATTGATCCCACCGGAAGAGGCTGCAGAGAAATCTCGCATACAACGTTGTAAAGCAGAGACATCATTGGAGCTTCTAATCAAAACACAGACATCATCAGCATAAGCCGTCTGCACAAATTCTGCTCCTTCTATACTTCTCATTCCCTGAGGTATTTGCTGTCTAATAGACCGAAGGAGTGGTTCAAGGGCGACTATATATAGAAGCCCAGAGAGGGGGCAACCTTGGCGAATACCCCGTTGGAAAGGAAAGGGAGAGCATAACCTATTGTTGATCTTCATCATACATTGAGTATTAGTATACAGGAGTTTCACATAAGAGGTGAAAGTTTCACCAAACCCCATTCCTTTCAGGACAGAAAAAAGGTACTTGTGGTCAACACGATCGAAGGCCTTAGTTTGATCAAGAAACAGCAACCCAAAATCGTCACGCAGGAACTTATTGCATGAAATAATATCTCTTACCAAAAAAATATTATCATAAATAGATTTTCCAGGCACACAGTAGGTCTGGTCCGGGTGTATAACTGAACTGATCACAGTCTTCATACGATTAGCAAGTACTTTAGAGAAAATCTTGTAATCAACACACAATAAGGAGACAGGTCGCCAGTTATCAACCAGTTGAAGATTCCCAGCTTTTGGTAGCAAACAAACGACTGCTCGTCTACAAGACATTGGAAGTTCTCCGACACGTATGCTTTCATCGAGTACATCGAGTAAGTCAGGTCCCACAAGGGCCCAGAAGGTCTTGTAGAATTCTGTGGGCAGGCCATCTATTCCAGAAGCTTTCCCATCTTTCAGGCTCCGCACAGCTGCTTCAAGTTCAACAGCCGAAATTGGGGAATCGAGCATGCATCGCTCATCCTCCTCGACACTCGGAAGCCCAGCAGTTAACTCTCGTATCACCTCATTGTCCACGTTCTGAGGAGAATACAAGTTAGAATAGAACCCTTTCAGAGTACACCTGATCGCCTGCTGAGAGGTCACCAGCGACCCATTGGGAGTGAGCAAAGTATGAATTTGTTGTGACCTCTTGAGGGAAGACTCTAACTTAAAGAACTCTTTGTTTGGCATGTCCAGAGTTAAATAGCTCATTCGCATTCGGACCAAGGCACCCATCGCCCGTTGCCGTACCGCTTCCTCCAGCACTGCTTTCTTTGCCCATATTAGTTGGTCACGTGCACCTCTCCCAACCTCGTCAACATTCTGTTCTAACGATATAATTTCAGATTTTAACTGATCTATTGATATTGATTGGATTTTGGTGGTGTATGCACTATATTGTTGACAGAAATTCTTAATTTGGGATTTTGCAATGTCCCACCACAGCCGGAGACTATCATACTCAGGTCTGGAGGAGCGAATTTTCTCCCACACGACGTGAAAGGCCTCATTAAATTCCTTGTCATGTAAGAGACGAGTATTCAAAGACCAGTAAGCACTACCACCGGGTGGAAAGGGTAACTTAAAGGACATTGAGATTAAACTGTGGTCTGTGAATCCAGTTGGTAAAATTTTGGGGACAGACACCACATTCAACATTGGCTTGTTCACATAGAATCTGTCCAGCCTTGCCATTGACATAATACCATCATTGCATCTACACCATGTATAACAGCGTGAGAGTGGGTGTTGTGATCTCCACACATCCTTAAACCGAAAGATGTTGATGGTGTCCTCTAGAGCTTTCGTAGAGGCAACATGAGGCTCATGACCATTCCTATCAATTGACGGACAAATTGTGCAATTAAAATCTCCCGCGATACAGATAAAGGCTGTTGGGTCCAGAGTTTTTACAAAATCCCGCAGAGTGGAAAAGAAAATTTTTCTCTCCATTGGGTCACACGGTGCATAAACATTCACTACGATAATCTTTTGGGTATTATAAAGAAAATCTACGGAGATCAAATGCCCTTTATAGATTTCTTTAAATGAAACCTGTTGAGCACAAATCTTGTGACTTAGGCAAATGGCAACACCGGCCCGAGGTGTAGGGAACCCACTTAGCCACCATTGCCCTTTAAAAAGTTTCCCCCAATCGGCTACTTGAGCACTAGTAGCGGGGGTCTCTTGTAAGAGAATAATGTCAGCCTTTTCTTTTACAACCGCTTGAATGGTTTGCACCCTCCGTAAGGGGGCACGACCCCCATTTATATTTAAGGATACAACATTTAGTTCCATGGTTGATTCTTCTAGGGGGTGAAGTCCTCTTCCTCAATTAATTCCTTGTTTGCCTTCGTGATGGATTTCCTCAGCCGCTGAAATTCAGGTTCGGAGATTTCCACATGCTCACTCCTTTGCAGCAAAGGTTTTGCGGCTGCAAGGAAGGCCTGGATATTAGGAAAATGATCCTTAATTCGTACATGCCTTTGTCTGAAAGTTTCCTTCAAAAATCTGACAATATTTTCTTTTGAGATCTCCAAAGGCTGCTCTTCCTCCTGAGGGGGGGGAGCCCTGTCAACCATTGCCACTGGTTCCTCATGGCCGATCAGTGTCTCTGTAGTTAGAATTCCCTCCGTGACGCTAGTAACGAGTTCCTCCTGAACCTGTACAGAAACACTTGTTCCATCCCCATCTACCTTAGGTTCTTCATCCTCTTCATCCTCATGCATCATTGCAATGGGGGGGGAGGAGTCGTTATTAGTAGTAATGGGTATTTTGCATTCCCCATTAGAATTGATATGGTCATCAGTAGGCTGTTCGGTTTCGCAGGTTGATTTACAACCTTCAGGAAAAAGTTCCCCTTCATCCTGAGCAGGTGGTATCATGTCAGCCATAGTCTCACCACCTTGCTGATCTTCATGTGGAGGACTGTCTGAATCGTTTAAACTGCTTTCTGTCTGCACCACCAACACTTTAACACCTTTGTCCTCATTCCTCGCACTTACAAGTGACCGTTTCAAATTTTTCCGAGACGCCGCATCTACAATCTGCTGCTCCTCACAAAACATTCCCTCTACAGGTAGAGGCTTCTCCCTTACATTTGCTGACTCATCGTTTGCACGATGGCCAGCTGTACTGGATGACTCATCGCTTACACGAAGCACATCCGTATGGGTCTCATCAGCACCACTCTTAGCCGTACCTTGATGGTCCGATGTAGATTCCCGCACTGAAGGCGAAACATCTATAGAATCCTCCGTAGTGGTCACGGGGGGAGGTGGTCCGGCTGCTGTGGCATACGTTTTCTCCCCATCAGGACAATACTGCCGAGTGTGTCCATGTACACCACACCCGTAACAAATCAACCTCTCCGTTGCCGCAAAAATCCTGTGCTCACGTTTTGACGACTTAAAAACGAGAGAGACATTCAATTGCGTCAAACCATCCTTCAAAACAACATAACAAAACCGTCTAAACGTTTCGATATGCTTAAGCTTCCCGTCTGTGGTGCGAATGGAGGCTTGGATAATTCTCGACACCACAGTACCGTACTGACCGAGCTTCTGAAGAATTTCCTCATTAGACAGCGTCGGTAGAACGTTTGATAGTATTACCTTCGAGGCCGGAGTGTTCCATGGCGAAACCGGAACAAACTGGTCATTGCCCAAGGTGAGTCCGTTCTGCACGACGATGCGCGCGAAACGGACACGTGAAACGAAGACAACCACCTTGTGGTGCATTCGGGACGCTGCCCGTATGTTCTCACAACCGATCAATCCTCCGATTGCGAGGAGCGTCTCCTCCAGCGAGACATCTTCCGGTGGGACAAAACACATGCCGTGTTCATCTGTTAACCCCTCATCGGCGTCACGACCGGCATTACTTCGACTATTCTTGCTAGCCATTTGAAGTAACTAAACGAAAAAAACCCAATAAATGGTACAAAGGTTTATAAAGCCGAAATAAATGAAAAATAAACAACAACAACAACAATAACTGGGAAATAAATAAATAAATCCCGTTAACCACCTAAAGTGGCTAACTCTAACCGCGCTGTCTCTCCCTCTCTCGCTCAGTAGACAAGACGATAGAAAGGGACACCGACACTCGGACAGCAGAAAGGACCAAAAGGTAGGAAGAAAGGAAAAAGCAACACGAGACACAGCACGTACCGCCAGAGACTGAGCAACAGACCTGGCAATCGCACGTGCGTGCTATAGTCCTTGAGCCAGACCAAAAGTAATGCTCCGGCGGGGGGAGTAATTCTCATTATGATTTTCCATTAGACCAATGTCTCAAGTGTCAGAAAAGGTGTGATGGACATCTGAGAACGGTAGCTTAGTGCCCGGATGGACGCCATCTTTGAAACCACCCAGCTCGAAAATGCCCATTTGGTGGGGTACATTGTTGCACGTGTATCTGGACTTCTATACTAGCTATCGATGTGCGGTTGACGACTAAATATACGTCCGATGTGTACCGTCTAAATAAAAAATAATATGAAGCATTTTGTTTTAGATTAATTATTATAAAAATCAATTATCGAAAAAAAATCATATATTTTTCAATATTTTATTATTAGACTTGTACTTTTTTTAGTGAAACAACACTGGTATGATTTTCCAAATTATGCATTGTGCTACACCGTTTATCTGTCTATAAAAATAACTCAAAAACTAAAACATATCATCCACCACGAGTTTACAACAAATAAATGTAAAGAGGCATAAAATGACTTAGGCCGCCGCTGGCATTATCTATTCTGACGATAACGCAAGTTAGGAATGTCGTACGGAGAGGATTTTAACACCATACGATATCTAATAAGCAGGCGGAAATTGTTACATAGGAAATCTGCACTTTGGTGGCCATCTTGGATTTCAAAATGGCCGCCAATTATATTAATTATTCATTACTAGAGTTTGGAAAGACGTATGGAGCTGATTTTAACACCATACGATGTATATTCCTAATAAGCAAGCGGAGGTATCATTGAACATGTCATGTTTTAGTCAAATAACACCGGTATGATCTTCCAAATTATACATTTTGCTAAACCGTTTATCTGTCTATAAAGATTTTCAGGCAATTTGGCCTGCATTATAATAGAGAACAACATATGCTATACAATATACAGTGCACACAAAGTTAATCATCAGAGTCGCCATCAGAGTCATTGGCATCCTGAGCCACGATAGCATCATCCTGCACCATGTTGGAGCATCCCTGCAGCTTACACACAACAGTGCACTTCAACCCATTCAGTATGCAGGAGCAATCTGACGGTCGACACGTCCTTCTGCATGTGCATGAGATGAGATTCAAGACGACATCTGGAGCTGGTAGACCCGCCATCCATCGGATTGTGAGCGAACCGCCATCATCGAGTTCCCAACCATGTCCTGCTGATGGTGTTGGGACGTCTGGTAGGTTTTCAAGGCTGCGTCGCCAGATAGCCGCCTGATAGTTGGCCCTAAGCGTATGCTGCATCAAGGAGTCTTCACAAGGCGGCAATTGTCCAGATTCGATCTGGCCCTTCTTTGCACAGAACATGTGATAACGGAGCGAATTAACACCGACGATCTTCGTGTTCTTGGCGTACAGCTGACACGTGAAGGCCTGAATGCTATTGAAGACGTCTGTTGGTACATTCCATGAAGATCCCAGATCTGTGAATGCTTGAAGATACAGCTCATTCGCTTGCACAAGCTTCAAAGCCTTTATCTTTCCTTGGCTAGCCAGAGCACTCACAGTGTCACACCCGCTCCATGCATGAAGCCCTGGCAATGCACTGCAAACTCCAGACCCCAATACCGCAGCCAACTTTCCAACGTCGATCATTCTGACTCGAACCTTTGTTCCTCGTCTGATGAAGAGCTGACTATCGATGGTTCTGCTGAGATGAAGACTGATGATCAGAACGTCGGTGTCATCTGCCACTAAGATGATCGTCTTGTAGTGGGTAGCGGCGTGCTTTGCGTGGAGAAACATACGCGTGTCTGCTTCCTCGTGGCTACATTTGAGTGCTTGCACCAACTTCCACCTATCGCGGGTCAGTACCAGACATTTTTCACCACAGGTGACATACAGTGTTCTGTTGCCTAGCTTTTCGTGATTTGTTTCATGTTTCCACGACTCCGCCAGAAACACAACCAGTTTCTCCTTTGTCTGGCTGCAAGCAAGGAGACGCCGCCAGTTCATGATTTTGTGTGCGGGTCTGATCTCGCTGAAACTGATGCCTTCATTTGAACCGCGGTTCACACGCTCAGCTGCTTTGATGGATTCTTCTGTGTATGTGTCAAAGACAACATCGATGCGCTCACTGCCTTGACCAGCGTGAAGTGCTGCAGCAAGGATGCGGTCAGATAGTTCTTCGAACGTGTCGTTCTCGCCATGCATCTTTTGTATGAGAGCCATCGCATCAATTATTGTTGCACTTCGCTTGTCAACGTTCTCGGCTGGTTCCACAAGACCTTCCATGTGTTTCGCAAGTGCAGCTTTGTTCGTTTTTTTCATTGACCCATCAACGTTTGCCAAAGACCATGGTAACGGCCCTAGTGGGTGACAAAGGACAAGTTGCATGTCGAGGTTCCTTGTCTTGGCGATGAGTATCATGGTGGCAAACAGTTGTCTGTCAGCTCTCAGGACGATCTCCTTGTTTGTGCCCTTCACAACTTTCTGCTTGATCTTACCAAAGGTCTTCAAGTTTAGCTTGTTCAATGTGTCATGAAAGCCTGTTCCCTCTTCAAGACGTTTCTGGAAGCTTTGATACGCCGCTTCCCCCTTTTGCAGGGTGTTGAGTAGGTCATTAGAAACGTCCTCCCTCGCAGCCGCTCCGGTAGATATACTGAGAAGACATGACGGATCATCGGCGAATGGATTGGTCCAGTCATTTTCCAGTAGATCACAGATAGCTGTGACGCCAGACTCATCACGTTTGATGCGAGAAGTAGACAAGTCAGGGTGCTTGGCGTGAGATGTGTCGCTGCCATTCACAAGGATAGTTTCTCGTAGTTGCCTCAGTGCAGTAGCCCGATTTTCTGCAGTTAGATAGTATCGTGACACAGCCCCTTGTCGAAGACTAAAACCTCGTGTTCCTCCAGCTGTTTGCGTATCTTTGTTTACTGTTTCTTATGTTGTCTGATCAACAGCGATTCTGGCAAATGGATTCCCTGGTCTAAGCTGTACGGAGAAGTAGCCTTGATTGAAATGCCTGTACAACTCGGGGCATGTTTCGTGGAGTTGCGTCATCTGTGCATAGTACACTGGTAGATATCTAGCATAGTTCACCTTGTTCATTGCGAAACACCAAGGGATCACTCTTCTGACACAAGCCAAGTGAAGCATCCAGTCGCCTTCTCTATCCGCATGAATCAACCCCAGCAGGGTCTCTACCATATCAATATACATCATCCAGAAGCGAGCCAGGTCTCCATGTTTGGTTCGCAGAAAATGTAGGTATTTCGCGAACATGTCAAAGCTCTGTACACATGAATCATCATCGAGAGCAGCAGCGAGAGTCTCGTGGCAAACATCCTCCTTGATGCTGCGAATTTTGAGGTCAGTGCTTCGAATCTGGGGTTCCTTGTCAGGATGATTGCTTTCTATCCACACCTGGAAGCCCTTCCAAATGATGCGCATTAGTGCCTCGTACATCAACTTGTGGAGTCGCACAGCACGGTTGTATTGCTTGCCTTCCAGAACCCTGTTGATGGAACCTTCAGCGATTACTCCTGACTCAACAGCTACATCCCGAAGGCCTGCATCTCCAAACATTTTCCCAATGCTCGACATGAAGTTACAGATGGTATGGAAGTTCCCCATCATGAGCACGATTCTTCCATATCGATCGACATCTTTCCATGCTATTTCGGTCGCCTTAGCAAATAGTGCCTGGTCTAGCACCACCGGTATACGCTCAAGCTGAAGTGATGACATGATGTTCAGAGCTTCTCTGAGGATTTCTTGCACTGTTGCCATATCTGTGGCAGGCGCGTTTATAGTCGGCAGGTAGCCAACTACATCTTCCGTCACCTGAACACGATCTCTAGTCATGATGTTGAAACCAGTCCACGAACTGATTGTCTGGTCGCATGGTTCCAGCATGCGAGTCATAATCCATACGTGATTTCGGCGCTGCGCAAGGGATGTTGCGCCTGCAAGAGTGTCAGAAAGATCTGCAGGCTTGATTGCAGGTGGGCCCTCTCGTTTCCCACCGCTGTATATTGGAACTAAATCGCTGGATGACGGGATAGATCGCTTCTTATCTGCTTTGGATACTGCCGATGGAGGTTGGGGCGGCAAACACGACTGCGACTTCGGTTGGACGATGATACCGTTGACGCGATGCGATGTTCCGCCACCACTCAGCGATTCCTCTAGCCTGTCGATGTTATCGAATGCTAATACAGTCGGGACCGAAGGGTGCACATGTGACGGAAGTGGTACTGTATCTTTCTCCACACTTGCTAATTTGTCTATGCATAGCGCTGTCTCGATTTCTTCCAGAACTGTGTACGAACATCCGTGCCCGAGTCGATTCAATATTCTGATGACCTCTGTATTACCGGTGAGCGTTTTCATGACCCACGGAAGTAGGACATGCTTCGATGTTCTGATGGTACCCCGGTGTACAGCATTGATGATATCTTGAGCCATCGACCATACCAGTGTGTCGGCACGCGCAGAGCTACCCCCACTCCCGCAAATCAAAGTATGCAGAAATACACGAAGAGAATCTGGTATCTTCACGTAATCTGAAGTGAGTTCTGCTGGCTGAGGCGGCCAACGTTCATTGTAATGAGCATCTTTGATCTGGTGTCGCAGTGAAGTAGCTGCACGCACAATGTTACTTTCACCGTCCGTTCGACGTTCGTTCAAATGCTTTCACTTCTGCTTTCAGGTTTACGCACTCTGCAGCAATCTCTCGCTTTGTCAGATTATCGGGCATCAAGTATACACGGTGTTTCACATTGAAGAAGATGAGCGATTCTCCAAACTCTCTTTGTAATGTGCGCTGCAGATTCTTCTTGATGGAGTCACGAACATCAACTGAAAATGTATCTGAAGACAGGATATCTGTTGCAACATCAACTATTGGAACAATCCTCGGGTTCAATAACAAGTCAGTGCGAATGAAATTGAATATACATCGTATCATTTCTTTTTTCTCGATATTATCTTCAATGTCAGTTTCTACTTGAGGTTTTTGGGGCCGTGTGTAGTTTCTATAGCAGGAGAAGTGGTAGTGAGCCTCAGCTGCAACCATATCTCGTGTAGTCAATGCCAAAACTCTCTCATCATTGCGAGCTGTCGCAGCATCTCTTATTGTCTTATCTGCTCGAAGTTCAACAGCCAAGACAACTGTTTCACGGGTACGACTGCCTTTTATGAATTTTGAAGCACGCTGGCAAAAAATGCATTTATCATCGTAGACCGTTGAAGTTGATCCTGTCTCTTCCCGTGATGATCGCCGTCGCACCGCATCGCCAGTATCAACTGAAGAACTTCTAGCTGCATTGGTCAAAGTAGCTAGGTGGTTTTTGTGAGTGAAGTCTGATCTACAAGCCCTATGGTATAATATTGGAATATTAGGAAGTTCAACTGCGCCTTCTTGGACTAGCTTTAGAATTGGATAAAAGTTTCTAACTGCGGCTGCGTCACACAATGTCTTCCAAGAACTGTTGCCCGCTGCCTTGCTTAGTTCAGAGAGTGGCGACTTCTTGCTGCACAGGATGCACGTTCCGGACTCAGGTTCAATCTTCGCCCGTTTCGCCTCGACACCGGCCATCTCAGCTGAAAGAACAAAAAGACTGACGTTAGATTACTCCGATATCCGAAAAGCTCGCCAGCTTACATAGACATACTCATCCAAGTCAGTGAACATGTTAGATGGTGCCACAATACAACTCTATAATAGAGTTGTATGTGGCGCCATCTAACATGTTCACTTTTAGTTCTTAAGCCACCCACCCCCCCCCCCCCCCCTCAGAAATTAATCAGGTCACCGCAACAAATCTCAGACTGAGATATAGAATATAGAATATAGATATAGAATAGACTGACGTCACTTTCGGCACTGGGTTCTGTGGGTTGATTATCGGCGGGTAATTCCAACTGACATAGTTTCGGTTTGTGGAAAGTGCATGCCTTTTCATATATTTTTTGTGTACACTCGTGGTGGATGATATGTTTTAGTTTTTGAGTTATTTTTATAGACAGATAAACGGTGTAGCACAATGCATAATTTGGAAAATCATACCAGTGTTGTTTCACTAAAAAAAGTACAAGTCTAATAATAAAATATTGAAAAATATATGATTTTTTTTCGATAATTGATTTTTATAATAATTAATCTAAAACAAAATGCTTCATATTATTTTTTATTTAGACGGTACACATCGGACGTATATTTAGTCGTCAACCGCACATCGATAGCTAGTATAGAAGTCCAGATACACGTGCAACAATGTACCCCACCAAATGGGCATTTTCGAGCTGGGTGGTTTCAAAGATGGCGTCCATCCGGGCACTAAGCTACCGTTCTCAGATGTCCATCACACCTTTTCTGACACTTGAGACATTGGTCTAATGGAAAATCATAATGAGAATTACTCCCCCCGCCGGAGCATTCACTTCAAAAAATGGCCGGTTGGCTCAAGGACTACTAAGCGAGCGGCAGCTGTGCAAAGTGGGAGGGGAGAGAGAGAGAGAGAGAGAGAGAGAAAGAGAAAGAGAAAGAGAAAGAGAAAGAAAGATGAGGAGAGAAAGGTGAGGAGAGAAAGGTGAGGAGAGAAAATGAATAAGAAAAGTGTATGATGAAGTGTGTGATGAAAAGTGTGTGATGAAGAGTGTATGATGAAAAGTGTGTGATGAAAAGTGTGTGCTGAAAAGTGTATGATGAAAAGTGAATGATGAAAAGTGTATGATGAAAAGTGTATGATGAAAAGTGTATGATGAAAAGTGTATGATGAGAAGTGTATGATGAAAAGTGTATGATGAAAAGTGTGTGATGAAAAGTGTATGATGAAAAGTGTATGATGAAAAGTGTATGATGAAAAGTGTATGATGAAAAGTGTATGATGAAAAGTGTATGATGAAAAGTGTATGATGAAAAGTGTATGATGAAAAGTGTATGATGAAAAGTGTATGATGAAAAGTGTATGATGAAAAGTGTGTGATGAAAAGTGTATGATGAAAAGTGTATGATGAAAAGTGTATGATGAAAAGTGTATGATGAAAAGTGTATGATGAAAAGTGTATGATGAAAAGTGTATGATGAAAAGTGTATGATGAAAATTGTATGATGAAAAGTTTATGATGAAAAGTGTATGATGAAAAGTGTATGATGAAAAGTGTATGATGAAAAGTGTATGATGAAAAGTGTATGATGAAAAGTGTATGATGAAAAGTGTATGATGAAAAGTGTGTGATGAAAAGTGTGTGCTGAAAAGTGTATAGTGAAAAGTGAATGATGAAAAGTGTATGATGAAAAGTGTATGATGAAAAGTGTATGATGAAAAGTGTATGATGAAAAGTGTATGATGAAAAGTGTATGATGAAAAGTGTGTGATGAAAAGTGTGTGATGAAAAGTGTATGATGAAAAGTGTATGATGAAAAGTGTATGATGAAAAGTGTATGATGAAAAGTGTATGATGAAAAGTGTATGATGAAAAGTGTGTGATGAAAAGTGTATGATGAAAAGTGTATGAAGAAAAGTGTATGATGAAAAGTGTATGATGAAAATTGTTTGATGAAAAGTGTATGATTAAAAGTGTATGATGAAAAGTGTATGATGAAAAGTGTATGATGAAAAGTGTATGATAAAAAGTGTATGATGAAAAGTGTATGATCTCCCCTCCCCACAACACATCATTCACCCGCATCTGGTTGTGCGCTGGTCTCCTGAACACCTCATGAAGATTCTGTAATCTTTTATTTGCATCACAAAAGTAGAATTTGGAGAGAGATCCAGGAAGGTGACAACTCTCTCTTCTTTCTGCCACATTCCCTCCAGTGGGTTGATTGCATTTCGTGGCCCATTACCCCCAGTCACCACGTGACCCTTCACCCTGGTTATGCACTGGTCTACTGAGCACCTCATGAAGATAGTTGGAACAAAATGGCGTGCTCTTCTGAAAGACATCTAGGGATCTGTAACATACAACAATGAATATATAGCAGTTTTTGGAAAAAATTATTTCATGGAGGTAGCTGTATTGCTTTCCCAAGTGCAAAGTTAGATCCATGCCTGGTGTGTGTGTTCATTTACCAAGTCGCTAGCTATTGCTTGCCAAGCCAGCCATTCCTTATCAACGGTTTTGAATGGAGTGCTTGCTTGAGTGTTTAAGCCACTTGGCGAGCGCTCCACACAAAACTTGGGAACTTGAACACACTCATGTAGTCTACCATGCGGCACTCACAAGCTAAGAAAGCCACAGTATGAAATTCTGAATGAACTTCATTTCAACAGTCTTTATTGCATAAAAGTGCCATTCTCACACATTCAGATGTACACAAATAAATTCATCAAAGAAGGAATTAATTCCTCCAATGGGAAAATGCAGCTTGAATAAATAAAACAAGAAGAAATCATGCAGAGCACGACACTTGCAAAATCCACCGCTCCCCCCCAAAAAAGTTGTCATGGATACCAAATTTTCCATTTCATGAAGATTAAGATTGACAATCTAAATCAAAGCTCAGGTCAATCGGATTAAAATTGATGATTTTTCAGATGAAAATTGATATTAGAAGTTTGACCTTGAGTTGACCTTTGACCTTCAGTTAACCTTTGCCCTTTTGCCCTTAAATAGTTGGTTTCCCACATAAGCAATACACTATGTAATTGCTGTTTAAATTTCAAGTTAATCAGATTAAAATTGATGATTTCTCAGATTAAAATTGATGATTTTTGAAGTTTGACCTTGAGTTGACCTTTGACCTTAAAATTGTTGGTTTCCCAATTGAGTGAGGCACTGTGCAATTGCTATATAATTTTCAAGTCAATCGGATGTAAATTGATGGTTTTTTAGATGACAATTGATGATTTTGGAAGTTTGCTGTTGAGTTGACCTTTGACCTCAAAAATAGTTGGTTTCCCAATTTAGTGACTCAATATACAAATGCTGTTCAATTTTCAAGTCAATCGGATGACAAATGGCGATTTTAGAAATTCAAAACTCCAGATGACCTATGACCTCAAAATCAATAGGCTCATCAATTGTGACGACCTCTTCAACTTGGTGAAGTTTCATGAAGGTTGGTTTAGAATTGTGAGCTGTAGGCAAGTGACAAACAGACAACCAAACAGACGCAACCGGCCAATATACTTGAAAAGTCTTTGATTTTTGCAAGTAATAATAATGAATGTATGGTGGAATGGCTAAATTGAAAATAAAATATCATTGATGAAGACCAGAAAAAGCACAGGGCCCAGAACACTGCCTTGAGGAACTCCAGCCAGAACAGAAAGGGGTGATGAGAGAAATCCACGGCTACCCCGTTGTAAAGGTAGTACTACCCCGTTGACTACGACTAGAGAGGAAGTCCGCAAGCCATGCATGGAGATTTCCATGGATACCATAGGAGGAGAGTTTGGTGAGCAGAGCTGGGTGCCAGACCTTATCGAAGGCACGTGATATGTCGAGGGAGACAGCTCTGATTTCCTGTTTGGCATTGAGGACCTCCATCCATTGTTGAGACAGCAGAAGCAGCATGTCCAGAGTAGAGTGATCTGGTCTGAAACCAAATTGATGATCAGAGATCAAGCCATTGGAGAAGAGGAAGGATTTGATATCCGAAGCAATGATGGATTCCATGACTTTGATGATAATTGGGAGAAGGCTGATTGGTGTGCAGTTGCAAGGATCTGTTTTTGCACCTTTTTTGTGTAAAGCGGTGATATTGGCTGATTTCCAAGCTGCTGGCAGTTTGATGAAAAGTGTGTGATGAAAACTGTGTGATGAAAAGTGTGTGATGAAAAGTGTATGATGAAAAGTGTGTGATGAAGAGTGTATGATGAAAAGTGTATGATGAAAAGTGCATGATGAAAAGTGTGTGATGAAAAGTGTGTGATGAAAAGTGTGTGATGAAAAGTGTATGATGAAAAGTGCATGATGAAAAGTGCGTGATGAAAAGTGTATGATGAAAAGTGTGTGATGAAGAGAGTATGATGAAAAGTGTATGATGAAAAGTGCATGATGAAAAGTGTGTGATGAAAAGTGTATGATGAAAAGTGTATGATGAAAAGTGTGTGATGAAGAGTGTATGATGAAAAGTGTGTGATGAAAAGTGTGTGTTGAAAAGTGTATGATGAAAAGTGCATGATGAAAAGTGTGTGATGAAACGTGTATGATGAAAAGTGTGTGATGAAGAGTGTATGATGAAAAGTGTATGATGAAAAGTGTGTGATGAAAAGTGTATGATGAAAAGTGCATGATGAAAAGTGTGTGATGAAAAGTGTGTAATGAAAAGCGTGTGATGAAAAGTGTATGATGAAAAGTGCATGATGAAAGGTGTGTGATGAAAAGTGTATGATGAAAAGTGTGTGATGAAAAGTGTATGATGTTTATTTGCAAGAGAGAGAGAGAGATTAAAGCTAGCCCGATAGCTATGGTTTGAGTGAGACAGAAAGTAAGACCAGCAATCCTGACATGGATAGTGTAAGATGGTTCCGGGCACCACTTTAACACTGCTAAGTCCGAAAGGTAGTACTACCCTGAGCGGTTGCCGTCTACAACCTACATTTTAAAATGCTTCGCCTTCCTCATTTCCCATGATATGAGCACAACACCTCTTATTTGCAACGAACTATTCTTTTTATTGTAATTCTTCTTCAAAACGATCTCTTCTTTTTATTGTTCTTCTTCTTCACAATGCTTATTTTCCAAACCTGTCTCTCACCTAAAAGCGTGTCGATCAACCATCCTCCTGTACCTCCAGCACCATATTATTTCACTCGCTGTCTAGTTGGTTTGTGCAATCTATCATTGCGTATGTGTAGCAGATTCAAAACCCCGTTGTAATTCTTCTCTTTATAGATCCCCTCTTTTCATTCCTTATCTCTCTTATCTCTCTCCCCGTCTCTCTCAATCTCTCTCTCCGCACCTCTACAGCGCATCCATACACAATTTGCAACACACAACATTAAACCTTACAAAAGCCACGTTCCAACTCCTTGCAAATCCAATCAAGTGTATAATGAAGCAGCGCATACTGGAATTGCGAATCTCTTCAACAATCAAGAAACAGCATGGCGAAGCGCCGGCAGATGGGTGGGCATTGTTGCTGCAGAACCATGGGCTCGGCCAATGGGTTTGCATGGCGAAAGGAAGGCACCAGTGAGGAAGCAGCGCCACAAAGCTCAAGCTGCGGTTAGAATACAACTAGAAGCTGCTGAGTTCTCAAACCACGCCTCTCCCAGGGCCGATATAAGCCGGGATGAATTCAAGGACTCGGGATGTTACGCGTCTGGGGGACATCAAAGAGTGAAGGCTGAACTTACGAGAGCGAGCCTCTGTGAGAATGACCAGGATGGTGCTGCAGTACAGAGAGCTGATAAGTTGTGGACTCACTTTCTCTGGCTATCCTTACATCTAATTAGTTCATTTGGAATGCACAAGATTATTTAACAATTATACCATCAACCCGTTTGGGGCTGGGTTACTGACTCGCATTAACAAATTTCTCGGTCACACAATGAACATTCACCCGCACATCCCCCCACATGGCACAACACATCATTTACCCTCTCTTTTTCTCCCGCTCCACCTTTTTTATGTTGAGACCAATGTCATTTCATGTTAAGCCAGCAGGCTTGCATTGGGTGAGCAAGCGGTCACCACCAAGCCCTGCCTTCTTCTTCTCTCTCTGCCTATCACCCTTCCTTATTTAGTTTCCAGGCGTGTATGAGGCTCCTACTTGTGTATAATTGTGCTACGATGACCTAACGATGTGTGAGTAACGATCTAATGATGTTACGATGTGTAAGTAGGCTGATGTGCTCAGGGGGTAAGATATTTATCTTGTGAACTGTTTGGCCAAAAATACTTGGCCTTTTCATCTTTATAAACTATGTCCAAACTGTCAATAATCTTTCCTCCATTGGTTAGACCACAGTGTGTTGCAGAGAAAGGAAATTCTGCCCCACTGCTCCATTATGGTTAGTGATTAGAAAACGTCCCACTTATGGTAGCGCTCGGCCGTTTTGATTGACAAGAGTGGGGCGTTGAGAGCACAGTTCCCCATCTGGGATGTTTAAATCCCCGGAAAGGTAATGGGGAATTTGACGCTTGACTCTGCCTGAATTAAATGTCTTAGACGTCCGTGGTTGCCTAGCAACCTACCTTGCCGCTGTAGTTATCTGCAGCTGGGCTTCAGGGTCATCATCTGGGAAGTGGGTCCAAGGCCTCCCCCAATTTCCCAAATTGAATTGTCATTTAGATGGATTGACAGGTTTATTACCTCTGCCAACGAAGGTGAGCGGAGGTTATGTTTTCACCGCTATCTGTTTGGTTATCTGTTTTTTTGTCTGTCTGTTTGTGAACAGAATATCCCAAAAAGTCGTGGACGGATTCGTCTGAAATTTGGTGGAGAGGTTGGGTATTTGGTGTGACAAGGACGAAATGATTCGATTTTGGTGAAGATACAAATCTGGATCTGGATCCGAGAATTTTAAAGTGATTCTTCACCATTGAGCTGAGATAGGGCAAAAAACGATATATAGCACGATATCTCAAAAGGTTGTGGATGAGTTATGACAAAACTAGGTAGATGAGTTGGGAGGGTGACAAGATCAAGCGATTAGATTGTGGTTCAGGTCCGAATCCACATCCGGCCTACCAGTGGGATACAAAACATAAACTGTTCAGCCTGGCAGAGGTATGCTCTCTACCAAGTGTCGTTCTAGTTACTCTCCTTTGAGTCCGTTATGTTGATCACTCCGGTGTGTGTGTGTGTGTATGTTTGTGTGTGTGTGTGTGTGTGTATGTGTGTGTGTGTGTGTGTGTGTGTGTGTGTGTGTGTGTGTGTGTGTGTGTGTGTGTGTGTTTGTGTTTGTTTGTCTGTCCACTCACTTATACTTGCCTGCAGGTCACAATTTTAAACCGATCTTCACGAAACTTCACGAAATGGTAGAGTTTGTGGTCCGACTAAATTATATATATTTTTGAGGTCAAAAGGTCAACATAGGCCAAAGGTCAACCACTTTTTTTTCCAATTTCTACAATCCTCAATTTTCATCCGATTAACTTGAAATTTGAATAGGATTTTCATATCAGCGAACTGATTTCAACCACGAACTATTTTTGAGATCAGCATAGGCTAAAAGGTCAACATAGGTCAAAGGTCTACAGCAATTTCAAATTTATAAAATCCTCAATTTTCACTGAATAGGATAGAACTTGAAATCCTCACTGAATAGGATTGAACTGGAAAACTGAATAGGATTTTCATATTAGCTTACTGAAACCAACCACCAACTATTTTTGAGGTCAACATAGGCCAGATTTCTAAAATTGTCAATTTTCATCCGATTAACTTAAACTATGAAGACGATTTGCATATCAGGTCACTGAATTCAACCCCCAACTATTTTTGAGGTCAAAAGGATGCTCTACTGAGTGCAATTCTACTTTGTTTTGTTTTTCCAAGTGTCACTCGATGAGTGATTTTTCATTTGCCTGTTTGTCTGTCTGTCTGTCTGTCTGTCTGTTTGTTTGTCCACACAGAATAAATATGATTTTCTCTGCAACCGTTGGTCCGATTGACAGGAAATTTCTATCATAGGTGCAACTCCACCTGTGTAATTATTTAATGATAATTATGATGTCATAGGTCACGTGGTTTGGGCGCCATCTTGGAAAAATCGAAAACTTTGCACCTCTATATCTCCAAAAGCGCTGCATAGAAAATATTGAGACCTGGATCATTGTAAAGAACTCTCCATGTGGAATATCATATGTTAATGATGATGTCATAGGTGACTCCATTATGACGTCATAAGTCGTCGAGTACAAAACTTCATCCGATCAAGATGAAATTTCTTGAGCATTATCTCGGGATAAATTGGTGGAGAAAATAATAATAATGATGACGTCATGAATCACGTGGTTCGGCCGCCATATTCGTTTTAACACAAAAGCCTCAAAAAAAATACTAAAAGGACATCCCGGCGAGGGTCTGCAATCTCTGATTGCTTTTTCTAGTTTAATCTTTTGTTGCGGTGATGCAGGAATGATGGACCGAATGGCCTCCTTCTCCACCAAATTCCCAGTTATTCCTTTCCCAGCTACAATTCAGAAACCGAATTCCTTTTGCAATGGACACCTACACCGTTGGTCAGGAGTCATGGACATTGCAGCAGGTGCTGGTGCCACACATGGGAATTCAGACACCACTCCATTTAAGAGATGCAATTCCGTTTTCTACTCTGCTTAATTGTCACATTTTTGTTATTAAATTTGTGGCAAAATCAATAGCGTGAGGACAGTTCCTTTTTGTGCAATTGGATTGTTCGAGCAGCAGGTAGTCATTGGGAAAAGTGTGAGATTATAATTGTCACAATCGTCTGATTCATCGTTCGATCATTCGGGGTCTCTGCCCTCCATGTACAGGATGTGTGAGCAAAAGTTCACACACCACATGCATACGACAGTATGTTCGTTGATTGCAAAGCTGAAAGCTTGGAAAAGACAAAGAAACATTTTGTTCGGAATAGTTTTTGTTTTCAAATTGAGGAAGACAACAAAGTGAAGTCAACAAGGTTCTAATCTCAGTTACTCAAAAGTTCACAAAGGCTCTCGTGGCACTGATGAATGATGCAATTAATTTTCGATGACCCTCAGATACATAGGACAAAATTGTCATGCACAAACAGATTCTACATCACAATGTCAGTTGAATGTTTATTCCAGAAGCCTCTTGGTGGACTTGGTAAACAAAAGCCCCAAAAAAATAATTAAGCTCAACAGCACAAAATTTGAGGGAACATAATTAGGTGTTGCAATCATACTCTTGAACAGAAAATTTACAAGAAAAAAAACCCTAAAATATAAAAAAATATATCAGAAGCAGTGGCGGTTATCGTCATTTGGAGACCTCTCGCAAAACACAATGGTGGCCCATTGGGGGGCCCTGTCGTCAAACAATGCGCAATTTGGTGTCTGTCCGTCTCTGCATGTCCGTGACCGATGCATTCGCTAGTTAATTATCCAATTTCAACCAAACTTGCCAGAGGGACTAATTGTATTGACATATAAGATAAGTGCTGCAGCTATACTTTGTACCCCTTAAGGATTCGGAAGATTGCGCTGACATAAATTCTGTACAGCTCGTTGTCACGAAAATGAAGCGAATTTTGGGTGATTTTAAATCATCTTCTCCTTCTGTAATCTCATTTAATCTTTAGCTGCGTCTGACAGGATTGCCTAGACCACGTGCGCACAAGCTATCTGGATGCTGGATTTGAATACGGAACCCAGCTACATCCCAATCGAATCCCAACCCAACTGTCGTCCTAGTGTTTCACAGGTAGGGCTATTCATCAATGCGTCCCACGGATGGACCCGAAATGAGCCAGCATTCGTTGGTGGGCCGATAAAGATCACATGGTGTCTTTTGCCAAGAGTAGGCCATCTATCGCCAGTACCATGGCCAAATTCGGAATTGAACAATTACAAATTCTTAGTCTAACCAGCAGATGGCGTTGCATCAGAGGTACAGCCACACCCTCAGCCAATGACGCTACCCAGTACACTTGTGTCGCATATAAACGAATGAGTACCTTCAGCTGCTCCAACACACTTCTGATTAAAAAATACACCGCAAGGGTCGCCATGGGGCATGTGGCTTAGCCCATTTACGAAGGAGGGGTTGTTTTGTTGAAGGTACAATGAATCTTAGTGTGGATTTGCTAAACAATATCGGTTTGTATTGAAATTAGGTGTTTGCTACATTTAATTGTCATTGTTGTTGCATTATCACACATTAAGTGCAGTTATTATTCCACATAACCTGCTTTGTGTTCTAACCTCAACCTCCAATTTTGTCCTTCAGTAGTCTTGTATAGTTAAACAACAGGGGGAAACATTTTCCCTTGATTCTTCATGACATTGACATTTTTGACATTCATGTCATTTCATTCATTTGACATTCATTCATTTGACATTCATGACATTCATGTTTTTGACATGACTTCATGACATTGACATTGACATTTTTCTCCTTGAGTTGGAGTGTTCCTTTTGCACTGTGCTTCACACCACTCACAAGTTGATGTGTTTTGTCATCAAAGTAAGACCAACACCACAAGCACCACCCTCAGGGGCCTCATCAAGAAAGACTGTGTCCCATGAATGGTCCATGGTTGCCTTGGGAACCCATGCAATTACATGGGTGGCATTGCCCTAACGCCGCCCCTGCTCAGAGGACTTTGTTACGTGGTGCAGGTTGGGTTGAGGTTTCTATATCATCGCACGCACGTGACTCATAAACTGATGCGAACGTGTCATAATGGTGACCATGGATATGGACACTGCAGGGAGACGTAGTAAATTGAGGCTGGCTGATGGCAGACGGATCTCTTGACATCTCTTGCTGCTTTCCATAATAGCTTTGCAGACTGAGCGCATGAGCTCAAATCTCTTCTCCAGACCTTGTTTTGATGCAGTTTCCTTTGAGCTTTTCATGAATATTCCAAAAGACTACAGATTGCCTCAGCATATATCTTTGCACTGCAACATTTGTCTTCCAACTAGACAAATAACGTCTACCAGCATGCCATATCACACATCCTTTGGTATCCGTCAATCATCCATGAAGCTTGAATGAAATGAAATTTGAAATTTAATTAACACAAGTGGTACGCTGTGTTTGTGTAAGTTGGTGACTGATTGTGTCATTCTCATTGGAAATGAGTATCATTTTCCAGCAGAGAAGCAGAATTTCTGTAATCTTTTACTGCATTACAAAAGTAGAATTGCGATAGAGATCCAGGAAGGTGACAACTCTCTCTTCTTTCTGCCCCATTCCCTCCAGTGGGTTGATTGCATTTGGTGGCCCATTACCCCCAGTCACCACGTGACCCTTCACCCTGGTTATGCACTGGTCTCCTGAGCACCTCATGAAGATAGTTGGTACAAAATGGCGTGCTCTTCTGAAAGACATCTAGGGATCTGTAACATACACCAATGAATATATAGCAGTTTTTGGAGATAAATATTTCATGGAGGTAGCTGTATTGGTTTCCCAAGTGCAAAGTTAGATCCATGCCTGGTGTGTGTGTGTTCATTTACCAAGTCGCTAGCTATTGCTTGCCAAGCCAGCCATTCCTTATCAACGGTTTTGAATGGAGTGCTTGCTTGAGTGTTTAAGCCACTTGGTGAGCGCTCTACACGAAACTTGGGAACTTGAACACACCCATGTAGTCTACCATGCGGCACTCACAAGCTAAGAAAGCCACAGTATGAAATTCTGAATGAACTTCATTTCAACAGTCTTTATTACATAAAAGTGCCATTCTCACACATTCAGATGTACACAAATAAATTCATCAAAGGAGGAATTAATTCCTCCAATGGGAAAATGCAGCTTGAATAAATAAAACAAGAAGATGTCATGCGGAGCACGATACTTGCAAAATCCACCGCTCCAACAAAGTTTTCATGGATACCAAATTATTCATTTCATTAAGATTAAAATTGACGATCTAAATCAAAGCTCAGGTCAATCGGATTAAAATTGATGATTTTTCAGATGAAAATTGATATTAGTTTTACCTTGAGTTGACCTTTGACCTTTTGACCTTCAGTTGCCCTTTTGCCCTTAAATAGTTGGTTTCCCAAATCAGCGATCCACTATACAATTGCTGTTTAATTTTTGATTGATGAGGCATTCAAATACTGTACTCTACCTTCCACCGCATTTCTGGTCTTGCACCCTCTCCCCTCTCTGTGTCTTCTCTCCCTGCCCACACACTCTTAAATCCAATTCTTCCCTCGGGTCTTCAAGACAGCTGTTCACCACTATCTCAGGTTACCCCTAATCGAGCGCCATGATATTTTCTACACCGGTAAAACCACCTCCACCCCTCTCAAATTTTGCAATGTTGGTTGGAATGTTGGCTCCTGGACTATTGGTGAACACAATTCACTGGGATTACATTGCTGTCCTGTTTGGGAAAATTCTCACTTTAAGACAAGGACCCTCTTGGAGGTTCAGCATTCATCTGGAGCATCCCTTGTTGGGTTCATGCTGTTCTGCAAGGCTTTTGATCTCATGATAAATGCTTCATTTTGGTGGTAACTGTTAACTCAACTCAGCAGGCAATACGTGGTGTGGCTGACATGATAAATCCAAACTGCTATGCTTGCTCAGGGGCACAGGTTTCCCAAAGCAAGGTTGAAATCATCGATCCGAACTGGCGATCTAAACTTGAAAAGATTTTCAAAGAGATATGAATAGTCGAGGAAACAAATGCACTGTTTCTAAGATTCCCTGCGCTACACAGAACTTATAAGGCCTGGCCTTTCAAAACAAGACCGATATACGAACAACAGTATAGCTAAGCTTAGACCTGCCGAGTGGAGGATCTGCTGCCCCCTATCATGTGACCAGATTCTCAGCTCTGATTGGTGGACGTTTGTGAGGGACATACAGTGCATTCAGAAAGTATTCAGACCCCTTCACTTTTTTCACATTTTGTAATGTTGCAGCCTTATGCTGAAATCGTTTAAATTCATTTTTTCCCTCATCAATCTACACTCAATACACCATAATGACAAAGAGAAAACAGGATTTTAGAAAGTTTTGCAAATTTATTAAAAAGAAAAAACTGAAATATCATATTGACATAAGTATTCATACCCTTTGCTATGACACTTGAAATTTATCTCAGGTGCCTCTCATTTCTCTTGATCATCTTTGAGATGTTTCTCCACCTTGATTGGAGTCCACCTGTGGTAAATTCAATTGATTGGACATGATTTGGAAAGGCACACACCTGTCTATAGAAGGTCTCACAGCTGACAATGCATATCAGAGCAAAACCAAGCCATGAGGTCGAAGGAACTAACTGCAGAGCTCAGAGACCGGTTTGTGTCGAGGAACAGATCTGGGGAAGCCCACAAAAAAATCTCTGCTGCATTGAAGGTTCCCAAGAGCACAGTGGCCTCCATAATTCTTAAATGGAAGAAGTTTGGAACAACCAGGACTCTTCCTAGAGCTGGCCGCCCAGCCAAACTGAGCAATCGGGGGAGAAGGGCCTTGCTAACAGAGGTGACCAAGAACCCGATCGTCACTCTGGATGAGCTCCAGAGATCCTGTGTGGAGATGGGAGAAACTTCCAGAAGGATAACCATCACTGCAACACTCCACCGATCTGGGCTTTATGGCAGAGTGGCCAGACGGAAGCCTCTCCTCAGTGAAAGACACATGAAAGCCCGCTTGGAGTTTGCAAAAAAGCACCGAAAGGACTCTCAGACTGTGAGAAACAAAATTCTGTGGTCTGATGAAACCAAGATTGAACTGCTTGGCTTCCGTTTCTCTCTCTCCCCATCTTGTCTCCTGCTCCCTTTATTATATGTTTTATGTGTCGGTTTGTTTTTGTGTGATTAATGTTAGCTCTTACACGAGCCTCGATCTTGTATAGAAAAAAAAGGGAAAAAAAGGACTTGTTTTTCTATTAGCCACATTGTGGCATGTTTTGTTTCTTTGTATTTAGTTGAATGGCGTCTTTACTCCAACCACTTGGAATGTGGGTCACAACTATTTCCATTACTTTGGGTGTGTGGAACCACCTTTTGGGGTATGGTCCTCTGATTTCGACCTGTATGTGACCAAGCACGTTTAAATAGGTGTCAGATAATGCAATAATGCCCTCTTGTGGTGGAGTTTGGGTGCCCTACTGCACCCTCCATGACAATGTTTTTGTTTTCTCCTATATTTGTACGAGATTAGCATCAAATGTAAACAAGCTCTTCCAAAATGTTGTCCAAAAATGGAACAACAATATGGTGAGCACTGTACATGATGCTGAAGGGGGTGCAATCAGTGGCAGATTATCATGGAGGCAATTGAGGCAGAAGCCTCAGGCCCCCATACTTGAAGGGATCCCCAATCAGCTCAGAAAACAAAATTACCCTCGTCTTCACTCTACGGCACCGAATAACTGAATGAGCCCCACAAACTATATAATAAATATAAATGTGGATTGGATTGATTTTCAGAAAGGGTTTCTTGTCATAATCATACCCATTACGCATTGAAAAGTTGATACTGTACTTTATTTTTGGGGGATGGGGAGTGGGATGGGGGAGGGGGGATGGTGGGGGGGGGGGGGGGGGTGTTACGCATTAATTTTCCCATGTTGCATCTGGCTTTGTTTTGTTAGCGCCATGTTGTATTTGTACAGTACACATTGGCCTCCCCCAATTGCCATCTGCCATTGGAGTTTGTCGATGCTGGTGTCTATTGCCCAAGGCCTGTATTATTATTCTTATACAATGACAAAAATGATTTGTACGTACACTTTGTGTTCAATGCTGTGCCTAGGCAGTTCTATAAGCCCTTTAGTGACAATTATGCCTCCGTTGACGAAGTCGCCGGAGGCATTATGTTTTCAGGTTGTCCGTCCGGCTGTCCATGATTGGTTTTCGTTACCGCAATAACTTGAGAACGGCTGAAGGGATCTTAGTCAAACTTGGTAAATGTATGTATAATGATGTAAAGATTAACTGATTAAATTTTGGGGTCAACAGGTCAAAGTCTGTAATAGGTCTATAACTTGATAACGGCTAATGGGATCTAATTCAAACTTGGTACAGATATGTATAATGATGTAAAGATTAACTGATATGATTTTTGGGTCCCGAGGTCAAAGGCCAGAAGCCATGTCAGGTAAAAATGTGATAACTTGTGAACAGCTGAAGGGATTTAAATTAAAACTTGGTACAGGTATGTATAATGATGTAAACATGAACTGATTAAATTTTGGGGTCAAGAGGTCAAAGGTCATGTCAGGTAAAAAAATGTAATAACTTTAGAAAAGCTGTGTATGGATTTAATGCAAACTTGGTACAAGTATTATAATGATGTAATAATGTGGGCGGAGGCATATCGGTCGACGTCGTGACGTCGAAGAGTATCGTTCTAGTTTTTACATGTATTTGCTGTAAATCACTATTAACAATGGCTGAAGTACTACATATCGTCATGTGTCTTCCCTGTAGTGAACACCGCAGGGTGACATGGATGACCAAATGAGCTTTAACTCCAAGGCGTTCAATCCAATGGCGGACCTTCGTTATACACGCGAGGGGAAGAGTGGAGGGGAAGAGCCACGAGTGCTTACCTTGACGGGTCCACCGGCAGTCTTTGAACCTGCAACAATTAACAAACCGACATGGATTTAAAATGGACAAAATAAACAGGTTTATTGAAAATAAACGCCAGTAACAATAAAATTCCCGATAAACGAATATTCTAAATGCGACGTCCCCATACTGACTTAAATACACACAAAGGGAAATATAAAAGAACAAAAGTAAAAAATGTGTGTTTGTTTCGTGGGCACTGAGCTCCGAGCTGCTCTTGAACCTTGTCAAGAATTGTCCAAACCCCCGCGTCCTTGGCAGGAACAGCATGCTTTGCCGCGCAGCTTGCGGGTGGGAACCAGGCCTCCATGCACTCGCTCCTCTAGCCGTCGAACGTGCAGCAAGCAGGCCGCGCCCATCCACGCGTCTCTGCTCCACACAGCACCGCCGCCTCTCCGGTTCACTCGGCATGGCCCTCAGCCATCACGAAGCCACGGCCAAGCACACCAGAGTCCACGAGCTGTGACGGCCTTTCCTCACGATCGTCGAAACCCAAAGTTAGGGATATAAACTGCCGAATGCACAGCAGCAATGTCCAACCCAAGAGAGCAAAAATGCCACCGTTCGCTAAGAACTCCCGGATGTAAAAAAAAAAGGCAGAAAATGTCGGAACAACGTCTTTTGTCTTCAAGTGGGACAGCCAAGAGAAGTCCAGAAGCGAGAGAACAAAATGTCAGGGAGAGCGTTCTTTTATACTCAAGGCTCTGACGTTATCCGTGCCTGCTCCACCAATCTAATAGTCCCATCTTAGCAGTCCTTGCGCCAATTGATCCCGGACCAATCACTGCTCTTCAGGGCGTGGCCTCTTGGACCTGCCTGTTTGTGTTGAGATGTGACGGCTGCGGCACCAGCGGTAGTTGAATGTCCTGGTTCTGGTTGCTTTTATTTTGTGCTATAAATGCGCGATTTCTGTCGAGGTGTGTGTGCTGCTGGTGTTATAAGGAACGGAGGAAAAATAACAGAGGCCATTACATACAGGGGATTAATTACCCATAATCCCTAACTAATTAACATAACCCCACCCCTCATGATGGGAACAAAGATACACTTTTCCACGACATATGGTCTACCGGATCCCAACTTATGCTACATGGGGTTTCTTCTTCTTCACGACAGTCGGAGCACACTACTTATACAATTCTACCTGGACTAAGGTAATGCCAACCCCCACAAACGTAACAATGTTACATTTCTACTTGAATTACTTTAATGTCATGCACTTCATTAATACATATTTAATTTGTGTAGGGAGGAACTTTTTACTGTGACTGTTTTTTTGATGTCTGGGAGGATGTGGAAATATGAAAGTGGAGCAGTAAGATGAAAAGAAGCTACTGAAAAAATATAAAGACAGGACAAATTAATCCAGCAGATTGCAAGAATCTATCATTTTTTCAGTCGTGTATCACCATCTGCACCTACAAATGAAGATGTACATGTTCCATCAGCATCAACAGCATCAGAGACTGCAGCAGAGCCATGTGGCCATGTAGGCTTTTGCACAAATGGCTGGATAGACTGAGGTGTTGTCGTTCCCAGACCGAGGGGCTGTCTGAACTCTTGGGTATCGATAGAAAACTATAGGATAAACACAAGGTAAAAAGTTCTCCATCAGATTTTGGCCCAACATTGAGCTATGGGATGTTGAAGTTGACCACTGGGGTCCAAAAAGGTGTTTTTTGGCATTTTGTCCATTTTCATCGCGTCTATGCCCCATTATTACTCATCGTGCAGTTATAAAAGTTGAGGAGCCATCACACATCAAGACATACTCGTAGTTTCTAAATCAGAAATATTGAGGTTGCTGATGCTTTATTTGAAAAAGTATCAGAACTGAATGTTGGTGATTTGTTCAATAAAATCGATAAAACCCACAAAAATTGTTGGTTTAAGCAGCAGTGCCACAAAAAATCTTGATTAGGACTCAGGATTATCCATGTAATTGGATGTGCTTAAGTCATTGGCGAAAATGCACTGGAATGTCTCAAAAGGAACATCAGATTCAGGGGTGGATCCAGGGGGGGGGGTGCAGGGGGTGCGCACCCCCCCCCCCCCCTTCGGTCCAGGATGAGGGTGCAGAGGGTGCGAATCTGCTGAACTGTTGGACTAGGGAAGAACGCAAGGAACTGCAGAAACTTCCAAGAACGCACGAAATGCCGTTTCTGACGATCAATTTTGAAAAATTTCCTGGGGGAGGACCCCCAGACCCTCTCCTTTAGCCCCCCCCCCAGCGCTATAGTTTCCTGCACCTCCCCGTCTTGAAATTCCTGGATCCGCCCCTGAGATTATGTACACACACTCGCGTAATCGGTTCGGACAGAGCAGTAACTGAGCCACTAGGTCCATAAATTACACCGACTTACCATCAATATTACATCCCTTTATTTCCCGCTCACCATTAATTATGTTGTGGATATTATGCATGGTTTGGTCAGGTCATGAACTTGGCTCCAGTGATATGAGGGTAACAAAAAAATTGTCCAGCTTTTCAAAACATTCATTGACCATTGTCTAACGGTTCTTCGTCACCTGCACTACCGATCTCAAAATATAGTTCAGTGTCGGTTTTCGAACCATTGTCGGTCCTGACAAGAACAAATATCTGTACAGGAAAGTCTGTTTGTTATGGCAAGAACATTATCCAGATACACACTCTGACTGCACAGCTAAATACCTCCAAAATTGATCTGGAAGCGGGATCTTCGGTCATCCAGACAATGGTGAGATCACACTATTGGCAGCCCAACCGTGTCCTTGACGAGGAGCTTTGGAGACGTAATGACGATGGATACAGGACTGATAGTTGCATCAAAGAAGGTGATGGAAAAACGTCTTTAGTAGGGGGTAGTACCGTTTTGTTGGGCATTGATGCCAAGCCAAATACTCTGTATCTTGCCTCATTCCGGTCGTTAGTAGACTGCTGTCCGTACATTGAACAAACAAACCTTTCCCATGATCCCTCCATGATGCTGCTGGGGTTGAATGAAGAGTCCCAGATCAGAGAAAGTCACTTGATATTCATCTTTCTCACACATCAGTGTGAAAGGACTACGTTTCCCCCTGCCTTTTAACATGCTCGTGGAATCACATCCTGTGAAGATGTGGAGACCAATTCGATTGCTCGCAACAATTGCCCAGAGTATCTCAAATAATTCCCAGATCAATAACCCAAGTTCAATTTTTATGTCTGGTAGAAAATAGCAGGCCAGAATGTCTTTCGATACACTGATGGTGATGATGGCAACGTCGGTGTCAGTGCTGTGTATGACGACATTTGCGTGTAAGGAACTTGCATGCATCACGTGAAGCAATATTCTTGTATCAGCTTCTTCATGATCACAAGTGAGAGAGGGAACTTGGGAGCACACTCGGTGGGTCGGTCGTGTCATGCTTCTATCTCAGTTCGTTGCCATGCTTTGAAGAATAACTGGAAAAGCGCCTCTTTGTTTTTACTGCCACCTTTTACTTTCTTCCAATGAGAAGGTACTTTCTGTGAGGATCTGCAGATGCAGATACTACTTGTTCCTGAAGCATTAGATAGATGAACCAAATATGTTGTGTATCAGCAGAAAAAGGAACGGAAACCATAAGACCTCTGTTAGATTATGGATTACAAAAGAAGCAAGTAAGCTCTACGCTCAAACGCCTCTTGGTCTGACGCCATTACTCAACTGGCCGGAACTGACGTCAGCACATTAGAAGTAAATTTACATTAATTCATTACAGCACCAAAGTGCCTTGGTTAGGGCACAGCTTTTACTCATTTAATTGAACTTGACCAAGACTGTTTCAAAACAACCACATAACATCGAAGAAACAGAAATAATACCCAGGGATACCTGTTAAAATGTGGGAGAGGATAGCATTGGAAAGGTTTATCTTCCTGATCAGAAAAATCATTTCCAATTACGAAACTTTCAAAATGACGTAATCAGCCCAAGAAAGCTTGGCGCACATGCACAGACACCCCCAAGAAACAGCGGTCATCGGGGGCATTGTGCATGAATGATAAGGAATGTCACCTAAAATGGTTTACAAAGATTCTAAAATAAGCCAAACATACTTCGAAAAGTACCTGTGGGAAAGGGGTGTGCTTTGGCACAACGACAGAGTTGGAAAACTTTCTCAACTTGCCAAAAGGGCTGAGATATTGCAGTTGCCTGGATTGCAGAGTCCTGACGACTTTGACTGGTGCAAGACCCAAAGAATTGTAGACGGGCACGTGCTACCCAAACCCTTGACCATCGCTACCAGTGAATGGACTTTGAACCTTGTGGGAGTGTATTCTATGAACATGGCAGCCGTGGTGGTTTATTTAATTGATGTCTGCAATTGGGAGGACAATGTCCTGCATCATTACCAACAAAGTGATGGCTAACAACTCTTCAACAAAGGACATCTTCATGACATTAAAGTACATAAAGCTTGTGCCAGAAATATTTAATTCATTACATGTGAGCCAGATGAACCAGGCAGACTCCCCTGAGGAAGGCACTGTATCTGGTTTGGTTGCTCGGAACACCAGATGGGACGGTCATATTTTCGGACTAAATGAATGCACAGGGTAAGTTTAAAATAAACTTTTCAAATGATATTTTCTATTCATCATGTTGGGGAGCGAGGAGGGGAGTGGAGCTTGAAATGGAGATGTGGTAGCTGTGAGGGCTGTTACAAACATATCGTTTGTTTGGTTCAACGACCACAAAATAAATTACACCAGATTTTTGCATCTGTTGCTGAAAGTAGTAGCGTCCATTTGTGTGTGTGTGTATGTGTGTGTGTGTACATGTGTGTGTGTATATGTGTGTGTTATCCACTGCCTCCGATCACTTGTATTAATAGGAAATGGCAGCAATTCAACAACTCACAGTATTATTTCCTATATTTCCTACATCACAATATTTCCTATTTCGATATGCCTCGTATTTCCTATATTCTTGTGCATCCGATTTGCATCCAAGTTGCATTTAATGCTGAAAAGATGAAGAGACTATTTGACTTATACATTTCGCTTTGGCAACAGCATGTTAAAATAAATAGCACCGCAAAGCGGGCGTAACCCCTCAGCCCATGCATGGTGAAAGGAAGCATTCATGATAATTTGTTATTTGAAGCGAAGTTGTATACCGAGTAGGAACTGCAAGTAATGAAAATTTCGCCCATGAACCCATTAACCCATTTCGCGCCCATGAACCTTCCTCTACTCAACCCCAACACACTGCAAAAATGGATTTAATCGGACAAGTTGTTCTGCTCAAAATTGACGGAAACCAATTTCAAGATGGCTGCCGTGGCGGCCATATTGAAAATCGCAGCGTGCCCATGAACGTTCCTCTACTCAACCCCAACACACACTGCAAACATGGATTTAATCGGACAAGCCGTTCTGCTCGAAATTGACGGAAACCAATTTCAAGATGGCTACCGTGGCGGCCATATTGAAAATCGCAGTACGCCCATTTTCGAAAGGCACCTTCCTCTACTCAACCCCAACACACACTGCAAAAATGGATTTAATCGGACAAGCCGTTCTGCTTGAAATTGACGGAAACCAATTTCAAGATGGCTGCCGTGGCGGCCATATTGAAAATCGCAGCACGCCCATTTTTGAAAGGAACCTTCCTCTACTCAACCGCAGCACACACTGCAAAAATGAATTTAATCGGACAAGCCGTTCTGCTCGAAATTGACGGAAACCAATTTTAAGATGGCTGCCGTGGCGGCCATATTGAAAATCGCAGCACGCCCCTTTTCGAAAGGAACCTTCCTCTACTCAACCCCAACACACACGGCAAAAATGGATTTAATCGGACAGGCCGTTCTCCTTGAAATTGACGGAAACCAAAAGTTGACGGACGCCCGCCCGCCCGGACGACGCCCGTGACGACAATACCCCTCAGCCCATTGGGCTGAGGGGTGAAAAGCAGACAAATAGTGATGATGGATGGACATCTGACACCTTAGATGAGTTAGAAGGTCATTTCCTGCAATGAAAAAGAGGTCATGCATCATTACCAACATATATCCATTGGATATGTGGATATCCATCGGATATGTTGGTAACACATAACACAAGATTGGTATGAATGTGGAAAAGAGGCCATAAGCACAAATGCTGTTTCAGCCTGAGAAAGAACATGAGCCCAATGTATAATCTGGGACAGTGGAGATTGGAATAAGGAGGAGTGATTCTCTATGGCAAGGCCAATGTCATCAATCCAAATGAGTACCGTACGCTTTGCAAGGAGACACTAAACAAAGCACCGTTTTTATGGTCACTGTGCTACGCAGAACTTATAACAACGTCTACTGCTGCTGATTATTTGTCTTGTGCTTCACAATTGCTGTTGCTATAAATTAGTTTCACCTGACTATAATACTTACTGCACCATCAAGTCAATCACTACGTGCTTGATTCAACATCTCAACACATTCACAAACTGTGACTATTGACCAGGTTTCAGAATACAGATTGCGCTGACACATTTTGGTGAACTATGCTTTGGTATTTGCTTAGTTATGGACATGTTTAAGTTAATCTGGATAATTTTGTGAAAGTGTGGAAATTGTAGATAAGGAGTTAGTTTTGTAGTATCAACATTGTGTCATGAGTCCTATTTCCTTAATATCTGGCTAAAGGACATCTTTACTCCAAATGCTTGGAATCCTAGCCATAACCAGCTCCATGACAGGGGTGTGCCAACTGCCTTTTGGGTCAATCATCAGACTATGACTTGTGGGTGGTCATGACGTCATGCCTATGACAACATGTGTGTATGTATATGTATATGAAAAGTAAAAAATAGACGTTAGCAAAAGTACCCGGCATTGCTGGGTAACAATGAGTCTCTTCCTGACGGGAATATGATATACGCAATCTAGGTCCATCATCTAGATGGGATTTAAAAAAACAGATCGCAAGTACACTGGAGCAGTGACGTATGGAGGAAAAATGATGCTCAGGGCGAGATGTCAAATTGCCGCCCCCTCGTAACTTTCCATGTCTTTGAATGGTGTCCCCGTGTGTGTGTGTGTGTATGTCCCTGTATGCATGAATGTTTGTGTGTCCCCTTGTGCATGTGTTTTTTTTAGATATAAAGCTCAAAGGTCAAGGCTGCATAAAATCATCAATTTTCATTTTAAAAAACTATTTTCGTTATTTTGAGCATACGGAGGAAGAAGAAGAAGATGTCTGAATACAAATGGGCACGGACGGGCTTTGCATTTTCAGATGCTTTCTGGTTTGGCAGTTGCAACTGGTCCTACCCCCCACAACCCCCAACTCCACCCCTTTATTTCATTTCCGCACACGGTTAAAAACCAAAATGCGATAAGCTCCACAAACCCTTAATCCGAACCGATCTTCAAAATTCCAACTTCAGAATTGACTCTAACAGTAAGTAACAGCTGCCCCAACTACTAAAATAGTGTTCTTTGCTAAAAACGTTTCATTCAACAAACGTGTCTCCGAGCAGTCTCATGGAAGTAGGAATTAAGTTAAAAACGATTATTAAGTTAAATAAAAAAAAACCAACACCAGAACGAGAATCCCAGCCTTACTTAAATAAATGCATATATACACTTAGTTATAAAATCACAAGATATGGTAAAATTTGTCAGATTTCACTACAGATTTGGACATTATTTAGTCTACAGCATCCAATCCTCATATCCGAATCCAGATTTTGATGATATGCTTCAATTATGTAATGATAATTGATCGTGTTTCCAAGGCAAGGCACATTTGAGTAGGCCGAAACAAAATGGTGGCTTAAGACCCCAGCGAGGTGCAGTGGGCTGACAAAGTTGGCGGCCCACCATATTGGTACACCACCACATCGTTTTTTCTTCTTCTTATGAGCACCTCGTTAATAATCTTCAAAAAGGATGTTATAACACACCCAAACACCCAGTTTTCATCCCTGCAATCTGTTGGAGGTCCAGGTGTCTGCATGCAAAGTTTGGGGCCACAAGGTTTCATGGTTTTGGAGTTATGGAGGAGAGAGCCGGACAGCCGGATGGACACAGCCTTTTATTATTATAGAAGATATATATATATATATATATATATATATATATATATATATATATATATATATATATATATATATATGTATATATGTATATATATATATATACACATACACACACACATACACACACACTACTAACGAGGCACATCACACATGGGCACAATTGATTAGGTGAGAGCTGATTTGTTGTTCGCTCTAATTATGTGTGATGACTAGGTTTAATGATATTTACATGACTGCTCTTGGCATTGCACATGTTACATGTTTGGAAGCCTTGGTGGTGCACATTTCTAGCTAGGCTGTTGTTGGTGACTCACCAATAAGTGATGAAACCGGTCCATGGCTGGTGGGGGCATGTTGCATTGGGATTTTCATGCATGTGCTACTTGTGAATGTCTGCAACTGCAGAGGAAAGCAGATAGGGGATGAAACAGCAAATGGCTTACCTTGTGTGGCTTTTCTTGGCTGCTTTATGCAGCTTTCTTTGGTGGAAGAGCGGGTGGGTTAATGATAAAGATCCTAACCACTGGGGGATAGTTGATGAGGTGATAGGTGATTGGTTTTTCCCTCCAATAATGGATGAGAGATGTGATTAGGTCTTGATATTTATATGATGACTGCTATTGACATTGCATGTAGTACATGCTTTGGTGGTATGTGTTTCTGTCTGTGCTGTCGCTGATGACTCGCCAGCAAATGATGAAACTGGTCGGCAGCTGATGGAGGGAGTTGGAGGGGCGGAGGGGAGGCGACAGCTTTCATCCACGGATACAGCTTAGTGGATGGTGTGTGGTCTCGTGGGACAATCCATAACGAGTGTTTTTAATGTTTTGGCCTTTTGGCCATTTCGGGATTTAGTAATTAAAGGAGCGACGTGAGTTAAAATCTCTGCCGTTGGAAATTTAGTGTAGACCTTGCTAGGAGGATTCAAATTGCAGTACATTTTCCTGGGGTTCATGCTTGGCCCCTGTCCTTTTAAAACTGGGAAATGACTGAGAGACAGATATTATTGGAGGTTCTCTATGTCGGAAACCGAAGAAAAGATCTGTTTAGCTTTTGCGGTATGTGGCGTATTATCTCATAGGACAATCCGTGGCTAAATTGGTGATCATCTGAATGGAAGATTTGATCACTTGTCCACCACACGGTCCACCGTTACAACATACAGGTATTGGGCAAAAAATAAAATGGAAATACCTGGGTAAATGAGGGACACCAAGCAACAGCTTCCACACAGGTGTGGCCAATGTGTTAATGAAGCAAATAACTTCCCAGCATGCTTAGGGTCATGTATAAAAATGCTGCGCAGCTCTGGTTGCCTATAATGATGGCTCGCTTGGCTGCAGGAGGAAAACACCTCCCCTTTCCCCCACCCCGAATTCCCCCACCCACAGAGCACATATGGTCGCCCAATGGTTTGATGAGCATGACACTGATGTTATCCATAAGTCATGGCCTTACCAGATATGAACACAATCGAGAATTTATGGGATATTCTGGAACGACGCCTGAGACAGCTTTTTCCACCTACATCAACCAGGTGTGAGTTGATTGACTTTCTCATGGAAGAATGGCGTCGCATCACTCCTGCAGAATTGCAGACGCTGGTGGACTCTATGCCAGGTTTATGTCACGTGGTGGCCCAACACCTATTAAGCTACTTCACACTGGTGTTTACATTTTGTGTCCATACCTATACATCCTGTTTGTCACTTTACATTAGAGTTGCATTAAGCACAATATCTTGGTTGAATGTGGATCATCCCAATCTAATATTATATATTGTTATACCCCCTTTGCCCCTCATATGCCTCACCAATTTCCTTTCCTTCCTCACAACCTCCTTTGTTTTTCCCTTTCCTCATCCTTCTTAAAAACCACCCTAACCACAACTCTTTTCTCACTCCCTTATCTTACACCTTCCCTTGTTCTTAGTTTATTTTTTATCAATGAATTATCCACTTCACTCAATTCCATAAGCCCTGTGATGTGCTTTAAAAAAAAAATGAAGTCACACAACTTTTATTCGTCGTACACTTCAAAACATGAAACATTCAGTTCTTTTTGCCTTTTTGGCTTTTATTTTTGCATTTCTTAAATAAGCTTCCTTTGAGTGTTAAATATCCATAATTAATAACACATTTGTAACAAAATTACAACAATCATTGAGCAGACTCGAAGACGGGCAAATGTAAACGATGAAGTTTTAAGTGTAATCGTATATACTCCTGGGAATGTCAGGATTTTTTATTATTATTTTTATTAAAGTCGTGGCTGGAGTAAAGCCTTGAGGATGTGACTGCACTGTTTTGATTTGACTCAAAATTGATGGCAAGACTGTCATCAGTGAGAGCGTTTTTAACGTTTGGGCATAGAATGGGCTAAGTGCGCTGAAAAGTGTTGACAATTATTTGAATCGAAGTGAAGATGGATTTAAAGTCAGACGCATAAATGGGAACCCAAAAATGGACAGACACAAAAGCACAAATGGGTGGAAAAAGCACACATAAGATCCAAAATAATTACACACCAACACCAAAGCTAAATTGATACACAAGTGATCGCGGATTATGTTTGGAGGACTGGTACACATGTATTTTAAGACCAGCAAAGATGGATTTAAAGTTGAAGCACAATGCAGTGGATTCAAAACGGGTACACGTGATTTCAAATATATTGACAACAGATATGAAACTAGAGCAGACAGATTCCAAAGCACAGCAAATATAGATAAAAGTCAGCATAACATTTTATTTTATTTTATTTTTAAACTGAAATCAAGATCAGATATATTTAAAGTACAACAACATAGAAAATTAAAACCACAACCCCTTTTTAACCTGAATCAATGCAATATAATTCAAAATGGTTGTAATAGCATCTGTTTCACGTGGATTATGAGAATTAAGGATAGATTAAGGTAAACATTCAATATTAATACTCATACCACAGATGGATTTTAAAGCAATCTTTGATTAAAGAAAAAGTGACAGCTGTCAAAAAAAGCACACTTTTGATATTGCTTTTTATATCAAACAAACGAGAAGCCTTCGGTCCCCTTTCTACATAGTTGGCACGTTTATTAGATTGAAGGAAAGGACTTAACCGACTAATTAGGACGAACACATTGCCATATCTCATATTCACATCCATAGTCTGAGCGCATAACTTGCCGAAATTTTAATTTATAATAATAATTTAAAGTGTTAGCCATAATTATTTATATTATTAATTAAATGACTAGCTTAAACTTTTTACATTAATTTTGTTGTAAAAATAAAATAGAATTCTAATTTTTATTGTTCTGCAAAGCGGTGCATGATGTGTGAAATTTTGGTACATGTTGCAAAAATAGTTGCGATTCTAAAATTTTCTGTAGTTTGTTTTAGAAATAGAAATTTAGAACTATAAATCTCCTCTCGTACCACAAGCAGCTTCTTAGAACAGAAATGGCTGCACCCGAGACTCTATACTTGCTACAAGGCATTTCTGAATTCCGTTTTTCACCTCCAAAGCTTGTGTGTAAACGCATTCCTCATTGGCTCCACTTTACACCTCCTCTTTTCACCAGAGAAGGTAGAGAAATTCTGATCAGCTGCAGACCCGTCTCTGCAAAAAGCCCAGGTGGCACCAGCGCCCACATTCTCAAATCATGCTCTGCTGCTTTTCCTTCTATACCTGCACTCTTCGGCTTGTCCTTCACCTTGGGTCATATCCCATCTGCTCATAAAATAGCTATTATCATTCCCATAGACACAAAGGTTTTATAAACAGATACACAGAACAGATACTGCACTCAACTGCAGGCCAATAACCCTACCTCCACCTGTAAACAAAGCCATGGAATACATCTTCACAGCTGCCACCAAGTCAATTTCTTCTTCTCCAAATGACCTGATCTCTAATCATCAGTTTGGATTCCGTACTGGTCACTCCAATATGGATTTGTTGCTACTTCTCCCTGAGCAATGATGTGATCTTCTGGCCCTAACTCCCACAAGAGGTCAGGGGATGTCTCTGGACATATCACAGACCTTCGGGGTTGGCTCACGTTCTGTTCATCAAGATTTCCGCTTGTGGCGTAAAGCTCACCATTCCTGGCTCACCGATTGCCTTCATGTCAGTAATCAATGTGTAGTTCTCAACAGTATCCTTTCATCTCCTTTCTCATTTAAAGTTGGAGTGCTGTCAAGCCAGTGTTGGACCCAGATTTGTCCCTAATATACAGCTCTGATCTATTTATGCCATATAAACCCTATTTTCCACTTTGCACATTATTCCCCATTATGCTGTTTGGTGCAACCACATCCCAATGAGAGCCTAGCAGCCGCTGCATCTGTCCCAGCTGATCTAGGAAGCATCAAATGCTGGTCTGACTCGTGCAACATGCCATTCAATCCAGGTGAATTAAATCTGCCGAGGAAGATCATCTAGCAAATAGATCTATCTACTTCCTTGGTCACCTACTGGAGGGGGTTCAGTTTCTCAGACTTCTGGGCCTCACTGCCAGTCATGGCCTCCATCGGAAAGGTGATGATGCTGTCAAAGCGGGTCTCCAACGCGAGCGACAAATTGGGTATCCTCTTTTTTATATGAGGGGCCTGCTTGTCTGCAGGATGCTGTGAAATCCAAAGTCCTCAACATCATTTGCATCTGCCACATGGAAGTAGAATCACAGGGCCTATTGTTCTATTTTGAAAAACCACCAAGGCTCTGTTTTCTAACACCTCTGTTCTGGTTTTTGTCCTCTTGTTTCCAGCCCTACAATCCCTCCCTAACCCCATACAGGATGCACACCCTCTCCCCGTTATACTTCCTTCCAATAACCATCAGTTTGTTAAAATTTTAAAATCCAGGCTTGCGTTTCACCTCTATGTCTTTTCTGTTCCTCTTTTCTCATGCCTGTGGAAACACCTTCCTGTATTAGTGCAAACCTATAATTGAATTCCCTCCAGGGCTTCATGATGGTAATACATCACCATGCCATCTTCCATCCCTCCCCATGGTATTTCCTCCTCGTATTAACTCAATACATAACGACCCCTCTTACCTGCAGGTTACTATCTTTCTTTCTTTGTCTCCTCTTTTTCCCTTCATTGTCTTTTCCCTCCATCCACCTGCTCGTTTTCCATCTGGTTGTTTTCCCACAACTGAGTGGCAGTATGTTACCCTTCCATTATCCGTCACCTTGCTCTTCCACATGAGCCTAGATTTATCTTTAAAAACAAAAAGCATGACTGTCATGTGAAACAAGTGTGCTCCAGCGCATTCCTTCCAAATGTATCAATTATGCCTGTGCATGTGTGTGTCTGTCTATGCCTGGAGTATTTATGGTGGTGGTGGGGTGCTTAACGTGTGGATGGACATTTGCACATACTGTATTATATTTAATCAACTATATTCAAGCCATTGTTTAAGCTTTGGCCAAATTATTCAAGTTGGCTTCACAATTTAAATTTTGCTTTTTCCCTTGAACTCTTCCTTAGAGAGCTTTTACTTTCATTTTAAATGGAGAGATAAGAGATTAAAAACTCAAGGCCAAATGCAATTCAAAAAGGGTTTGGAAGATACTATCTTCACACATCTATTGTGATACTAGGCTGCCCGATGAATGAAACAATGGCCTGCTTGATTCAAAAACAAAAGCAAATGGATAGTAATTAGGATGAATACACAAATAAATATGTTTAAATCTGATGCAGATGTTTTTCATAACCACAGATGGATAATAACAGGGTGGCCCATGAAATGATGACGGCTTTCTACTTTTTCCGAGATTGGCAAACAGCGATTATAACCATCATACGTCACATTGTATGTTCATAAAATATGAAGAATATTATATGGAGATATATTTGTCTTGAACCACCTGTTCAATGTGAGCACCACTTATCCCAATGCACTTCCTCCATTTTACCAATTTATGGAATGCAAATTGATGTTTGCCAAATGTCCACTATTGTCCACACAATTTGTCACACACACAAATATATTGACGTCGCACTATCCAAATGTCCAAATGTCGCCAAATTGATGTTTGCCACCCCCACTTCCTTTCAAACAGTCTTTCTCTTCAAATTACTGGGAAAGTTACAGAGTTGTGCTTCTTCATTGTACCCTTCTATTGATCTTGTCGCAAATAAAGTTCCAAAATGTTGTTGGACCAGAGTCACACTCTTTGTCTCACCATATAGTATTACTGTCCGATTATCTTACATTGGTAGACACTCTTTTCACCATCTTACTATAATTCACCAAATGTCCGTCTGTCCGTTCGCAGGTATCGCAAAAACGCCTGAACCGATCACAACGATATTTTGGGTGGGTAATCCTGGGACCCTCTGGAGTAAAATAGGCTATATTGTTTTTCCAATTTTTCCAATTTTCCAGTTTTTTCTAAACACGATGGAATAATATTTACCGATATGAACAGTGATGTGGCTTTTATTGAAATTCTACAAACACTGTTTGGATTTTGATGAGAAGTATGAACCTGCTGCGAATGCGGAAGTGGACAGATTACGGCAATGCGTGGGTTTGATAATATCCCAAAACAACCATCATTCAATCGTAATGTTAAATCGTTAAACGTTAATCGTGTTAATAGTTTTGTTAAAGTATCAATTGATGATTGGAATTGAGTGAATACAATTACGATTTTGAATTCGTAATTGTGTTCACCCAACCATACGGAACTTCACATCAGGATTTAAATATTTGTTTATGTCACGAATGTTGATAAAAGTTTATTTTTTATATTAATGTTATTTAATTTGTGATTGGAGTTATGCTGTTTGGAATGAAAAAAAGAGATATCGAGTTCAAGTGAATGACGAAATGCCATGACGGTTTCTACTTTCTAAACGTGAAATTCGCGGATCGCCATATGCAGATTCGCCACGAGCCTACGATCGATGTTTCTATATGTGAACATACCCGTTTGTTTGCCAACGGGTACGTTTTTCATGGAAGTCCTTCACGAACTTGCTGTCCATGTCTGACGTGCGACTGAAGGTGCTACAGGAATGTGGAATTTATTGGTTTCATGCTTTAGCATTCACCATTTCTGCATTGTCTGTTTGCTTCTGGCCTCCCACCCGTGTGTAGCATGGGTACCTCACTAGTGTCAAAAATGCACTGAACAGTTGTTTCACAATACTGCATTGATATATTAAGAGTCCAGGCCTCATACATAGCTTAAACGTATGACAGTGACGATACTGCTTACCATCCTGCAAGTCAATGAAAACCATCATTATTTTGTGGGCCACCGTGCAGCATATAATAATACCATGGAAAAGATCTGAATGGAATACAAGAAGGATTTCAGTACAAAATGAAGTAATTTGTATCCATTAGGATTTAAAATTACTTCAACAAACAACAAGTGACAAAAAACTTGAGTAGGGGAGAATATATGAAAAGGAGAAAAATGAGGTTGACCAAAGAGGGCTGAAATGGGTGAACAAAAAACAAAATGGCCACGATAGGACAGAAAAAGGCAAAGAGAGAAACAATCACATAGTGACGGGGAAAGACAGACGGACAGTAAAACACAACACAAACACAAGCAAATGGATAGTAAATGAACAATAGCAAGCACGCAAGAACTTACAAATGCCTCCCTGCATCAAGCACACAATAACAACATTCATGTTAAAATGAAAGCCAACTCGGCTTCCAACACATTCACAACATTCTCTTGCGTCAATGCAGGGAGTCATTCATGGTGGGTGTGTATGTTGGTGTGATCGTGGACAAATGTATGTACGTTTGACTTCCTGAAATGAACATCAAATGTGTAGATTTCTGTCAGTATGCACAGTGGATCCAGCTATGCAGTGGGCTGTGGTTTTCTGTGGCTGGCTTCATGCGTGGTTGGCAGTTGTCTGGGTGACCGAGGAACCGACAAGTCAACCGCAGAAAAAGAAGGATGAAGAAAATGTGACAGAGAGCTGGCAAAAGGAGAAAACTATTGGCAGGACGGTCGAATGTAGGGACACCGGGGCTGAGTTGTATCCATTATGGCCCAGGATACCTGCGCAAGTACACGTAAACACGCACGTATGCACGCACACCCACACTGATGCATTACAAAAGCAGTATGCAATTTTACTTGCTACATGGAGACAGCACAAAAGGGAGCATTTCCAACAGCTCATTGGAATTCAGCCTGACCAAATAGGATAGCGACTATGTCGAAATAGCAAGGCCTTTTGACACCACCCCTAGATAAACTCCACTCCCTGGGGCTCATTGACTATTCAAACAACAAATTTCAATGGGGAAGAACAAAAAGAATAGAGACAGAGAGATATGATTAATTTCCTTATATCTTATTGTGCTCCAAAACACGCATGGTTATTCACACATATAAACATGTACACATGCACACACAAATATAATTACATAGTTAAATATAAATATATGACTATGAAAAGAAATGGGTGGTTCAGTGGGAACAGAGACAGGAGAAAGGCCAAGGAAGAACGACAATGAGGGAAACATAAACAAAGGCAAACACTCGATCAGAAACTGATGTCTGGTCAACACGAAAACAATGGCACCGGGCCTGCCTGGTGCCACCACACCCTCCACTTCCTGCTGTGATCCAGGAGTAAGGCTGAGCCATGGTACATCCTAATAGCAACTTTGGTTGGTTCAACTAGTTTTAATCCATTAACAAATGGTGTCAACCCCATAAGGTAGTTAGGTTGGGTTAATAATGCATTACCTGCATGCCTCTGCAAGGAATCGGGAAATCTGTTAGCTATCTCACTATGTAAAATGTATAACGACATCTGCGGCACAGCTGTTCCTTGATATATAGGATGGACAAGCAATTTTATATGGCTTGGTCTTGTCCTGGGCACAGAAAAATCACATATTAAGTGGGATCAGAGTTTTAACCTATGAAATAAAGTCAGTAACCCGTATGATTGGGCATGATTTACAAATCACTGTGGATATCTCAGTCTCATTTCTCAGAGTAGAGTAAGGAAATGTAAATTTTGTAGAAGGAAGTGAAGTAAAAATGTCTCAGTAAGAGAAAGATAAACTACATTCCGTCTGTACCTTTATTGGAGAATAATTATAATGAATGGAGGTTCAATACCAAGAATTCCATTGGGTTAAGGATATTATATTTTATATCTGTATCTCAATAATCATACTCACATGTTTCTATAATATGAACTACAATAGGCTAATTAGCTGCCGTGACTTGTTAGAATTCTTCATTCTTGTTGGGTCAGAATATATATGTATGTATTGTATACATAAATATATATGTATGTATTGTATGAATGAAATGAATAATATGTATGTATTGTATACAGAATATATATGTATGGGTCAGAATATATATTGTTATGTCTGTGGGGTAGGCAGTGATATGTAGAGTCAGGGAGATTTGTATAAATTAACATGCTCCGGATGTCGGGTAAGAACAATCACCATGTAATAAGTTCTGTTTAGCAGAATGTCGGTAAGTATATAATCTGTCCCTGTCACGAGGGGGCGGGTCATGTTAACTAGCTTACGGCAGAAGGATAAATTATCCCTTGTACGTCTTACCCTTGGTAATTTATCCTTTATCTCTTTTGGTACCACAGCGAGACACTAGTGAGGAAATGGCCAATAATTGCACTAAATAATAACAATAAAACGAACCGGAAGCCAGTTCTGAACACTGCCGATTCGTCTGCCGATTCGAACACTGCCGAACCGGAAGCCAGTTCTGAACACTATATATATATATATATATATATATATATATATATATATATATATATATATATATATACACACACATACAGACTTGGCATTTAATATGGAATATTTTTTTTGTGGGGGTGAACTTACTTTTCAAGATGTCTTAGAACCAAAAGTTCATTGGAATTATGTTGAAATTATTCTAGATTTTGTTAATGTGACGTTTAAAAGAAACAAAAACCACATTTGACATTTCGAAACAAATAAATTGATCCTTGAAAGTGATGTAAACTGATATCGAACTCAATTCATGGACAGTACTGTGTTAAACTTCTGTACGTTTTCCAGAAGTATCTCTTTATTTTGCACATTCGCCAAATTTTTTTTTAACAAAAACAAAAGTTAAATTACGACTGGGATTACGGACAATAAAATTACAGTTCAGTACTTCGTGTAACTCCCACGAGCATTCAGGAGAGCATGTACACGTTGAGGCATGCTGTTCACGAGATTTGCCAAGGCTTGGACATGAATCGCTTTCCATGCAGTGACAATAGCCTGCTGCAATTCACGCACAGAGGTCGGCTGCTGGTCCAAGTTGTCGATTTGACGTGTTAATTCTGCCCACAAGTTCTCTATCGGATTCATATCCGGGGACATGGCAGGCCACTCCATATGCTCTCCACCACGGTCAGCAAGAAAGTGTTGGATCATGCGAGCACGATGAGGCCGTGCATTGTCATCTTGGAAGACAAAGTTTCCTCGAAAGGCTGCACGAGCAAATGGAAGCAATGTTTCTTCCAGATTGGCCCTGTACTTGAACTGGTTCAGGTTTCCATTCAGAACAACCAGGTCAGTTTTGCCCCCTGCATGAAAAGCAGCCCAAACGGTCACCCCACCACCTCCAGCTTGGACTCTTGGCACTATACAATCTTTGTTGTAGGCTTCATGCACTTGTCTGCGCACTCGGACGCGGCCATCTTGACGATAGACCAGAAATCTAGACTCGTCACTGAAGATCACGTGATTCCAGTGTCCTGGCTGCCATTGACGGTGCTCTCTGGCCCACTGCAATCGGCGCTGGCGGTGTTGTCTGGTCAGGCGTGGCTTTCTCAGGGGACGCCTGGCACAATAGCCTGCTTGAACCAGTCGTTGGTTGACTAGCCTTCTGGATACAGGCACATTTGTCAGTTGCTGCCACTCAGCGCTAAGCCGATTAGCTGACTTGGTACGGCCATTGCGGACTAACCGGTACAGCTGGCGATCATCCCTCCTTGTGGTTCTGCGGGGACGTCCTGACCTCGGTATTGGAGTAGGGACACCCCTCTGAGCATTTTGTTTCAGGATCTTTGACACCTGACCTTGAGTGATGCCATACTGCCGAGCAATAGCACGCTGTTTCATGCCGTAATTTCGTAAAGCCACCACTCCATGACAAACAGCATTGTCGAGTTGACGGACCATCTCCAGAGGAAGCGGCAATAACTTTTGGAGACGTGCAGCAGTTGTTTTCCACTAATACAGAACGCAACAACCCTTGTATACCCGACTGTGAAGCCAATCATCAAATGCACCTGTCCGTACATTTTTCCACGCCACCTGTGATATAATCCTGTTGTTGACTTCTTGCTGCGACAGACAATCAGTGACATGGTTCTTTTAACAAATAAATCACCAAAGTGTAAAAGAAACTCACCAGATTGATATACTGAGTTAAGAAAGTAAACCCGTCAAGAAAAAAAAAAAATTCCATATTAAATGCCAAGTCTGTATATATATATATATATATATATATATATATATATATATATATATATATATATATATATATATATATATATATATATATATATATATATATAGTTGTGGATATGAGGATTGTGTTTTTATTATTGTGTTTTTTTTATTGTATAGTAAATTGTTGTAAAATATCGCCCTCCTTGCTCCAGTTATGTATAAAGGTCAAAAAGCGTCCCGTAACTAGTTCATAAACACCACACGTTAGCCAATCATAGATTTCCCCCCTTGTTCAATAGTTATATCTTTATTATGTGTATTAGGGTAAGGCCTTGTCTTCCATTAAGATGACACTCCATTGCACCAAGTGAAATAAGATAGATTCCCTTTCATTCCCCATTCCCACTCCCAAAACTTCCATTGCCAAGCCTCAATTGCCAGCTACATCCCCTCCAAGCCTCCATTGCCAACTGCACTGGGCAGTTTTCCAGGTTTGCTACAGCTGTGGGTTGTTGATTTCGCCCCAAAACCACCATTGAACATGTGCTCGGGTCGGGGAATAAAGGCGTGTCCCCACCTTTTCATAGAGGGGAGGAGTGAGTCAGCCCCACTCAACCAACCACAAACAAGGGGTTGGACTTGGAGAGGGTGTGGAGAGAAACATCAAGGAGGTTCGCGAAGGTTCAGGGGCGTGGCATATATAACCCGCAGAAGACGCCCCCACCTCAGATGAGTCCTGGAAAAAGCACGCGACGTCCACACAGCAGCAGCAGCAGCCACAGCAGCAACAACAGCAGCAGCCACAGCAGCTTCAGCCACAGCAGCTTGGGGCCTTGACGGCAGTTCTTGAGCAGGGCCGCGAAGGAACGACGGCTGCTAAACGCGCCGATCGTGCTGCAGTACCCGTGGACCTTCCTCTCCCTCCAGCCATCCACCTCCTGCCATTCCTGTCATCATTCCCCATGTGAGTCTGTCTTTTGTTTGTTCTGTCCTGGGTTAATTAAGACTGCAGGTAAACTAGCATTGCACTGTGTCTCTAATATCTTCTGTAAATTATTTTATTATCCTTCCTTCTCCTTGGTTACTTTTGGTTGTATATAGTAAATAAATTATATTTGTATTCCTTACCCTTTGTCTTTCTTCTTCTTCACATCCTTCGCTTTAGTCTTTTCCCCATTGAATATCTGTGGCGCGATTTTGGCCAATGTTCAGAAATCGGGTTAGTCGGGGTAACTGTTCGGCCGCGGCGCCATCCGCTCGGCAAACAACATCTTGTCCGCGGTCCGTAACAATTGGTGTCGGGAGCGGGATCGGACCCGAAGCGTGCTTAACGCGCTCAAAATTACGAGCTGCTGAAATTTGTTTTGTTTTAAGAAAAACCTGAATTTTGAAATCGCGCCATGGCTAGTCAAGGCGATCGGATGCCGGTGGGGGAACTAGAAGAGGGGTTAGGAGTAACCCAGGATCAGAGGGAAGAAATAGAGGAGAGCAATGAGGTGGTTGAGGAGGTTTCAGGCGCGCAAGATGGCGCCCTCGCGTACGAGGTTGCGGGCGCGCAAAATGCCGCCTCGCACATGGCTACGGCGGCCGCGCCCACTGCACAAGTGGGAGGGATTGACATGCAGGCCCTCATTGCGCAGCTGCAAGCAGCTGTGCAGATGAGTATGGGAAACCAAATTGAAGGTTTGGAAAACAGAATGGGGGAGCGACTAGGAAATCAAATCGGGGGGCTAGAAGCTAAATTTGAGAGTAAATTTGAGGGGTTAGACAATAATTTTAAGAAGCTAGACAATAAATTTGAGGGGTTAGACAACGGGATAAAAGAGGTGAAAAATGGGTTAACGGGGGTGAAAAATAGAATGGCTGCCCAGGAGAATCAGATAGAGGAGGTAAAGAAGGGGTTAATGGGGTTAGAACACACAATGGACGACAAATTGCGGGAAGTAGGGGAGCAATCCGCCCGGGAAATCAAACGAATGGGGAACCAGATAGAGGAGGTGAAAATCGGGTTAGAAGGTAAATTGGATGCTCAGAGGGATGAATTGGGACAGATGAGGGTAGCATCTACAAAAGAGATGGAGGAGATGAAGGAGGAGGTAAGCGAGGAGGTCTCATGGTACGCGAGGAGGTAAAGCGAGGTGAGAAGCGTATGGAGAAAGGTGAGGAATAATACGGCTAGGTTACAGGGGGGAATAGAGGGTCTGACGAGGGGAGTAGAACAGCTGACAGTGGGACAAAAGGAACTCGTGGACCAAGTGGAAAAGAACACTGCAATAATCGGGGGGTTAAAAGCGACACAAAAGGACATAAAAAATGAATTAATAGCGACACAGAAGGAATGTCAGATGGTACATGAGGGGTTGACGAAGAAGTTGGAAGAGGTGACAGAAGTAATGGAGATGAAGGACCGAGAGGTGAGGACGCACATAGAAACGGTTAAAGTGGCGTTAGAGGAAGAGATAGAGGGGGCGCACCGGGAGATGAAGGAGGTAAAGGAAAAATTAGAGGAGGTGGAAGAAGGGGTGAGTGAAATTAAGAAGAGACGGAGATAAGGGAGGAAGTGATGGAGTATGTGCAAGGTCTGTGTTCAAATCATGATTATGTGCTCACTAACCAAATAAAGAGTTTGCAGGTGGCAGAGGAGGTGCGACGACGAGGTACCGAGGTGAGTGACGATATACGCGGAAATGTATATGGTGTGAGGGGAGACCTAGTTGGCTTGGGGGGTGGTGTAGACCCGGGTGTTCGTGAGGGACCAATAGTGAGGTGTATGACTGGTCCGGAGTGTGTGGAAAGAGGAGGTGTGCAAGGAGGTCTGGCTATGGGGAGTGAGGGGGGTGCCGGTGAGCAAGGATGTGCGGGTATGGAGTGGGTAGCGGGTTGCAGAAGGGCGACCCAGGCATCGACACCAAGAGGGGTAGTGTTTGGAGGGACGGGGGACGCACGGGAGCCCCCCGGGAATAGCGCACTGTGGGAGCCCGAACGGTTTGGTCCCGCGTTGATCCCGCCAGGAGTGACGCGCGGGGTCCGGCCTTCGGGCGCCCACAAGGTACCACTCGCGCCGTATGACGGCAAGAGTGATCTGAGGGCGTACCTGGCGCAGTTTGAGTACGTGTGCCGAGGCAATGGTTGGAGTCCGGACGAAGGTGGAGTACACCTGGTAGGGGCGCTGCGCGGTGCGGCGGCGGAGGTGCTGACAGCTTTACCACCGGGTGCTCTCACCCTGTCAGCTCTCCGTGCGGCTTTAATTAATCGTTTCGGTATCGAGCAGCAAAGCGAGCTTGTTAAAGCTCAACTTGCGCAGCGTAAACGCAAGCCCCAGGAGACCATCGGGGAACTTGCTCACGATATTCGCCGCGCGGTAGGGATTGCACACGCGGACATGGCAGCGAGTTCCCAGGAAAGCCTGGTGCTGGATCACTTTATCCAGGCCCTCCCGGATCTGGAGCTCCGACAACAGCTCGCCATGTAGCGCCCACAGACCATGAGTCAGGCGGCCGACGCTGCGGCCCGTTGGGAAGCAGCGAGGCCCCTGGCCCGGGGAGGCGAGCGCCACGCAGTGGCGGTGCGTCAGGTAGGGCCCGTGCTGGGGGTCGCCCCCCCCAGGGGGCCGGCCCCCGACGGGGGCCCTGACCTGGAGAGCATGTTTCGGAGGCTGGTGGATCGGCCTCTAGCGGGACCTGGACCATGGCAGGCGGCTCCAGGGGTGGCACCCGGTAGTCCCCGACAGAGTACCCCAATTCGGACATACAGGGGGGGAAATTTGGAATACCGGAGGCAAGCACCTTACCAGGTGAGGTGCTATAATTGTGCTCGGATGGGTCACCGTGCGTGGGAGTGTCGAGCTCCGCGCCGGGACGTTCCCCGTCAGCTGATGCCCTCAACTCCGCCCAGTATCGATCGGCCTAGCCGACCACAGACACCCCCCCGCCAGGGCCCGGGAAACTAGAACGTGCCGGGCATGCAGGGCGGTGTTCGGCAGTAGGGGATGGAGAGAAGCCCTCGTTGACGCGACAGGTCATTCATTGTGGCCAAATTGGAACAGGTAGCTTAACAATTCGGTGCAAAATTGCCGGCATGGGGGTAGACGCCGTTGTGGACACGGGAGCCAGCGCCACGATCATCAGCCCCGTGATCCTTAATTCGAGTGCAGACGGCTGGGGTAAAATCCAGCGTCTGGAAAATCATAGTTTGCAGTTGGCTACCGGGGCAACGGCCCCGATCATAGGGCGTGGTTTTGTAACCCTTAAGTTGGGGTCGGTAAAAAGAGAGATAGAGGTTTGGGTGGCGGAGGTGTGCGACCCATGCTTAATAGGGTTGGATTTGTTGACTGCCAGTGGTTGTAAAATCGACTTGAGCCGGGGGATCCTGCAATGGGGAGTGGAAGAGTTACCATTGGAGGGGGTGAGCACGGCCGAGAGGGTGGAGCTGGAGGCTCCTGAGGCCGTGACCATCCCTCCGGGGGCCGAGGCCATAGTGCCGGCCCGATGGTCAGCTCGCCCGACATGGCAGGAGTCCTGCGGCCTGGTCGAACCGGTGGCAGCGCGATCCATACCTGGTTTAATCGTGGGCCGCACCCTTGTAAAAACGGACGGGCCGGTGGTGGCCGTCCGAGTAATTAACATTAGCACAGAACCACGCACTATAGTGAGGGGCACGAAGGTAGCTGGCTGCACCCCAGTTAGAGAAGTCGCATCAGTGAGGAGCGAGAACGTCCAGCCGAGCCAGCCCCAGGGGGAGCCTTCAATAAGTTCTAGGAATTGGCCCGATCCCATTTGCGAGATGGTAAATCGAAGTAGCATAGAGTTGGGAGGTACTCAGAGGGAGGCCTTACACAAACTGGTTGGGTCCCATTTGGACCTCTTCTCCTTGTCCACCGAGGATATTGGACGTACGGGCCTGGTGAAACATCAGATCCACACCGGTGAGGCCCGGCCTATTCGTCAAGCCGCCCGACGGCTCCCTTGGAGCAAGAGGGCGGAAGCTGACGGGCAGGTTGAAAAAATGCTCGACGCAGGCGTGATGGAGCCCTCGGGAAGTCCTTGGATGTCACCTGTTGTGCTGGTCAAAAAAAAGGATGGGACCACGCGGTTCTGCGTGGACTATCGCCAGCTAAACAACGTGACACTCAAGGACTCATATCCCCTGCCAAGGATTGATGACACCCTCGATGCCGTTGCGGGCTCAAATTGGTTCACAACTTTGGACCTCAAGAGTGGGTATTGGCAGGTGGAGATGGATCGGACAGGGAAGAAGAAAACGGCATTTTCCACAGGTAAGGGGCTGTATCAGTTCACTGTGATGCCGTTTGGTTTGTGTAATGCCCCCGCCACCTTTGAGAGATTAATGGAGCATGTGCTAGGCGGCATGCCATGGCAATCATGCCTGGTATACCTGGATGACGTCCTGGTACATGCCAAGACCTTCCCCCAGGCGTTAGCTAATTTGGACCAGGTGTTCGGGTGCCTCAGACAGGCAGGATTGAAGCTGAACCCGAGTAAGTGCACCTTGTTTGCAAGAGAGGTGGCCTATCTAGGTCACGTGATCGGCCGCGAGGGGGTAAAAACGGACCCAGACAAAATTAAAGCGGTGGAGGAGTGGCCAGCACCACGTACCATCAAAGAGGTGCGGGGATTTTTGGGACTCTGCTCCTACTACCGGCGTTTTGTGGCGAAATTTGCGGAGTTGGCCCGTCCCCTCCACCGGCTTACGGAGAAGGGGACGCGATTTAATTGGACACGGGAGTGCCACGAGGCCTTCCAAAAATTGAAGTGTTGTCTAACATCCGCACCCCTTCTCGCTTAACCCACTAGTGACGGGACATTTACCCTGGACACGGATGCGAGCCAGGAAGGATTGGGCGCAGTTTTGTCTCAGACACAGGAGGGCGTGGAGAGAGTGATTGGTTACTATAGTCGGGCCTTAAGTAGGCCCGAGCGAAATTATTGTGTCACTCGCAAAGAGTTTTATGGCTATGCTGGCTGCCATGAACCATTTCCACCCGTACCTGTACAGGCGGAAATTTTCGGTTCGAACTGACCATTCCTCCTTGCAATGGCTCCTTCGGTTCAAGGAACCGGAGGGCCAAATTGCAAGGTGGTTGGAAAAGTTGCAGCAGTACGATTTCAATGTGACCCATAGGGCCGGGAAGGCCCATGGTAATGCGGACGCACTCTCTCGGCGTCCTTGTCTGGGGGAAAACTGCAAATTTTGTGCGAGACATGAGGAGAGGGAGCAATTGGGCGATTCTGCCCCGATTCTCGTCGTCCGGGCAACCCAGGTGAGAGGGCCAATTTTGCCACGAACCGCAGATGAAGAATTTGGAACTTTGGCGTGGAGCACGGCCCAGCAGGAGGATCCCGTTCTGGGGCCGGTGTTCAAATGGGTCAAATTGGGGCAAAGACCAAAAGGGGAAGAGGTCACCCCCCTCGGGGCACAGACAAAGGCGTATTGGGCTCAGTGGCAGACCCTGGAATTGAAAGGCAACATCTTATATCGCAAGTGGGTGGAGGTTCCCTCTGATAGAACTTCCTGGCTGGTGATAGTCCCTGACAAATTCAAGAACGTCATATTACAACAGGTGCATGGTTCCCGCTCTGGCGGCCATTTGGGCAGGACAAAGACAATATCTCGGGTCCGCCGGAGGTTCTATTGGGTGAATATGGTGCGCGACATACAGGACTGGTGTCGGAGATGCGACGCCTGTTCTGCCAAAAAGGGACCAGCACGGAGGATGAGGGCCCCCCTTCAATTACATCAGGTGGGGGCCCCCCTTGAGCGGGTGGCTATGGATATTCTAGGACCGCTGCCCCGCACCCGCCAAGGTAATAAGTATATCCTTGTTGTGATGGATTATTTCACCAGGTGGCCGGAGGCCTACGCCCTCCCCAACCAAGAAGCCGGGGTTGTGGCGCAGGCCTTCGTAGAAGGATTTGTATTTCGGCACGGGATTCCACAGGAGCTGCACACCGATCAGGGACGAAATTTTGAGAGCCAATTATTAAAAGATGTGTGCAGACTCCTGTCAATTCGGAAAACCAGAACCACGCCCTTGCGGCCACAATCTGACGGGATGGTGGAAAGGTTCAATCGAACATTGATCCAACAACTGGCATTGTTCACAACCACCCATCAGGATGACTGGGACGAACATCTCCCGTACTTGTTGATGGCCTACCGAACTAGCCAGCACGGAGCCACCGCATGCAGTCCAGCGTTGCTTATGTATGGGTGGGAGTTACGGGCTCCCGCCGACTTGCTATGCGGTCCCGTGCCAGACACCACGGATACACCGCCGAGGGAGGGTTACGCACGTCACTTGGAGGAAGGCATGGAGCGGGTCCATGCCTTCGCCCGCCGCCAGCTCCATCTGGCGGGGGCCGAGATGAAGCGCAGGTACGACGACCGGAGCCAGGGGAGTCAATACGCTCCGGGGATGAAGATTTGGTTCTTTAATCCCCGGAGGCGGAAGGGCAGGTGCCCAAAACTCACCTCCCCCTGGCAAGGCCTGGGAGTCGTCCTGTCGAAAGTCTGTGACGTGGTCGTTAAGATCAAAATGGGGCCACGGGCCCTCCCTCGGATCGTCCATGCCGACCGGATAAGACCTTATGCCGGCGAGCAGGCGCCCTCATGGATCGCCTCGGCTCTAGATGCCGAGGCAGGACCCAGTACCTCTTGCGACGGGGGCTCGTAGCGTCAGAGGACTGGGGGGGGGGGGGGGGGGTTGGTAGTGAGAGATACCCGATGTGATGGGATGGCAACTCTGCCATCTCTCACAACGGGGGCAAAGGAGCACTAGACTTATGGGGTTTGGCAGTGAAAACTAGCCCGGGAGGGTTAGGAAATAATGTGTAGGGACCTAGAGATTGACATTAGGTAACGTTAAGGTTAGGTAGTGACAATGATACCTGTAGTGGGGACGCAGGTAGATTAGTGTGGATGATAACGACGAGGGAGCGCAATAGTTTAAAGGGACGACTGGGAAGCGCAAGTTCCAGAGGGGAGTAGTTAGATGATGATGCCGTGTGTTTGAGGATTGGAAGTGTATTGAGCAGGGAATGAGTAAATGATTGTGAGTGTGAGTTGTAGTGAGATTGCACAGGTGTGCAACTGGACAGGTGGATGGAGCAGTGTTTGAGTGAGTGATGGTGATGTGTGTTGTGTTGACCAAATGGTCCAGGAAGGAAGGAGGGTGCAGGTGGCACCAGGTGTGATTGCACAGGTGTGCAACGACAGGTGTATGGAGAATGGTTGTGTGGAAAAAATGGTATGGAGTATATGGAGTATTGGAATGGATGGTCGTGGAGTGAGTATGGTGGAAACTATGGAGTGGAGTGGATGGTGCGAAGGTGTGAATGGGGGAAGGATGGACCCCCATCACGAATACCCGGGGAGGGTAGTGCAAGTGTTAGGTAGAGGGTATAGGTAAATTGTGGTTGGATATTGGCATCTGTGGTGCGGGTGAAAGAATGGTATTTGGATGGGTGCATTAGTGTTGTGGAAATGGCTGGGCGTGTAGCCTGTTAGTGTGTGTAGTTGGTTTGGGCACTCCACCACTGTGAGGATGTCGGCCAGGTGAGGCCGCAGGTGGGCTCTGGGAGCCGGTAGAGTTGTTGTGGATGGGGCCCGAGGATCCGGAGGATGGACCCGGGTAGCCCAGTGCCAGAGGGCACCGAGGGGTGACAGAGCCAGGAGGGGCCTTCCCCAATTAGATAGGTTAGGGTGAGGAGCTAGGAAAGCTCGGGTGGCAACTACAGTGGTGGAGGTGTGCAGGTGGGTAGACCTGCTGGGAGAGCTACACGACTCAGCCCGGAAATTGTGCAAGGGCACTGGGAGATGAATCGGGGGAGTGAGACCCCAAATTGAGAAGCACCACAGTTTGGTCAATGGGAATTGGTTTTTAGAACCTATAGTGTAAGTTGGCCAATGGATTGGCAGGGAAAGACCCCGGGTAGTGTAAAGTGTGTTAAAGTCATTTAGAGGATAGTTAGGATTGAAGTCTCCTCGCACCATCTACATCCACTCACCTGAGGTGACGTAACTCCACACCATGCCATGTTTTATTATTTTTATGATGCAAATGTTTGGAATGTGAGACGCATCATGACGTGGGTGTGACATTGTGCTGTGTTCCATCTCTTCCTCCTTATGAGGATTGATGATGAATTGGGTGATGGCAAATTTTGGATAGAGGGATTGTGGAGACGAATTTGGTATAGGGGAAATATGGGGAAGACGTGACATTAGCGACGAATTTGTAATGTGTAGATTTTGTACATATGGGGTAAGGGCAAGGGTAGTGTAGGTGACAGGGGGGGGGGGGTGACGTACGGTAGGGACGAGCTTTCTCACTTCGCTCTCCGTACGCACTTCACCTTGCATTGCCTTATTGATGTGTACCCTTGTGACCTTACCCCTCGCTCATCTGTCTTTCCCCCCCTTTGTCTCCCACATGAGGACCTGTGCGCCACTGGGCGCCGAGGGGAGCGTGCGTGAGTCCGCCATAGTGCGCCCGGAACTCCCAGAACCAGCTGTCTGCATCGATGCACCACATTATAGACCACATGTCTGTGGCTGAGCACCACTGATGGACCCCATGGGTTGGGGCATGGCCCCTCTGCTGGAACCGGCCATGAAGGCCCGAAATCTTGTTGGCGGACCTTGGCCACAGGGCACCGATGCCCCACAGGTGAACCACACGTAGTCGGCCCTGTGGGCCATAAATAAAGAAAATAAAAACGGACACGTTAGGTGCATTTTATTAATCCAAATAGGCCGCCAGCAAAGAAGATGACAACAACTGGAAAATAGTAATAGCCAGCAGAGGGAGCCGAAGAGCAAGAGACCACCAGCGGGGTTAGGGGTTGTTGGTTTATTTTTTATTGATGACCAGTGATGACTGTGCACCGATTGGTGCTTGAGGGTGTGTTGGTGCGTTTTTGGGTGCTTTCATGGTGCATCGATGCAGGGCAGACTGTCTCCCCCCCCCCCCAAAAAGAACGATCACAGGTCCTGGGTTACGTTTTGTAAATAAAATAGCGTCACTGTAAATAATGCGCCCCCACCGTCAATGTATAGTTTGAAGCCAATTCTGCAATTCGGTTAGCTGTGGGCGTGAATCTGTTAGGCAGGGTGCAATGGAGTAGCGGGACATATTTATTTATGTTTTAAAACTGTCGCACTCAGGGTCAGGTTAAATGTAGAGGGAACTACACCTACGTGCCACACTAAAAGTTAAAGTTATAGGCCCGGAACGTGCCTAAGAGGAGGAGGGTACAGTGTTGTGGATATGAGGATTGTGTTTTTATTATTGTGTTTTTTTTATTGTATAGTAAATTGTTGTAAAATATCGCCCTCCTTGCTCCAGTTATGTATAAAGGTCAAAGTGCGTCCCGTAACTAGTTCATAAACACCACACGTTAGCCAATCATAGATTTCCCCCCTTGTTCAATAGTTATATCTTTATTATGTGTATTAGGGTAAGGCCTTGTCTTCCATTAAGATGACACTCCATTGCACCAAGTGAAATAAGATAGATTCCCTTTCATTCCCCATTCCCACTCCCAAAACTTCCATTGCCAAGCCTCAATTGCCAGCTACATCCCCTCCAAGCCTCCATTGCCAACTGCACTGGGCAGTTTGCCAGGTTTGCTACAGCTGTGGGTTGTTGATTTCGCCCCAAAACCACCATTGAACATGTGCTCGGGTCGGGGAAGAAAGGCGTGTCCCCACCTCGTCATAGAGGGGAGGAGTGAGTCAGCCCCACTCAACCAACCACGAACAAGGGGTTGGACTTGGAGAGGGTGTGGAGAGAAACATCAAGGAGGTTCGCGAAGGTTCAGGGGCGTGGCATATATAACCCGCAGAAGACGCCCCCACCTCAGATGAGTCCTGGAAAAAGCACGCGACGTCCACACAGCAGCAGCAGCAGCCACAGCAGCAACAACAGCAGCAGCAGCCACAGCAGCAACAACAGCAGCTTCAGCCACAGCAGCTTGGGGCCTTGACGGCAGTTCTTGAGCAGGGCCGCAAAGGAACGACGGCTGCTAAACGCGCCGATCGTGCTGCAGTACCCGTGGACCTTCCTCTCCCTCCAGCCATCCACCTCCTGCCATTCCTGTCATCATTCCCCGCGTGAGTCTGTCTTTTGTTTGTTCTGTCCTGGGTTAATTAAGACTGTAGGTAAGCTAGCATTGCACTGTGTCTCTAATATCTTCTGTAAATTATTTTATTATCCTTCCTTCTCCTTGGTTACTTTTGGTTGTATATCGTAAATAAATTATATTTGTATTCCTTACCCTTTGTCTTTCTTCTTCTTCACATCCTTCGCTTTAGTCTTTTCCCCATTGAATATCTGTGGCGCGATTTTGGCCAACGTTCAGAAATCGGGTTAGTCGGGGTAACTGTTCGGCCGCGGCGCCATCCGCTCGGCAAACAACATCTTGTCCGCGGTCCGTAACAATATATATATATATCTATCGATATATATATATATATATGTATATATATATACTGAAACGCAAAAGAAACTTACCACCTTTGAAACCTTTAAATATCAACAATAACACTGCAAGTAGTAAATGTGTGAACTTATTTGTGGACAATAGTGTCCTCCCTGTCAGACAAAACAGTCACGGATGGTCACTTGAACCTTCAATGGTCACTTCATAGCACAGCTGTTGAACAGCCGTTTTGACTGTCAGTGATTAGCCAAGGGGTACGGGATGATTTTAATGAGCTGCACGTGATGTCTTGATGTTGGCTTTAAAAAGGCCAGTGCAAAATGGGCATTTTGACCGAAAAATTTGACCATTTTGACCAACTTCAAAAAGACCGAAAACACAAAAGAAACTTACCACCTTTGAAACCTTTAAATATCAACAATAACACTGCGTATAGTAAATGTGTGAACTTATTTGTGGACAATAGTGTCCTCACTGTCAGATATAACGGTCACGGATGGTCACTTGAACCTTCAATGGTCACTTCATAGCACAGCTGTTGAACAGCCGTTTTGACTGTCAGTGATTAGCCAAGGGGTACGGGATGATTTTAATGAGCTGCACGTGATGTCTTGATATTGGCTTTAAAAAGGCCAGTGCAAAATGGGCATTTCAATCAACATGCCACGATTGTCAAGGGATCAACGGCAGCGTGCCCTGGGCATGCTGCAAGGCGGACTGAACTACCGTGAGGTGGCACGTCGCCTTGGCTGTTCACACCAGACGATATCGGCCCTGGTGGACAGAGACACCCTCCACAACTCTGCAGATGACAGACCTCGATCAGGGAGGCCAAGAGTCACCACTGCAAGGCAGGACAGGCAGATGGTCCGAAGTCACCTGCGGGATCGATTCCATCCAGCATCCCGCACTGCGGCAGAAACTCCGGGGCGTGCAAACCCACGGATCTCCAATGATACTGCACGAAGACGACTGCATGACTATGGTCTGACTGCCAGAAGACCATACAGAGGCCCCGTGATGACGGTTGCCCATCGCCGCAACCGTCAGAGATGGTGCCAGCAGCATCAGCGGTGGACCTTGGCGCAGTGGAACGAGGTCGCTTTCAGCGAAGAGTCAAGGTTCTGTGTGGACAGTCCTGATGGGCGTGAGCGTGTCTGGAGAAGAACTGGCGAGCGATATGCCGATTGTTGCGTGCGTCAAGCCAACAGGTGGGGTGGCCCAAGTGTGATGGTGTGGGCAGCCATATCAGGCCGGTACAGGACGCCACTGGTGGTTGTGGATGGGAATCTTAACGCCCAGCGGTATGTGGATAACATCCTGCGACCTCATCTGCTGCCATTCCTGCTAGACCACCCAGAACTGAGAACCTTTCAGCATGACAACGCTCGTCCCCATGCTGCTCGCTTTACCACTGCATTTCTCCAAGGCGAGAACATCAACACCATGCAGTGGCCTGCGCTCTCCCCTGACCTCAATCCCATAGAGCACCTGTGGGATGAGCTTGGGAGACGCATAGTTGGCAGGGCCAGGACACGGGCAGAGCTGCTTCAGACATTGAGGACTGAGTGGGACAGAATCCAGCAGCAATCCATCCAAAGACTGGTAGGCAGTATACGCCGACGATGCACTGCATGTATCCAAAACAATGGTGGCCATACACGCTATTGAAAGGGGACTGACATTGCACCCTGTGCTGTTCTGTACTGTAGAACAAACTGATGAGATGGTGTATCTTGGTCAAAAACTTGACATGTCATCAATAAAATGCCAATGTTTCAATTAGCAATTGTTGGTTTGTTTTATTTTGAACTGTTACAATTTTATTACATTTCAAACAAGTGGTAAGTTTCTTTTGCGTTTTCGGTCTTTTTGAAGTTGGTCAAAATGGTCAAATGTTTCGGTCAAAATGCCCATTTTGCACTGGCCTTTTTAAAGCCAATATCAAGACATCACGTGCAGCTCATTAAAATCATCCCGTACCCCTTGGGTAATCACTGACAGTCAAAACGGCTGTTCAACAGCTGTGCTATGAAGTGACCATTGAAGGTTCAAGTGACCATCCGTGACCGTTTTGTCTGACAGTGAGGACACTATTGTCCACAAATAAGTTCACACATTTACTATACGCAGTGTTATTGTTGATATTTAAAGGTTTCAAAGGTGGTAAGTTTCTTTTGCGTTTCAGTATATATATATATATATATATATATATATATATATATGTATGTATGTATGTATGTATGTATGTATGTATGTATATATGTATGTATGTATGTATGTATGTATGTGTATATATATATATATATATATATATATATATATATATATATATATATATATATATATATATATATATATATATATGTTTTTCTGCCTTGGTTTTTCTTTCTTTTGTTTGTTTGAGAAGGTCGATACAGAAGGCAGAAAAGCCTGTAAGTGGATGATTATCAATAGCTTGTCAATATTTTAAGCATTGTGGGATCTGCTGGGAGGTAAAATTGTCTTGCTCATGCAGGTGAACCTGTGCTTTCATGGTTTTCCACTACCATTTCAAAAAGGGTAAGTGCTTGTTAAAAACCATATTAAAATGATATGGCTGACTTTCAGTTAGCTCATAAAAATGTACATCACTTGCTTTGCCAATGCAGATTCATTATGGAGAAGCGAACCATAAATGCAGTGCCATTTTATTCTAAAGCAGGTCCTTTCTGAATTTTTTCCTTTATTTAATACTTGCAGAATACCTGGTTCTACCGGGCTGTTGTAAGGGAATTAGTTCCCAAAAGAGTGTGGGATATCCGGGTAATGCAAATGTGACCAAGTCCTCTACCCCAGGTCAGCTGCTTCCCCTTTCTTCTTCAAGTTTTCAGTCTCCCCCTTTCCTTCTCAACCTCATGTAGGCATAATAGTCTCTGACTGTGAAGACTACAAAGGTTTCTTGGTGAAGTAAATAGACGAAAACGAAATTTACATTGGACGGAATTGGCCAAATAGTTTGTGGTTATATTATTATTTTTTACTTCTGGTAGGTGTGCGAACCAGTGGCCCTGAGCCTAAACACTGCCCGATAAACTTTGTGCTTCCATTCACAAATGGCATTGTAACCATGTGAGCTCGTGTACACCTCACATGTGCATAAAAAGATGGTGACAGCATTAGTAAGGAGTCCCAGGTTCCATCTGTAAGGGAATTCATTCACAATAAAGTGTCGTAGGGGTCCTTAATCAAAAAATTGTGCACTTTTATCTAAAGTTTCGAGGTTTTGGCTGGAGTTACCTTCGGTGATATGATTTAAAATTCCGCCGGGAGACAAGCTCTATTGTCATCCTATCCAATATGGCCTCCACATGGCAAAGGCCTCATCATAACTCATGTACTAAAAGTAGTAGAATCACAAACAAAACGTTTAACTCGGGGTTTTAGTGGGTGAGGAGTTCAGTCCTAATGTCATTTTGGTGATTATACGTTAAGGTCGGTATTTGCCTTGTATCGGTTTATTACCATGTCGCATGGACTAAAAGTGGTAGAATGGCAAACAAAACATCTAAACAGTGCTTTTCGAGGGGGGCGAGTCTGTTCTTGAAGTAATTTGGGTGATTTGAGATCAAGGTCATATGTCAAAGTCAAGGTTGATATTTACCTAATATTGGACTATTATCATACCACACTGACAAAAAGTGGTAGAATCACAAATGAAACATCAAAATGGGGGTTTTCAAGGGCGACGACTCTGTTCTTTGTGCCATTTTAGTGATTTGAGGTCAAGGTCACGTGTCAAGGTCAAGGTTGGTATTTACCTTATCACAAATCACAATCACAAATAAATTTTCAAGTCATGAAACAAATGTCATTATCGTATATATATATATATATATATATATATATATATATATATATATATATATATATATATATATATATATATATATATATATATATATATATACAGTGGAACCTTGACTTACGAGTTTAATTCGTTCTGTGACCGAGCTCGTAACTCAATTTGCTCGTTTCTCAAATCAAATTTCCCCATTAAAATGCATTGAAATGCTATTAATCCGTTCCAGCCCGCCAAAAACCACACCAATTTTTAAAAAAATATACAGTATATATAAAAAATATCTCGCGCTTTATATTTCACCTGTATGCAGCATACAAGTTGGCAGGATGGCCTGGACTGGAGGTACGCACACTTGACTCTAAACTGTCCAGCCTGGGTTTGAATCCCGACCCAGCTATAACCTGTCATGTCGGTGTTTCACAGGCAGGGTGATTCATCAATGTGTGTACCGCTAAACTGGGCGCCCCGTTTGCGTCCCATTAGTTGTTGGATGTTGAGGATCTCACCGTGTCTTCCACAAAGAGAAGGCGAGCTATCGCCGGCACTCTGAACAAGTTGTGGCCTGGCATGCTCTTCTCCTCTGCCGTTATATACGTCCTCCTCGGCATCTTTTTCCAGAAGAGCCCTGTCTCGTCACAGTTGAAGATTTGCTGGGGGATGTATCGTTCGGCTTCTATCAGTTCGGCAAAAGTTATAATAAAATCTTCAGCTGCCTTCACATCCGCCTCACCAAGTCGACAACACGCACACCTCGCTCATGTTTTTCGACGATTGCGTGTTTTATATCCAAGCACATCATCCTCTTCTTCTTCTCAGTACTGCCCTTGGCACTCAATTTCTTAGGACCCATGGTTAAAACTAAGAAAATTTTCCAAAATAACCAAAATGCGAAAACAAAACAGCAGCGATATACGGCAGAGATGCTTGCACGGCAAGATAACCACATGACCAGAACCCACCTGGTGGCGTAAGCTCCAAAATAACCAAAATGCGAAAACAAAACAGCAGCGATATACGGCAGAGATGCTTGCACGGCAAGATAACCACGTGACCAGAACCCACCTGGTGGCGTAAGCTCCAAAATAACCAAAATGCGAAAACAAAACAGCAGCGATATACGGCAGAGATGCTTGCACGGCAAGATAACCACGTGACCAGAACCCACCTGGTGGCGTAAGCTCCAAAATAACCAAAATGCGAAAACAAAACAGCAGCGATATACGGCAGAGATGCTTGCACGGCAAGATAACCACATGACCAGAACCCACCTGGTGGCGTAAGCTCCAAAATAACCAAAACGCGAAAACAAAACAGCAGCGATATACGGCAGAGATGCTTGCACGGCAAGATAACCACGTGACCAGAACCCACCTGGTGGCGTAAGCTCCAAAATAACCAAAATGCGAAAACAAAACAGCAGCGATATACGGCAGAGATGCTTGCACGGCAAGATAACCACGTGACCGGAACCCACTTGGTGGCGTAAGCTCCAAAATAACCAAAATGCGAAAACAAAACAGCAGCGATATACGGCAGAGATGCTTGCACGGCAAGATAACCACGTGACCGGAACCCACTTGGTGGCGGGTGGCGTAAGCTCGTAACTCAGATCTCGGCTCGCATCTCAAAGCAATAAACCGCCCGAGCGACGGCTCGTATCTCGGAAAACTCGTAAGTTGGTGCACTCGTAAGTCAAGGTTCCACTGTATATATATATATATATATATATATATATATATATATATATATATATATATATATATATATATATATATATATGTCTTCTTAACCACTTGGAATGGACGACATCAGGAATATTCCTCAATTATAGCGACACGAGGAACAGAAGAAGCTGAAAATTCCTGGTTTCCAATACCACGAGGTACACAACAAATTGAAGTGCCAAACTTTTCATGACTGGACTTGGTCACAGTCGTTATTTACATAGCCACCCTCTCATGTACAGAGCACTGTGCAGCGGAGACCGGCCCTGCAGTATGTGCAAGCTTTCTGGCAGCCCCAGTGAAAGATGAGATTGCAGGTGCTACTGGCATCTGCCAAAACGGTCCAGAACGGTATCCACTGCTTCTTCTTCTCATCAAATTCCCAGTCCCATTTGGAGAAGTCAGGGATATTCTGCTGGCATTCAAATGGCTTGCTTCCAAAAGAAGCATGCCTGCAGGATGCACCTTTTGATGTATTCAGAAAGAGATGCATGCGTAGGAGGAATGGATTCAAGCGTTTTGAGATCACAGGTGAAAAACACTCGGTGCGCTTCATTGACGGAAGCAGCACCACAGGTCTTACTGAACATGAGCACAGTTAAATGCTCAAGACGCTTCATGTGCTTTGACTCTTGGGGTAAAAGACTCTGGCTCTTCAGTGAGTGCGAGCAAGGTCTCCGTCAACTCTGACATGCAGTTTTCTTCCCACGCCCGAGCAGCGGTGATGAGGTGTCGTATTGTATTTGGCTGCCATCTTGGATACGGGTGAGAACTGAGCTTGTCTCCCAGAGGAATTAGAAATGTTATGACCTCAGGCAACTCCACCCAAAAGCTCAAAACTTTAGATAAAAGTGCACAATCGAGCTATATTTGAGGATTAAGGGCCCCTACTAGTGAGGATTATTTATGGAGTTCACTGGGAATGTCCTTTTACAGCATAATAGTGACTAACTGTTAAGACTCCTAAGGTTTCTTCGCTAAGTAAATCGACTGAAAGGTAATTATATGTTGGACGGAATTGACTGAATAGTGAGTGGTTATATTGTTTTTTTTTTATTTCTGGTAGGTGTGCAAACCAATGACTCTGAGCCCATACACCACCCATGTGCACAACAAAAATGCACACAATTTGAAATTGAGACACAATCACACAACTTGCATTTATTTATATAGGTAAATATACGGGTGATGAAGACCAAAGTGAATTTTGTAAGTTTAAAAAAAATACTCTGTTTCCTTAAATGATCAATGCCTAATAATGGTGGACCAATGTATGTATGTATTCACTTTGGTTGCTTCTGATAGGCTGGTTAATTGGACGAGATGTGAACTATCAGTAGATATAAAAATGACGATGACTTTAGTACTAACAACTCAAAACCAGCAAAAAAACAAAACAAAACCCCCCAAAAACGAAGACAATTTAGATTTAGACATAGTAAAATACAATATTACAGTGGGTGTCTAAGTAAGGAGAACAAAGCAAAATCGATATGTAACTTAATCAGAAAACTGCTGTGACTTGATGTGCTTTTAAAAGGAGACACACAGGCAGACAGAGAAAGACAAAAAATAAGAGGTAGGCATAAAAGGATCCACACACTAACCTTTAACATGTGCAGGGTGTGTAATAGCTGTTGCTCCTGCAATAAATAAACATATCAATGAGAAAGACAATGTGCTTATAACCACTCTCACACAGTTCAGTGTCCAAGATATCTGTGATCATCTTTCCAACATCCCTCCTGACCAACCCAACTTCATCTTATCTTCCACCATTCCAACACTTGGAAACTCCCAACTTCCCTTGCGCAAAGAGTTTGCTTTTTCTATGCGTTGTTTGTGAACTTTCCACTAAATTCAGTTCTGCCCGTTTCTTTATCTGTCAAGTCAATAACTCAAAAATAAGTCAAACAAAGCCAAAATTTTGCTCAATGTTTCATTGTGAGTCCAGAAAGAATTTATTCAATTTTGGTGCATTTTAAGGTCTCAAGTTCGAGTACTCAGTATTTCAACGACAGTTCAAAAAAGATGAAGAGGATGAAGCTAAAATTTTGCTTTCTTCTTGAGACGGAGCAAAAGCAAAGTGATTGAATTTTTGTTGCAGTTCTACAGTTATTTAACGATGATCCCAGATTCTGTTATGCAGCAAAAATAATAAAAGATCAGTAAGGAGGAGGACGGTAAAAATGAGCCACTGAGAAGTAAATTGGACTGTCCAACATAGGATGCAAGTTCTGAGAAAAAGGGTTTAAATGTTCAGGCACTTCTTCAGAATCCCATTCACCTCCCATTTTAACAATGATAAGTTTGAGTAAAAAATGCTTTGTATAAATACAGGTATCAAGGCTCATGGAAGAGCAAAGAAAATCATTGAAATACTGAAAAAAAATTCATAAATCCAAAATGGCCACAAAGCCTTTTGACCAATCAGTGTAATTGTAGCATATGTTCTAGGTCTGTTGACTTTGGAACAATCCTGCGACGTTTCACATCTATTGGGATAATCGTCTCCAAGAAAAAGGAGTGGCAAAATTTGGCAGAAAGGAAATAATAAAATTCCCAGCAAAAACAAAAAGCTTCTAGCTACATCTTGGAAGCCAAAATAAGCAGAGATACAGACAGCAGTAAACTCTCAAGTGAGGGCAGTAATAGCATCTGACAATTGTAAAAATGGCAGTAGCAATAGAAGGACATTTAATAATCCGACCGGTAAAACGTAACTTTGTAGGAGCAACACAAGTCCACGTCCGAAGGCTATGCAACCACAATTAACCTTATTGATAAATGCGAAAATAAAATTTTCAGAACTGCCATGAACATAAAAGCTGTATGGATATGCGATAGCTTGGATTACTTCTCAGGGGTTCATATTTGCAGAGTTCTTCAGTCTGACCTTTGACAGAGATTATTAAATCCTAATGTATTTTCGCAATAATTTTGTTAAAGTCCAAATAATTTTGTACAATTGACCTTTCATTGATCAACTACTTGGAGTAAACTATGGGGAAAATGATCACATCACTATTTCAATTATTTACCAATAATTGAGGCTTAAAGATGATATTATCCTGTTCTCACAGTTGGTATACCATTAATGCACTTACTATTTAGCACAATGCTGGCATTGCCAGTGCCCAATGTATTGTGAGCAAAGCAGGTGTAGTTGCCATAGTGATGCTGTGTGACATTAGGGAATGTCAATGTTGAAAAGGCCCCCTGAGTGGCCAACTGGATGCCTCCAAAGCCAGCGGTCAGCCTGGAACAAGAATGACAGCATTGTGGTCACAACCTGCGACAAAATGCTTTAACGGGCTGATTGGGAGACTTGCATTTAAAGCACTCTTAAAGATGAACAGTGTGATTGGAAAATACACATTTAATGCGCTATTAAAAAAAAAAACTCGACACTTCTCATCCATGACAGCCTCCACCACAGTTATATCAGAATGAGCCGATTCGTCACACAGTCACGGATTGTTTAACCCCAATAGGGGGCCGTTCAAAAATTATGTAATGCTATTTTTTAGGAGGCTGTGTACTGTGCGTGCTGACGGGCTTGATTTAACCTCACTAATAATTTCCATTCAACAATGATGAGATTTTTTTCAGGTCCCACTTGACCCAAACAAAGCCAATGGAAATCTGATGGAACAAACCCGGGCAGTGTATAATCAGCAAGACGTGGCCTACAGTCCTGATGTTTTAGGCTTACCAGAAAACCAAGATGGAGGACACATTATTTAATCTGGGTGTCATGAGTGAAGTGACAACTGTGGGTAGGGTTCGGTAGCTGTTGGAGCAATGGGTGCACATTTCCAAAAATCGACCACATGACAACTGCAAGAACCACAACAATAACAACCACCACCCAGAGCTCCTGTAGACCTGCAACATGTCGCAGGTAAAATTCGGTTTAAAAATATTACACAAGAGGCTTTAAAAATACAATATATATTCTCGTGGATGGGCTTGGTAACAGAGGGCAAAAGGAAAGGTTGGTTCTGATAATGGGGCTGTGGGGCAACAGGTAGATGCAACAAGCAAGGGAATGAACAAACAGGAAAAGAGGAGAGACAGGAGGGGAGGAACCTGCAAGTTAGAGGGTTGAGTTAAGTACGGTTAATGGAGGTAGAAAATAGTATGGCAAGTGATGGAGGATGACATGGAATGGTAGTGCACCACCTGCTTGAAGCCCTGGAGGGAAGAGTGCCATTGAACAGTCTCAGAAGGCCATTCCACAAAATTGGAGGGGAAAAAAAAGAAAGAAAAGTGTGAAGGTGGATACTGAGTCTGTTTTGGGGGAGTTTAACCAAATGAGAATTCTTACAAGAATGAACAGAAAGAAAAATATGCACCATTGTGGCAGGTACTGTAGCATGACCATGAGGAAGGCAATATATGATAATAGCGTGGAGCATTCCCAAACAATATCTAGGATGTCAATACTAATGGAGGTAATGCCTACCCAACAGTTGGTATGCACATGACAGAAAGAGCACATTGAGCATCCCATCCACATGGCGGGTGATAAGCTCACCTGCGGTCATTCTTGAACCAGTGAAACTGTGGTGCAGGACGTGCTGGTGCATCGCAACGAAGTTGGTTGGGCCTCCCTGGCCCGACGAGTCTTACAAGGACCATGGATGGAGCAACTGACAGAGATAAACATACAGAGATAACATTGATACCAGGTAATTGTTACCTCCACCACCTTACCTCCACCACCAAAGGTGGATGGAGGTTATGTTTTCACACCTGTCTGTCTGGTTGGTCTGTTTGTCTGTCTGTAAACAAGATATCTCAAAAAGTTGTGGACGGGTTCGGACGAAATTTGGCAGAGATGTAGTGTATGTGACACGGACTAGATGATTCGATTTTGGTGAACATCCGGATTCGGATCCGGCTAGTAGAATTTTTAAAAGTGATTCTTCACCATTGGGAGATGGGGCCAAAAACGATACGTAGCAGGATATCTCAAAAAGTTATGGATGGATTTGGACAAAACTTGGTGGACCGGTTGTGTGTGTGACAAGAACTAATCAATTCGATTTTGGTGATGATCTGAATATGGATTCAGATACGATAATTATTTAATTTCTAAGTGATTCTTCACCATTGAGGGATCGGATGAAAAGGGGCATATACCATGATATTTAAAGGAGTTATGGACGAGCTATGACTAAACTTGGTGGACGAGTTGGTTCGGTGACGAGAACAAGCCGATTAGATTTTGGTTCAGGTCCGAATCGAGATCCGGCCTATCATTGGATACAAAACGTAAACTGTTCAGTCTGGCCGTGCTCTACCGAGTGCCGTTCTAGTTTTGATGTTTGTTTTCTTTCTGGGTGCATAATATCATCTTAATCTCAAGCCAGCAAGATAGCTTATAAGTATTGTGTAGGTACCTACTTTAAGTTAGATGCTTTGCCTGATGATATACTATCATCTTTGTGCGTCACAGTCATGGTCTGCATCATTGAGTAAGTTGTCCTTTGAGGTGGACGTAATCCAGCTGCCATGTCTGCGGTCATTCTTGAACCTTGAATTTACTGGTGGTAAATATTAAATATTCAACTTTAGATTTCACGAAGATTTTGACATTGTGTGCTGGGCACCATTGCCAAGCCAATGGAAATCTCCTGAGATTTTTTGCGAAGGAATTGGGAGGGATATTGCAGGAGCAGGATGGCCACCATTCCAGAAATGAGGCCAACCATGAACGGATGGATCTTGGTCCTGTTACTATGAGATTATTTTTGATGGACGGAACAATTATTGGTGCGCAATAAAGAAATGCAGTCATTCAATAATGGAGATAACCTTCCCTGTTTGTCACACCGAGAATTGTAACATCAATAGAGCTAAATCAATTTTTTTCTGCGAATTGGAACACTGGTCGAAGATCATTCATGAAGTTTTTACTATATCCAGAAAATGGCGAGCAAGTCTGTAATCTGGTGTCTGCGCTACATGTGAGACAGTCATGCCTGAAGCATGTTAAATAAGGAAAGCTAGACTGAAAAACAGGAATTCTGCTTATGAAGTGTGTGACTGCCCGAGAGCAAAACACCCACGACATATGTCAACACTGATGAATACAACAAATGACAGCAGGAAAGGAAGGAGACAGCTAACAACCCACACCGAACAGGAAGGTGACCACAGGAAAATATTTGCTTTTATGCCCATGGGTTTTGGTGGTGCCAATTGTTGCCCAGATGAAGATGAAGCTTCCGTTCTTGTTTTTTGGTTTATAGAAGGAGAAAAATGAGCATCAATGCCATGTTCCTTCCATGCTATTCATGAGACAGATGACCCAGGGAAATATGACAGACTCATTAGTTGAAGGTCATCTTCCATTCACCCAATTGCAATTGTGTTCACTGAATTGTAACCCTGCCGCGAGATCCCATTTCCTACATTTATCAATACGCTTTAAGTAGGAATTTGAATTTGGATTATTAGAACTGTTCTGTCTTACTTTTGATTGTTGAGAAATGAAATTACTGGTTTTGTCTTGGCACAGCGACCTTGAGCCATTCGTTCAGTCAATGCAATTCCACAATGATGTGTCACGAACACAATATCTGGTAGCCCTTGTTTAATCACATCGAAGTTCCAGACTGAAAAGCACAAAGCTCGACAATACATTCAGGATGCAGATATGTACAAAGCTGCAATATCTTAACTAACAGTTAAATAATACAGTGCCCTCAATTTTTGGACCAGGGAAGTCAAATTTATTATTATTGCTATATACTCAAGAAATTTGTGTTTGACATCAAAAGATGAAAATGAGACAAGACTACAGAAGGTCAGCTTTTATTTCTTGTTATTTCTATGAATATATGTTTTACCATTGAGAACAATTTTTATGTTCAGTTCCCCCATTTTAGGTGAGCATAAGTATTGGAACAGATTAAGCTAAAGTAAATTAAATAGAATAATCGTTAGTATTTCATTGCATATCCCTTGAACACAGTAACTACATCGAGCCTGTCACTCAATGACATCACCATACTCTTGGTGTTTTCCTTTGAGATGCTTTGTCAAGTCTTTACTGCAGCCATTTTCAGTTGTTGTTTGTTTTGGGGGTTTCTGACTTTAGTCTCCTCTTCAGCAAGTGAACTGCATGCTCCATTGGATATAAATCAGGAGATTGACTTGTCCAGTCTAAAACCTTCCGCTTTTTCCCTCTGATGAACCCCTTGGTTGCATTGGCAGTGTGTTTTGGGTAATTGTCTTGCTGCATGTTGAAGCGCTGTCCAATGAGTTTGGAGGAATCTTTTGGATATAGGCAGACAAACGTTGTTCCAGATCTCACTGGCTCACTGCTGTACTTCTTGGTGTATTCTAATCTGGCCTTTCAACTTTGGTACTGATGAGAGGTTTGCATCTTCAGGTATAGCCTTTGTAATTCTGCTATCGATGTCTTCTGCGAATGATTGAGATACTTTCATCCCTGCACTCAGGAGTTTGTTCGTGATTTCACTGACGGTTGTTTTAGGGTTTTTCTTCACAGCTCTGACCAGTTGTTAACTGTAGTTGCTTTCCTTGGCTACCCTGCCTATTGTCTATTGTTAAGTACACCAGTAGTTTCTTTCTTTTTCAAGATATTCCAAATTGTTGTATTAGATTTGCCCCGTTTTTTTGCTCTGGTTCCATTTGAAATTTTCTCTTCTTTCAGCTTCCAAATTGCTTGCTTTTCTTTCATTGACAGTTCTCTGGTCTTCATGTTGATTTTTTCAGACTGACTCCAAAGTCAGACTCACAAAGCAAAAGCAAAGGCTAAAACTAAGACTAGATATTGACAGCTCTTTTATGTGTGAATGATCAATGTAACAATAAACACCTGAGCAACAAGAAACACCTGCCAGTCATTTGTTCAAATACTTATGCTTACCTAAAATGGGGGGAATCTACTATAAATGGATGAGAGGGGGGGGGGGGGGGGGGGGAGTGGTGTGGTGCGTGTGTGTGTGTATGTGTGTGTGTGTCATATTTTTTGAGTCTATTGATTACGTAAGTATATTAATTAATTACGTACTACTGAAATGTACCTTCTAACTCTTTAGACTACTGAGACCCCTTCGACCTTTGAAGACCCTTTAAGACCCCCAAGATCCTTAAGAACCCCTCAAGAACCAAAAGTCCCTGAGGACCCAAAAGTCCCCGAGGACCCAAAAGACCCGGAAGCCCCAAAATACCCTGAGCACCCAAAAGACCCCCGAGGACTCAAAAGACCCAAAAGTCCCCGAGGACCCAAAATACTCCAAATACCCCGAGGACACAAAAGACCCAGAGGACCCCTCCCCCCCCCCCAAACAAACCCCAAAATATCCCAAGGATCCAAAAGAACCAAAAGTCCCCAAGGACTCAAAAGACCCCGAAAACCCCAAACACCCCGATGACCCAGAAGACCCAAACAACCCAGAGACCCAAAAGTCTCTGAGGACCCAAAAGACCCAAAATAACCTGAAGACTCTGAAGACCCAAAAGTGCCCGAGCACCCAAAAGACTCCGAGAACCCCAAAAACCCCCCGAGTCTGGAAGGCAGGTATGCTACAAGGAGGTGAAGACCAATTAACATTTGGTACAATGGATCAATGGGTCCACTAGTGAACATAAAAAGTGCTATTCTTCGACAATGGTAAAACATGTATGCATAGAAATACCAAGAAATAAAAGCTGATCTTCTGTGTTCTTGCCTCATATTCATCTTTTGATATCAAATCTAAATTTCATGAGTATATAGCAATAATAACAGATATTACTTCACTGTTCCAATACTTATGGAGGGCACTGTAGTCCTATTTGAAGTAGAACACAAACTCCAAATTCCCAGGACTTGGTCATGCAGATATTTGCATTCACTTCCAGCTCCAGTTATATAACTAGCAACATGGAAAGGAATAGTTCGCTTTTTGTTTAAAACAAGAATGACCGCACTGTGGTAACAACCTGCGACAAAATGTGGTAACAGGCCGATTGGGAAACACACATTGAAAGCACTTTTAAAAGATGAACAGCATGATTGGGAAACACACATTGAATGCACTATTGAAAGATTAACTCAACACCTCACATCCATGTCAGCCTCTGCCACGGTTATAACAGAACAAGCCGATTAATCGTTCATTGGGGTCGTTCAAAAATTACATAACGCTATATTTTTTAGGGAGGTGCGTATCGTGCGTGCTGACGGGCCTGATTAAATCTTGCTAATAATTTTTATTCGACGTGTGATTAGATTTTTCGGGGTCCCTCATCATGAGTAACACTCGACCCAAAGAAAACCAATGGAAATCTGACGCAACAAACCTGGACAGTGTATAATCAGCAGAGGCCTACAGGCCTCATGTCTTAGGCCCAAAATAAAACCAAGATGGCGACCATATTATTTTGTGTGGGTGCCATGGTGGGTGGAGTCGAGCAACAAATGTGGGTAGCGTCCGACAGTTGCCCATCCAATGGGTGCATATTTTAAATAACTAACCCCACAAAGAACCACACCAGCACCACACCAAATTCTTCCAAACCACACCAACACCACACCAGTTACTGCACTGTAGTTACAAGAAGGAAGCCGGACATTAACAAAACATACATACACACACCGATGAGCCTACATTTGATGTACCAAATAATTTTGAACAACCTCAAAATGAAAATGTGGAAGATAGTCGAAAACAAATCAAAGGAATGTTTTGATGCTTGATGACTGATGAGTTTTAAATTACTTGTGGACATCTCGACAGCTATTGAGAATGACAGGTAAAGATTAGGGTGGTATGAGTCATCAGGAATAGGAGCGTTTTCCGACATACACAGCATAATGTGAAGGCTACAAACAGTACAAATTTGTGCAAACACTGATATGAAATGTTATGAGAACAACAGTTTTGAAGCTGGAAGAATAATGTGCAGCATATTCTCAAATGTATGACATGAAACAAACATGAGGCTGAATAGTATGTTTTGACCATATGATCATCTTCTGCTTCTTTAAATACGAAACTTTTGCATAAACCAAGTCACTTGGTATTTTTATTTCTCTGGCAAACGTCTGCGATGTATATTAACTGTGAGTGGCCAATAGTCATTGCTGACATTTTTCCAAATGAAAACAACATCCAGATGTCCATATGCAATGAATGGTGTAAATTGTGAAAAACATGAATCTTACTATAATTCACCAAATGTCCGTCCGTCTGTCCATTCCCCGGTTCCGCAAAAACGGCTGAACTGATCGCAACGAAATTTTGGGTGGGTAAACCTGGGACCCCCTGGAGTAAAATAGGCTAAATTGTTTTTCCAATTTCAGCTTTGGTCTCCAGCAGTTTCAGGTTTGGACTCCCGCCTAAAGTTATTGTCCTGGGTACCGCAAAAACGATTGCACCAATCGCAACAATACACCTCCATGCCCATGGGATTCCCACGGGTGACCCCATTGGTTTTAATAATTTGACGTGTTTCTGATTTTAGCACGAGTGGATATAGACAAATAAATTGATGGTGGTTCGTGTGCAGCCACCCGGCTGCTGGTTGCATCATTTCTGTAGGTGCATCTGCCACTGATGCAATGCCTCTCCATAACCAGTTATCTGGCACTCATTTTGCCGACCTCGGAAGTTTGACAGGCTGAGTCAACCCCACCTGGCGTTAATTCAACGGGATTCAAACTCAGGACCTTAGGATCCCAAGCCCGCCGCCCTCACCATTAGGCCAACACCAGGTATTACATAATTGATGAATCATGAATATAATGCGAGTTTGACGATGAGGGTGATGAAGAGGATGTAATCCAATGATGGGAAGGACGTACAGTTGACGTTGAACTGCAGACGTCGTGTAGCTGGTGGACCAGCCTCGTTGCTAGCAAGACATTCGTACTCCCCAGCCTGATCACGGCTCACCGATTCCAGGTGTAGCACTTCTCCGTCTGCCTCCAAGGTGCGCTCTGAGGAGCACAAAGGATCCATCATGCAGATAAAATAAATAGTTGCTCGTGTGCTCTTTGTTATTGCTTTTGGCTTTTTTTATTTGGTTGTCAGGTCCAGACCGAGGTGGGAGCAGGACCCTCATAATGGAAAATGTTGAGCCACAATTATGTTGGGGTTTTGTTTGTTATTTTTCCAATTCACAAATATTAATGTAGGACCTCATACAGTGCCTATAGAAATTCTACACCCCGTTTCAAATTTTTCAACTTGTGTTGCCTTATAGCCTGGAATTAAAATGCATTAAATCAGACTTTTTCCACCTTTATGTACACATCGTAACCCACAACTTGCAAGTGAAAAACAAATTCTACAAACTTCAGAAAAGTAATTAAAACCAAGTACAGATACATTCAAAGTACACCGCCCCCATGCCAAATAAATAAATAACATCCTCCAGCGTGCGGAATTGGCGGGGCACCTTCGGCACCCGGCGATACCGACGTGCAGCAAATAGAGATGGTATTGGGAGAGGTGTATAATAGTTGATTGATTGATTGCGCAATAAAAATCAATAAATAGTAATCGTAAAACAATTTCTTGATCAATTGGCTAATAGCATACCTCAACCACCAGTGTTTCATCTGAAACTGTAATGTTTTGAAAATTAATTAAATAAGTCATTAATCGAAAAAAAAAATAATTGATTAATCAATAAATATTAATCGATTAATCAATAAATCAAAAATATCCTTTGCAGCCACATCACTTGGTAACTGTCGTGTCTGAATCAAAATAAAGACCAGTTACTGCACTGTAGTTACAAGAAGGAAGCCGGACATTAACAAAACATACATACACACACACACATAATATATTGTTTTGAATTTGGGGTTGGGGGGGAATATCTAGATCCAGGTAGATCTGCATAGGTAGGTGTCCGGCTGTCGTGATAGGGAACCTCACCTGTAATAAGTTCTGTGTTTAGCCCGGTTTGTCGGATCAAGTGTATACCTGTGATCATACAAGGATGTTTGTGTGGTAAATAGTTGTAGGGACTAAGATAATTCCCCTGGGTGTCAGACCTAGTGATCATACCTGTGTCCCTTATGGCAACGCACTCTTATAGACACTTAGATAGGCCCTTAGTGCACACATTCATTAAATCCCGCCCTTACAATGACTGACCATAAGAACTGACCATAAAGACAAGCAGGCAGCGGCCGTGCAGTGGTACACCATAGCTTTCACACATTGACCAGGTAGGCTGGGAGCCACACCCAGGAGAACTATTGATTGGCCAGGGGAGGGGCGAGCAACAAACACCACACCGATTGGCAGAGTAGGGGAGGACGTGCGATTGGTCAAAGGAAGGACAGAGAGCTTCTCCATCAAGGGGCTGAGAAAGGTAAAGGAGCGACACACTGATTGGCCACCAACCGATGAGACCACGGCTAATCAGTGCGGAAGGCACGAACAAACGTCCAACAAGCTACGCACTGGTCGGAGGGCAAACGCCGGTGAGGTAGAAGGGCGCGAAAGGCGATAAGCAAACGAGGCACTGGTTGGTGGAGAGGAGGGCTGACGTCACACCGCGAGTAACAAAACGACTCGCTCGCCGGCATTTTCCTCTCTTCCCTTGGCCTCTTGCGCTGGACTGTCACTTTGGACTTTTGACCTGTGCTTGCCTTTGGACTGTGGTGGAGAGACCAACACCGACGATCATCCTCCCCTGTTGTTCGTGCTCCTGGTGCCTGCATGCTGTGTTGTGTAGCGCGGGACGTACCGTGCAGAGGGGTGTTCGCGCCAACGCCCGAGCCGTTCGCGCCAACCGGAGCCGCGTCCGGACACGAGCTTGGGGCCTGGACGACAGACAGATAAGACACACCACATTCCACAACACGACGAGACATTTATTTTATTCATCTTCTCCCATTGTTTCATTTCTGAAGTCTGGTGTGGGGACGTCCCAATTTAGGATTTAGTTTCTTCCGTCGCATTTCCTTGTTCTCGGTTCTGTTTAATAAATATTTCTTTTTGTACCATAAATTCCGTGTTCGTTCATGATTTAATAATTTGCAGGGAGAAGACGTCGCCGGGGCCGAAAATGTAAGCCGCGGCATTTTCCCCTAATCCCCCGGACTGTGTATCGAACCGCCATTGAATTGATTGTTGCCTCATTAAGCTCGATATTCCATCCGTGGTGGACGCTCGGTGTTAACTGAGCCACCACACGACAAATGGTAGTCAGAGTGGGATTTGAACCCCATAAAAAAAAACTGGTGTCAGGAAGTAGGGATCTGGGCCCGACAGACAATTTTTTTGTCCGTGGCGGGAGATCGACACGGTCGGGCGTACATCGCGCCCGGCATTCGGACGCAAAATTTTTAAAGTCGGAGGCGATTAAATTCGAATAGTCGATTGGGGTGCATGAAGCGCGGCATCGTGGTTTGGAAATTTAAAAGCTTTTGATTGTTCTGAAGTAAAATACGCGAGCGGGAAACGTTTCAGCCAACGGCAATGGCGGACGCCGACCTGGACGAGCGTGAGGAAAATGCTGTTGGGATTGGAAGTGGGCCGAATAATGGGGTGATGCATAGTGATGGAGCTTTCCCCGCTATCAAGACAGACCCGACAGGTTTCCAGGCCATGTATGAAAAAAAATAATGAAGGGAGTAAACGATAGTAGTGAGCAATTGGAAAACAAAATGGATGCTCAGAATAAAAAACAAACAAAAAAAAACCACCTTTAGAGGCCATTTTTCCCCACAAAGCGGGGGTTGGCCTTTTTCGGGAACCGTGGTTGCTGTTGTTTTTTGGTCCCCTTTTTGAAGCAATGTTTTACGGCCGGATGCCCTTCCTGACGCCAACCCTTTTTGCCGCCTTTAACGACAACCAGGGAATTACCAGTGAACTGGTACTCAATTAGCCGACCTCGGAAGGTATGACAGGCTGAGTCAACGCCCCTGGCGTTATTTCAGTGATCGACCGGGATTCGAACCCGGGATCCTGGGATCTTAAGCCGGCACCCTAGCCGCTAGCCCAACACCAGGGCTCAGAATGAGCGACTGAATTAAAAAATGTATGCTCAGAATGAGCAACTGAATGAAAAAATGTATGCTCAGAATGAGCGACTGAATGGAAAAATGTATGCTCAGAATGAGCGACTGAATGAAAAAATGGATGCTCAGAGTGAACAATTGGAAAATAAAATTGATGGGTTGAAGGGAGAAATGGGGGAATTTAATTTAAAAAAAGGATTCCCAAAGGAATGAATGGAGGGGAGAAAGGGAGAGATTTAATGACAAATGGGATGCCAGTATTGAATGCAGGAGAGCCGAGATTAAAGAAACGGGAACCCCATGTGAACAAAAGAATGATTCACATGGGGCTCAGGAGCAGGGAATTGTAACAGGAATCGAATTAAAATGGGAGACTGCATGTTTGGAGATGAATAGGGAGTGCCTACAGGTGAATGGGGAATGTGAAAATTTTAATGGGGAATGTTTGATACATGATGGCCTGGGAAGTTATCGGGGCCGGGTGGATGCCGCAACACACCAACAGGGGGAGAAATTTGAATCCTTGCTGTGCCAGGGCGGTGGTTCAAAGCAAGAGGGGGGTAACAATAGGGGGGTCTGAGTAATAGAGCCGGAACGGGTATTTATTGCGGAAGGCCTGTGGGGGCCGCAAATTATTGATGGGGATGATGTACATGATTTGACCCAGCGACTGGAGACCTGGGGCAATAGCTTCGAGGTAGAGTTTGACCAGGCCAAAAGGAGCTTGGGGGTTGAGGTGAGTCGGTCCGAGGAGGCGATTGAGGTGACCGAGGGGATACTCACCATGCATAACGATTGGGTACAAGAGGCTCTGAAATTACATACCCAGCAGGGGGAGTGTGTTGGCTCTGAGCTGGATTTGGACCTTGGAGAGTCGTGAGAAAGAGCCTCCGGAAATTTGGTCCCCGTAGGGAATTTTGAATAGCTGCAGGGAGGGGTAGAACAACCTGAGGGGGTTGTTACCTGCAGCTGCGGTTTGGCACAGGTGGTGAAAATTTTAAAAAGAAAATTACATTTAAATGGGAATTGGATTTGGAACAGCCATGGGGGGGGAGTTGGTCCCCGGGCTGCGGGATTCGGACCAGAAGAGGTCATTTTGGATGGCCTCGGGGAAAAGTTGCCCCTTTGTAAATTTGGTGATGCCAGCCAGCTGGGGGGCTGGGCTGGCGAGATTTGGATGTGGGGTCCAGCCATGGGTGTCGTGGTACGACCTGGGCCCCACGGGGGGTCTGGTGGAGTGTGGCGTCCCTTTTCCATCGGGGCGCCACCCGAGCGGGTGGCTCGGGCTGGCAGGGTCACCGGACCCTGGTGGGGGTTAAGACCTCCAGGGGGTCCGAGATGGTTTCTCAGGCCAGGATGGCGTATTATGAGGACCATTAGGGGGAGGTGTTGTGGGTCACGCTTTGGTGGTGGCATCGTGGACGGCTACTTAGGCCTGATGTGGTGACCGCCCGGGCATGCGGCCTGACACCCTCTCCCTGAGACTCTGGGACAGCCAGCATGTGATGACTTGCCATGCTATGTTGGTCTATGGACGCGGGTCGAACCGCATAGACAGGGATGGATATAGCGCGCCGGACAACCATTAGACATATGTGGAACGTGATGGTTTCAGAATGATCTTCCACAGGTGTTCTGTTATGATTTGTGTACTCTCGGCTTGGGAAGAGACACATGGGATGTGAGTCAGGAATGTGTAACGTGCCGAGCATATAGTGGGGAGAGGGGGGCGGGGAGTGGCCTGTACTCAATTTCGAGTTCGTGTGCAGTTCATGTTAATTTTGGCCAACCACTATAAATGTATTCTACTGGGTCTTACTAATCGGAAAAATGATGTCGCCATTTTTTTCTGTTGACCTTTAGTGACCTTGACTCAAGGTCAAAGTTCAAAAGTCATTACAGTGACCATACTTAACTTCATTCAAAGTATATCGACCTTGGTACCAAAATGTGGCAAATTTCACAAGGAACATTGATTATGACATTTGTTTTCTCATTTGCCCTCTCAGATGTTTGCAATATGCAAATTAATAAGCAAATGACCTAATTAGAGAAAAAATTAGAAAATAAAAAGACTTTACTCAGGGTACAAATACAAATACAAATACAACTTTGTCTGGAGGTTAACATAGGTTATGTGGCCACGGCCTCATGCGAGGGTGTGGGAGACCAGGAGAGGGGCGTAAATTATCGATGTAAATGTGTAGCGTATAGCGCCACCTGGTGACCTGGTGTTGGTGGCAGAGGGTATTACCATTTCCTTTTTTACCTGGGCATCACTGAGGTTAAAGCACTCTTTGCATTGGTACATTTTTCCTCCTTCCCTTCCCTCCCCCAAAACGAAGGGGCCTGTCAAAGCCACCCCCTCCCCCCCCCCCCAAAAAATGTATATGTAGTATATCTTTCCCCTCCCTCTCCCCTCAACCCTCCCTTCCATGCCCCCACTACCTTCCTCACCCCTCCCTCTCCTGCCCCCCACCCCACAGGGTACTCCTGCTAGTATTCAATACAAGACAAAGATTAACTCCCATCAGACCAGAAAGATTCCATTCTGATCTAACTTAGCTGTTATGGAATATTGAAAAAAAAAGAAAAGGTTATGATCTCAAGAGCACAGGGTCAGACTAAGAATAACATTATTGAGCTTTTAGTCTCAGATATAAATATGGATGTGGTTATTCAATGGTGAAAATGGTTATAGACTCCTGCAGCCCATTTGTGTTGCTACATCTGGAAGTGGGATTATCAAGCTTCTCCCTTGTAATGAAAGACAGAAGTAGTGAATAAAATATTCATAAGTTGTGGCTTCCAACCTTCTTTATGATAATCATTGTGCAGAAAGAAATCTATTCTATTGTGCAGAAAGAAATCTATTGTGCAGAAATCTATTCATCCCCCAAAACAATTCCATCTCTTACAGTGCCTCTTTCATACTTTCCTGAAACTCTCCTGCACTCCCCCCCCCCCCCCCCCTCCAGCGTCCTCAAACGTATTTTTAACTCGAAGGTCACAAGAAACCCATTTTGCAATAAATGTTCGTTTCCCATTAATCGTACACTTTCCAAAATCCAATCTCACCCCTCCCCTCCAAATCTTCCCCATCACCCCTCCCCTCCAAATCTTCCCCATCATGCATCCCTTTCAAATCTTCCCCCTTGCCCCTCCAAATCCTCCCCATCACCCATCCCTTTCAAATCTCCCCCCTTGCCCCTTCCCTCCTAAACTCCCCCCACACCCCTCCCCACCTAGACTCCCCCTCAACTCTCCCCACCTAGACTCCCCCCTCACTCCTCCCCTCCAAATCTCCCCCATCTCCCATCCCTTTCAAATCCCTCCCCTTATCCCTTCCCTCCTAAACTCCCCCCTAACCCCTCCCCTCATAAACTCCCCCCTCACCCCTCCCCTTCAAATCTCCCCACCCTCATTTCTTCTCCATTTCCCCCCTCCCCACCCCTCCTCCTCAAAGCGTCCTCCCCGCTTCCCCCTTCCAACTATCACCTCCATCTCCCCCAACCTTCTGCCTCGCTCTTCCCCCTCCTCAAATAACACCTCATTATGCCTCACCCAATCACCATCAAACCTTTTGTCTGCCCCATCCTTCCCTTTCTCCCTGGTGTTGGGCTAGCGGCTAGGGTGCCGGCTTAGGATACCTAGGATTGTGGGTTCGAATCCCGGTCGATCGCTGAATTAACGCCAGGGGGGTTGACTCAGCCTGTCATCCTTCCGAGGTCGGCTAATTGAGTACCAGCTCACTGGTAATTCCCTGTTTGTCGTTAAAGGCGGCAAAAAGGGTTGGCGTCAGGAAGGGCATCCGGCCGTAAAACATTGCTTCAAAAAGGGGACCGAAAAACAACAACAACCACGGTTCCCGAAAAAGGCCAACCCCCGCTTTGCGGGGAAAAATGGCCTCTAAAGGTGGTTATCCTTCCCTTTCTCCGAGCTATTCTGAAATCTCTGACACACCTTCAACAACTCTCCCTGCCTCTTCCTCTTCTTCCACATCTTACCCTGCCCCTCCTCCCCCCTGTTCTGTATCCGATGCTCAACCTTCCTCTTCATTAACGGTATGGACCTCAAACATCCGGGGCCTTCGTTCAAACTTAACTGATCTCTCCATACAGGTTGCTTCTGACAAACCAGACGTGATCTGCTCAACAGAAACTTTCCTCCTTCATGATGTCTCTGATTCCTTAGTATCTCTCCCGGGTTACTCCCTCCTCCAGTATGATAAACCTGAGCCTCGTCCTGGAGGTGGGGTTGCTATCTTTATAAAAACTCTCTTTCTCACTCGCCCTGCACTGCCCTCTCTCCACCTCACCCCCAGGAATACCTCTGGCTACGGCTTCCCCTTCGCTCCCACCTCGCTGTCTGATAATATGGACCAACTTCTATCTACTCATCCCAACTCTCTCTTCCTCATATGTGGTGATTTAAATTGTCACCATGCCAGTTGGCTGGGTGTGGGTACCTCTCTCACCAGCCATGGCTCCTCAGCAAAGGACTTCTGCGACTCACTGGGACTGACACAATCTGTCAATTTCCCGACCAGGATCTCAGTCAACAGAGCATCTTCTCTTCTGGACTTGGTTATAACTAACTTCCCTGAAAATGTCTGCTGCTCTTCTTCTGCTCCAATCGGCTCATCTGATCATGTGCTTGTCAAAGTGGACATCTCCCTGACCATTCTCAGGGAGCCTCCTCACCGTCGACGAGTCTGGCATTTCACTCAGGCCAACTGGCACGGTCTTCAAGCAGCCATCAATCATCTGGACCGGTCTCCCATCTCTACCACCTCTGACATCAACTCATCCTGGGAATTCTTCCAAAGTAAATTGCTCTCTCATGCACAGATTTATCCCATCTCGTCTTCAGTTGTCATACCCTTCCTCCCGTCCATGGTACACGGATTCTTGTGGTGAGGCTGTTGCCCAGCAACAACTTGCCTTCGTCTCCTGGAAAGCAAATCCAACGGAAGGAAATCTCATTTCCTTTCACAAAGCCCGAAACAAGTGTGTGTCCACCCTCAGGAGAGCCAGGAAACAATATCTCTCCGTTCTCAAGACCAAACTCTCTTATCTGTCTCCCTCTTCCAAATCCTGGTGGTGTCTGGTCAAAACTGTTTCTGGTGTTTGTTCCCCCTCCATCCCCTCCCTTACCTCAAACGGCTACACAGCTGACTCCGCACGTGAAAAAGCTGAATGCCTCAACTCTGTGTTTGCCTCTAAATTGTGCAGAAAGAAATCTATTGTGCAGTACTTATTTAATTAATCAAATTTCCTTTCTCTTCTGACCATTAACTCAGGCACCTTTTGAGTTAGGAAGCTGATATTTGGACATGCCAATGACCAGGTGATTTGGCTGCAAAGGCTATTTTTGATTTATTGATTAATCATTTAGTCGATTAATTATTTATTGATTAATTGATTAATTTATTGATTAATCAATTAATTATTTAATTTTTTATTATTGACTTCTTTAATTAAATTTCTAAAAGATACATCTTCGGATGAAGCACTTGTGGTTTAGTTATGCTATTAGCCAATTGATTAAGAAAATATTTTGTGATAATCTTTTATTTATTTTAATTATACAGTTAATCAATCAATTAGCGTACACCTCTCCCTCCCAATGCAGCCTCTATGAGGTGCACTGCGGTATTGCCGGGCACCAGAGGCGCCCCGGCAATGCCGCGCTGTAGGATATTTAATTATTTGGCATGGGGGCGGTGTACTTTGAATGTATCTGTACTTGTTTTTATTTTATTTGGTATACAATATCGAGGCTCGTGTAAGAGCTAACATTAATCACAAAAAGACAAACTGACACATAAAATATAAGATAAGGGGAGCGACAGACAAGATGGCGAGAGAGAGAGTGAAGCACACAAGTACAACATTTGAGAGCAGGGACATCGGGAGATCTGTGGGAGGGAGAGGGCTTGGGGGGAGGAGGCATGGGAAGGGGGGTGGGGGTGGGAGAGGTATAAAACACATGGACATTGCTCGGACTTCCAGGAAAGAAGTTGGTATTTCAAAAAAGTGGATCTGGGGTGAATTAACGGGGGTAGAAAAGATCAAGGTTTTGGATGGGGGAAGACAAGAGATGGTGGTGAACAGCTGTTTTAAAGACCTGGAGGGAGGGGTGGGATTGAAGGGAGTGGGGGAGTTTGTTCCAGAGGCCAGAATGAAGAAAATAAATGAAGAAAAGATGAATGAAGGAGTCAAGGTGAATGAAGGAAACTCTCCTCCTATGGTATTCATGGAAATCTCCACTCATGGCTTGCCGACTTCCTCTCTGGTCGTAGGCAACGTGTGGCCCTGAATGGATTTCTCTCATCTCCCCTTCCTGTTCCGGCTGGAGTTCCCCAAGGTAGTGTTCTGGGCCCTGTGCTATTTCTGGTCTTCATCAATGATCTCTCCGACTCTCTGGAAAATCCTCTCTATCTCTTTGCTGATGACTCCACTATCTGCCGCTCCATTCCTCATCCCTCAGATCGGCAGTCTGCAGCCTCCTCACTCTCTGCATACCTGGACAAAATCACAGACTGGTCAAACAAGTGGAACATGTCTTTCAATCCTGACAAATCTCACACTCTTACAATGTCTCTCCGAAAGGACCGATTGGAAAACCCTCCCATATACTTTCTCAACAATCCTCTCCAAGAAGTTCTGTCGCTCAAGCTTTTGGGTCTCACTATCTGCCATGATCTTTCTTGGGAAAACCACATTTCCAAGCTGGCCTCCAAAGCCAGTCGCCGACTGGGCATCCTCCGTCGTGCGAAGTCCTTCCTTGGCACACCTGAGCTCCTCACCACATACAAGGCTTTCATCCGCAGCTCAATGGGATACTGTTCCCCCCTTTGGGCTGGTGCCTCACACCTAGCTCGGCTTCACGCTGTTGAAACCAAAGCTTTCAGAATCATTGGAATCTCCTGCGATGAAGTTAACTCCGAGGGCCTTTCACTCACTCACCACAGGCAGGTTGGTGGTCTTTCTGTCTTCTACCGACTCCTCTCCGGCCTTGCTCCACCAGCTCTCTCTGTGCTCTGTTCCGCCAATATTCCTTCAGGTCGCACAAGATCTGCCTGCAACCCTCTTATGGTTAAACTGCCAAAATCTAGGCTCTCTGCTCATCTTCACTCTTTCATTCCCCTTTTCTCCCGCCTCTGGAACAAACACCCCACTCCCTTCAATCCCACTCCTCCCTCCAGGTCTAACAGATGTTCACCACCATATCTTATCCTCCCTCATCCAAAACCTTGATCTTTTCTACCCCCGCTAATTCACCCGAGATACACTTTTTTTTTTTGAAATTCCAACTTCTTTCCTGGAAGTCCTTGCAGTGTTCATATGTTTCATACCTCTCCGACCTCCCCCAAAGGCCTTCGCCTCCCACATTTCTCCCGATGTCCCTGCTCTCAAATGTTGTGTTTGTGTCCTTCACCTTGTCTCCCCATCTTGTCTACCGCTCCCCTTATTTTTTGTGTTTTATGTGTCGGTTTGACTTTTTGTGTGATTAATGTTAGCTCTTTCACGAGCCTCGATCTTGTATACAAAAAAAAAAGTGAAGAGAGAGTCTTGATTTTGGCAGTTTAACCAGAAGAGGGTTGCTGGCAGATCTTGTGCGACCTGTAGGAATATTTGGGGGACAGAGCACAGAGAGCTGGAGGAGTCGGTAGAAGACAGAAAGACCACCTACCTGCCTGCGGTGAGTGAGTGAAAGGCCCTCGGAGTTAACTTCATCGCGGGAGATTCCAATGATTCTGAAAGCTTTGGTTTCAACAGCGTGAAGCCGAGCTAGGTGTGAGGCAGGAGCACCGGCCCAGAGGGGGGAACAGTATTCCATTGAGCTGCGGATGAAAGCCTTGTATGTGGTGAGGAGCTCAGGTGTGCCAAGGAAGGACGTGTTACCCACGTTGAGGGACCCCAATGTGGTTTAGTTATGCTATTAGCATTGCATGCTCGGTCAGGGTCACCCAGATAGCTCAGATGGCAGACGTCTAGCCATATGTCGAATAAAAATTATTCGTAAGGTTTAATTAAGCCCGTCGGTACGTGCTTCCCTAAAAAAAAATAGCATTACGTAATATTTAAAGGGCCCCAAATTGGGGTTAAACATTCCGTTACCATGTGACGAATCACCTAGCTTGTTCTGATATAACTGTGGGGAGGGTGACATGGATAAGAGGTGTCGAGTTAATCTTTTAATATCGCATTCAATGTGTTTTTCCCAATCATGCTGTTCATATTTTAAAAGCGCTTTCAATGCACGTTTCCCAATAGGCCCGTTACCGGATTTTGTCCTGTGTGGACAAAACAGGTTGTGATCACTGTGTGGTCATTGTTTGTTATAGTTGAGGTTTTAAAGGTCATTGATGAAATGGAAAATGCTCGTCCAAACAGTAGCTATTAAAATTAGCCAATACCACTAAAGCACTCGGAAATATATTAAAAGCAAATTTGTTCAAAAATATGCCGTTTTAAAAATCTACGAGTCTATTTGTTTGGACCTCCTTGTCCAATAACCTTGGCAAATGCAAATAAAACATGAAGGAACCAGAAAGCATCTCAAACTAGAACGGCACTCGGTAGAGCGCATATCTCCGCCAGGCTGAACAGTTTATGTTTTGTATCCCACTGATAGGCCGGATCTGGATTCGGACCTGAACCAAAATCGAATTGGCTTGTTCTTGTCACCTAACCAACTCATCCACCAAGTTTAGTCATAACTCGTCCACAACTTTTTAAATATCATGTTATATATCGCTTTTCACCCGATCTCTCAATGGTAATGAATCACTTAAAAATTAAATAATTCTCATATCTGAATCCATATTCAGATCTTCACCAAAACCGAATGGACTCGTCCTTGTCGCACACCCAACATGTCCACCATGTTTTGTCCAAATCCATCCATAACGTTTTGAGATATCCTGCTATATGTCGGTTTTAGCCCTATCACTCAATTGTGAAGAATCACTTTTAAAAATTCTACTAGCCGGATCCGAATCTGGATCTTCACCAAAATCTAATCATTTCATCCTTGTCAAATACACTACAATTGTGCCAAATTTCATTCGAATATGTCCACAACATTTTGAGATACCTTGTTCACAGACAGACAAACAAACAAACAGAAAGACAGGGGTGAAACATAATCTCCATCCACCTGCGGTGGCGGAGGTAAAAAAAAAAAGCCTGTTCGCATTCACTTTGTATTCAAACTAAAGTTGATGAAAACAACTACTAAAGAAAAATAAATGTAAAAATTCGTAATGAACGTTCTCCATATTCTGATAATAACGCTTTTCCAGAGGACCTGGGTTCAATCCCTGGTCTGTGCATGTATTTTTCCCACATATATCAATTTGATTATTTAATCCTGTTCATTAATATAATCGCTTCACGACGCCCCCAGTGGTGTTTATAATAGAGGCCATGGATTTGTCCCCCCATTGGAGGAAGACCCTCTCGGGTTCAGGCCTTTGGTGCTCCCATGGTTGGCAGCGAGTGCCCCGGAAGCATTGAGGGAAAGAGAATGGCAATGGGAAAATTGCATGCTCGGTCAGGGTCGTCCAGATAGCTCAGATGGCAGAGCACTGATATGGTTTTCCATAGGACTTGGGCTCGATTCCTGGGCTGGGCTTGTAATTTTCCCAAATATATCAATTTAATAAAGTTTTGTTGAAAGCTTGATGTGAAAAGCTTAAAAAAAATTATGGCCTGGAGAGACACACTGAAGCTCAAATGGTAAATCAATAAAGAAACACTGAAGTGATGGCAAAATTCAGCCGTCTCACGCTGCGCAGAGGATGAGCTAATAAGGCCTATTTGTACTTGCTGTGACTTTGCCCTTTGACATTTTGACTCAATTCTCAATTAGTCTTCTCCATATTCCAATATGAATAATAAGGGGTTGTTGAAAATTTGAGAGCTAAAGCTTAAATGGTAAACACGTCATGGCCTGGATAGATACACTGACGCACAAACATAGAGACACACAAGCGATTGTGAAACCCCGTCTCCCGTTGTGCGGGCTCTATCGCAGTACTGACCCTGTCATGTTCTTATCACAAATCACCGCCCCTCCATTTCTTTTACAGGTTTCCTGATCAGAACAGAACCCTTTGTAATCATCAGATTTAAACTACCCCAAACAATGCAATCTAAGTTTCCCCCCCCCCCCCTCCCCCTTCCCGTGCCTCCTCCCCCAAGCCCTCTCCCTCCCACAGATCTCCCGATGTTCCTGCACTCAAATGTTGTGCTTGTGTGCTTCACCCTCTCTCCCCATCTTGTCTACCGCTCCCATTATTATATGTTTTATGTGTCCGTTATTTTTTTTTTTTGTGATTAATGTTAGCTCTTTCACGAGCCTCGATCTTGTATACAAAAAAAATGAAAAAGTTAATTTATCCCACAAAGGTCAGTTCTTGTATTCTTCATCTCTTTCTTGAGCACATCTAACTTTCCCTGATTCATTGGCCTTACTTACATTCCAGGTTGCAATTTTGTGAACATTTGAGAAGCTCAGAGTTTGAGTGACCTCAGCGACTGGATATCTTTGCTGGTTTGATCCAGTCCTGTCATAATGGTCAGTCCTAATCATCCAAGTACTTTGCTCTTCTCCAGTAGTCATTTGGGTGCTTTCAAACCTGGGGGCTCATGATCTTTCACCATAGCTTTATCTCTTAGATTTCTGATCATCGTGATTGTTTTCTTGGCATGTATGGAAGTGGTTTGCCATTGCTTTCTTCTGGGCAGTGTCGATACCAGATAGATGATCCTCACCATTGTTGGAACAGTATGGATTTTTTTTTCTTGGTTGTTCTCGGTGGTGTAATGGGTAGATCGTCTGCTCTGAGTCTGGGAGATTGCTAGTTCAAATCCCAGATGTCATACCAAAGTTTGACATTCAGCATATAAAAAGGCTAAGAGCACGGACAATACCCATATGTTGGGTATTGGGAGGAGAAAATTGGAGGAGAAATTAAAATGGGGAGGGGAAAATTGGGGAGGAGAAAATTCCCCCAGAGGAAATGCCCTGCTGAGTGCTGTAAGAAAAGCAGCACCATTGTTGTGACGTCACTGGTACCTCAAGTACTCTCGAAAGTGATGGCACTCCCCCCATGCTCAGTGGTTGTGTATGTCTCATCTAATAGCCTCGTGTTGTGTCGGGTATGTTTGTCTGTATGTCCATGCCTGTGTGTGGCAGCCCCACAATGAACCAAAGATCATCTAAAAAAAAAAAAAAGAAAGAATAAAAAAGAGAATCTTCTGCCTAGCAACAAGGCCATGCAGCCAGTACTGGCAATATGTGTCAGCTACCTGCATGGCAATCCACCACCTGCTTCCATGGCTTCACCTGACCCTGATCTTGAGGCTAAAATGGGGTAGTACACCTTGTGTTAACGAATGCATGGGCCGCATCCTTTACCCCGTTGATGCCTTTGTTTCAAAACCTCAACCAAAATCCAGCGGTGGATTTGGGTTCAGTTTCCTTCTCCTAGATGAGATGCCAATCAAGGCTAATGAACCCCACTTGCCCAAAGCAACTGGTTGACACACACAATTATGGCATGGAGAATAATACATTTGTTTGTTTTTCATATTTTTTTATGTAACCGTAGACTGGACTCAAGATTCGACTGACGTAATAACTAGTTATGCTGACTGCGTCGCACATGGTCTCACAGAGCTACTGTAGTTCAGGATGGGGTATGTTAAACTGAATGGGTTCACACAAAACAATGACAGTTTTACAATGGTAAAATACGAGGCATTTATGTGCAATGCCTACCCACGAACCACATCAGGAGTTAATAATGCAGAAAATAGATTCCTGCACTGTAACAAAGCAGAGCTGAGTAAAGACAGGGGGTGGGAGTGGAATCATTTTTTCAAGCCTGAATCAAGTCACGGACAATTTTTTTTGTCTTTACTAAATATATCAGCACAAGGTGTCAATAAAACTGTAGTAACCTTAACCCGTCCTGGGAAATTTTCCCAAGAGAATAATGTCTGATTATGTATAAAGTGCCATTCTGATGTTGAGCCAGCTAAAGGCATTGCCTTCGTGCCCAAGCTGGAGTGAGGAAGATGGGTGAATGCGCTTCTATGTCTTCACTTCCTTGTGGGCAATAAAGACCAAATGCTATCATATTGGTAACGGAGTAATTGTTTGAGCTCCTACCCTGACAAAATTCCAATTTAAAATATTTTAATGACTGTATAGTATAATAGCATACATGCTTGGCATAGTGTGGTGTATGTGTCATGTGTGTGTATAATTATAGGAATACATAATAGAAGATTAGTAGAAGATACACAGAACAAGTGAATAAAAAAATTTATGCTAAATTAAAAAGGCAATGGAGGGATGACAAACTACAGTCTAAAAAAGGTCCTAAACAAGATTGGGGATGATGTTGGTTTAGAGAGTAGCTAACAGTTTTGCCATCACATAACAATCCCGACATCACTGCCTCATTTACACTTCATCAGTTATTGCTTCAAGCTTCTACAAACACTCCACTGGTTACAACAGTACTTGATTACTCTTGTGGTGTAGCCACATAATGAGACTGTACAAATTATCAGTCCGAGTATAATGATATAATATCAGTACATGATCACCAACTTCTTATAAACTGCATGAACATCTCGAATAACAGCATTCTATAATTATCTGCCTTTGTGATTGGTTACTCGAAGTTGATAAAAAAGAAAAGTAGGAAAGACAAATGAAGCTGCAAGAAGTCACTGAAATTACATTGGAGCTTCGTATACTTATGCAGAAATTAAATATAGGAGCTTCTAATACTTTTAGCTCGGCCTTGCCCTAGCCGAGACAATAGTCTGGAGGCAGTGATGTAGGGATTGTTATGTGATGGCAATACTGTATGTGATGGCACAGGTACCTCGCTAGTATATATATATATATATATATATATACAGTGAAACCTTGACTTACGAGTTTAATTCGTTCTGTGACCGAGCTCGTAACTCAATTTGCTCGTTTCTCAAATTAAATTTCCCCATTAAAATGAATTGAAATGCTATTAATCCGTTCCAGCCCGCCGAAAACCACACCAATTTTTTTTGAAATATACAGTATATATAAAAATATCTCACGCTTTATATTTCACCTGTATGCAGCATACAAGTTGGCAGGATGGCCTGGACTGGAGGTACGCACACTTGACTCTAAACTGTCCAGCCTGGGTTTGAATCCCGACCCAGCTATAACCTGTCATGTCGGTGTTTCACAGGCAGGGTGATTCATCAATGTGTGTACCGCTAAACTGGGCGCCCCGTTTGCGTCCCATTAGTTGTTGGATGTTAAGGATCTCACCGTGTCTTCCACAAAGAGAAGGCGAGCTATCGCCGGCACTCTGAACAAGTTGTGGCCTGGCATGCTCTTCTCCTCTGCCGTTATATACGTCCTCCTCGGCATCTTTTTCCAGAAGAGCCCTGTCTCGTCACAGTTGAAGATTTGCTGGGGGATGTATCGTTCGGCTTCTATCAGTTCGGCAAAAGTTATAATAAAATCTTCAGCTGCCTTCACATCCGAGCTTGCTGCCTCACCATGCCTGACGACGGAGTGAATGCCGGTCCTCTTCTTAAAATTATCAAACCATCCCCGACTGGCTTTGAATGACTCTTCCGATGCCTCGTCCGTTGATGTTCCCGCCGTCTGCTGCACCAAATCCCCGTAAATGTCTCGTGCCTTCTCACAGATGATGCTCTCGGTCACGGTATCTCCTGCGAGCTGCTTCTCCGTCAACCACACAAACAACAACTTCTCCATCTCTTCATGGACAGAGGTCCGGAGCTTTGAAATAATCTTAACGCCCTTGGCTGGCGTTATAGCCTTTATCGACTCCTTCTGCTTCAAAATCGTACATATCGTAGAAGTACTACAATCGTACTGCCTCGCCAAGTCGACAACACGCACACCTCGCTCATGTTTTTCGACGATTACGTGTTTTATATCCAAGCTCGCTCGCTCGTAACTCAGATCTCGGCTCGCATCACAAAGCAAAAAATCGACCGAGCGACGGCTCATATCTCGGAAAACTCGTAAGTTGGTGCACTCGTAAGTCAAGGTTTCACTGTATATATATATATCTATATATATATATATATATATATATATATATATATATATATATATATATATATATATATATATATATTACTGTGTTCAAAAAGTATCCGACCTTTATTTTTCGTGCGTAAAAAAAAGAGGCTAGGGAGGCGTTGATTGGTGCACGTATGTAGGCGATCCTAATGCGCACGCGTGAATTTTTTCCCACCTGCAGAAGCTGTCATTCGACGGCAGACCGCCGATGAGTGGGGACATGTAAGCGAGCGCCGTCGGATTTTCGTTTTTGACAAAATGACGGAAAAACTTGAACAACGCTACTGCATCAAATTTTGTGTTTTTTGGCCTCGGGGATGTTGGATGCTTCCATTGTGATGACTGCAACTTGGTTTCTGGGTCGTACCCATAAACCCAGGACTCATCGCCAGTGATCACTGTGTTGAGGAAGCTGGGATCGCTGTTCACAGTCTCCAGCATGTCCTGTGCGATCTCCAAACGGAGTTGCTTCTGCTCAATCGTTAGCAGCTTTGGTACGAACTTCGCTGAGATTCTCCTGAAGCCCAAATCCTCCTTCATAATGGAATGAACGGTGTTGAATCTTGCGGATCGTTTCCACTTGGGAATCGCCAAGCTTTACACAAAATTTGATGCAGTAGCGTTGTTCAAGTTTTTCCGTCATTTTGTCAAAAACGAAAATCCGACGGCGCTCGCTTACATGTCCTCACTCATCGGCGGTCTGCCGTCGAATGACAGCTTCTGCAGGTGGGAAAAAATTCACGCGTGCGCATTAGGATCGACTACATACATGCACCAATGAACGCCTCCCTAGCTTCTTTTTTTTATGCACGAAAAATAAAGGTCGGATACTTTTTGAACACACTACGTATATATATATATATATATATATATATATATATATATATATATATATATATATATATATATATATATATATATATATATATATATATATTGTCCTTGCGACTCTATTAAAACAGAGCGTCCATGGATGGAATCAAGCTTAATGAGGCATTTCGAATTCAATGGCGGATGATACATGGGCAGGGGGGTTGGGGGAGAATGCCGGATTCGGGCCTGAACATCATGGCTATCCGACATCATGGCTTACCTGACGGCGATGTCTTCACCCTTGGAAAAGCAATTCAACCCGACGCAGAGGTAAAATGTACAAAAAGAAATAATTTATTATTCGGAACCCGAGAACAATGGACGCGCCGATAAATAACTAAAACCTAGGTTGGGATTCCACTCACAGACTTCAGATACAAGACAAAGGGAAGGATAATAAAATAAAACGTCGTGTTGGGTTCTGTGGTGCGTCTTATCTGTCTTTGGATGTAGCATCCGTCAGGAATCGTCCAGGCTCCGGCGTTTGGGAACCGCTCGGCCGTCGGCGCCTGCTCAGCGGCAAGCCTCGTTCGCCCGTGAATGCCAGTGAGGAGAATCGACGGTGCTCAAACGTTTCCCCAACGTCCGTCATAACGCAGGCACTTGCGGATCGCAAAGGAAGAGGTCCAACCGGGAACGAAAGGCAAACAGGGAGGAGGTCCAAGCAGGAATGAAGCCAAAACGAGAAGAGCCAATGCAAACGGACAGTCCAGAGCAAGAGGGCCAAGGGACGAGAGGAAATGCCGGTAAACGAGAGGTTTTACTGCTCGGCGTCTGACGTCAGCTCTCTTCCTCTGCCAATCAGTGGCTCCTTTCCTTGTGACCTTTCGAGCCCTTTCACGTCCCTGGGGCTTCTCCTCCAACCAGTGTGTAGCTTCTTACCCGTATTTTCACGCCTTCCTCACTGATTGGCCGAGCGCCTTTGGTATCTCGTCATCGTGTGGCACGTCCTTCATCTTCCCTACCCTCCAATCAGCGACCTGCCTCCAACTCGCCCTCCCCCCCTGTCAATCAAGAGTCCTTCTGGGCGTGGCTCTCAGCCTGTCTGGTCGATGTCTGCTTGCCATGGCGCCGTAGTGTGTGAGCACTTCCTGTCTGCTCTTCCGGTCAGTTTTATCATCTTGTGGCGGAGGGGGGGGGGGGGGGGGAGATTTAATTAGTGTGTGCGCTAATGGATCTATCTACTGTATAAGAGTGCATTGCCATACGGGACACCGGGGTAAATCAGAGGGGACGACATACAATGGAATTAGCATAATCCCTACGCTAGTTAACAAGCCCCGCCCCCTCTTGGCGGGACACATACCCAACTTATCCGACATCTGGGCTAACAGAACTTATTACATCTAGATTCCCTACCAAGACAGTCGAAGCATGATACCAATGCAGATCTACCTGGATCTATATATGCCCTACCCAACGACATAACAATATATATATGTGTGTGTATATATATATATATATATATATATATATATATATATATATATATATATATATATATAGATACATATAAAACACAGTTTGTGTGTGCGTGTGTGTGTGTGTGTGTAATGTTACCGATAGACTCCTAAACGGAGAGGCTCACGTACTTGATATTTGGCACAGACATGGCCATTGAGCCTGGGACGAACATGGCTGACCTAAAAATTTATTTCATAATATGTTTTTACCATATTTTTTATCTCAGCGCGAAATATTATGACCGGAATCTGACCGGAAGCAGAGCAGCGCGCTGATTCGCTCAGAGTGATCACGTGATGTTCGTTGCCGCCATTAACTCAGTTACGCGTTCGCACGTATTTCAGAGCGATTGTGTTTTTGCCGGGTACTTCTGCATGATTAGCATTTAGCATGATTTAGCATGTTTCACATAGATTTGTTTTCAGCGAGCAGAAGTACCCGGCATTGTACGAATAATATATCGATAGTGCCGTGTAGGGCGGAGTGATGCCGCTGTGGGAGGGACCGAGCAACGTCGCTGTGGGCGGGACCGAGCGAGGTCGCTGTGGGCGGGCCCGGGCGAGATCGCTGTGGGCGGGGCCGAGTGAGGCAGCTATGGGCGAGGCCGAGAGAGGTTGCTGTGGGCAGGGCCGAGCGAGGTCTGCGTTAGTGCGTTGCCGTTGCCGTTGCCTGGTATAAAAAGATGGTGCTTGATGCTCTCTGCGTCAAGATACGGACTTGATGTCCGTATCTTTACAACAGACATTCCAATGATGATGATGATAAATGTAATACCACTCAAGGAAGGCCCACAACTCAAGAGAGTGGAAAAAAACAATAAAATGAACAAAAATACGGGGAAGGAGAAGCAACCACTCAGAAGAATGACAGAAAATCATTTCCCTTAAATGTACCGTGTTCACCAACTAGCACGACCAGATACAGGACACCAAAATAATTTCCCTTACACATATCGTGTCCACCAACCAGCAAGACCATACCACTTACCTCTGGATCAAACTGTATTGCAAATATTCAAACGGTTTTTACATGCTGCCATCTCCTAGCAACCAATGAAATTTTTCAAAAATACTGTAGCTTCACTTTTCACGGAGTATGAGCGTTCTATATATTTTCAATTCAGTGCGCCCGACTCGCTCACGTACTTGATTTGTGGCATAGACATGGCCATTGGGCCTTCACGGTGTAATTTGTGCGAGGCTTTTGTCCGAGTGAGCTTGAGTCGAGAGGGCGAATGTACGGGTTGGGAATGTATGGGTCTCCCTTCCCCCGCCCGGCAATGCCGGTACTGGAGGGCGTCACAGGATCGGTGAGTCTCCAAAATCCGCTTCCTGCTGTTGCGAAGATTCAGGACGATGTCGCGATTGTTGTGCTGCTCTCCGACCATGAGAACTGCAACGTCATTGTTGACTGGCCCTCCCCTTCCCCCTCTCCCCTCCCCCCTCCCACCCCTCTCCTCTCCCATCCCTCCCCCTCCCCCCCTCCCTCCCCCTCACGTTTATACACGGAATGCCGGGTTCTTCCCCCCCATCTTCTCCCCTCCCCCCCTCTCCTCCCCTCCCCCCCGTTCCCCTCCCCTCCCCCCTGTTCCCCTCCCCTCCCCCCTGTTCCCCTCCCCTCATCTTCCCCCTCCCCTCCCCTCCCCCGCCCGGCAATGCCGGGTACTTCTGCTAGTGTATATATATATATATACATATATATATATACATATATATATATACATATATTAGGGTGGGCTTCAAAAAATCAAAATGCAGATCTTCTCCGGGACATGGTCTATGTTTGTTCCTTTTGGTGTCAAAGGAAACCACACCAAATCTGAATGGAATCAAATAATATTTAGGGGTGCCACATCAGTGATGAATTTTCCCCCATGCAAAAATAGGAATTCCCATTTTTTGGGCTGTATATACACAAAATAAATACATAATTATATATATACATTAAATATAATATTAAAAATAAATATATAGTAAATATACATTAAATAATAAATATACATAAATACACATTATACATTATATATATACAATATATTATACATACAGTTTTGAGACTTCCTATGATCACTATCTGGGCAATTTTCATGCATGTTTTGTACAGGTTCCCGGGGTCAGGGGTACGCTTTTTTAGTGTGTAATATGTAGGCCTAACTTATTGACTGTGGCTCTTTTGTAGAGAGTGACCCTGTGGAGTAAGAATTAACAGGATTTTACCCACATTCTTGCCTATTTTGCAGATATGGCATGTGCTAGTACCAGTGTTTCATTGAAAACTCGGGCTCAGGATAATGTGTATCTCATTGGGTCCACTTCTGGAGTTGCCATCAAAGGTGCCAAGCTCCCGACTGTGCATCAATCTCTTGTCCTGTTTTTCCATCACCTGAAGAAGGAGAATCGCACTGCCCGGGAGAGTGCAACCCTCACCATTGAAGAGGTTGTGAAGTTCTGGGAAAAAGCTCACCTTGTAGCGGCTGCCGCTGGGTTTTCACAATCGCCTTGCACCTATCAAGGACGCGGAGCGATCACCATGCCGGGCTCGTCCAGGACGCCCGGGCAGGCTCGCCCTCAACTTGCCAGGCCGCAGCCAGGACGCTGGGCCACGCCCCCTGGCGCCGGGCCTGGGCAAACGCTCCGGGATAATTGGTATATATATTGCTGCCCGATAAACGACTTTTCAGTGTGCCTGAGTGTTTGATTTCATTAAAGCAACTCGGATGAATTCTAGCTTTTTGTCGCGTCCATTCTTCCGATCGACGTGGGAGCCCCAGCTCCTTCATTGGTGACCTATCGACATGGACACGGCAGTCGCCCTTAAACTGCCTACCTTCTGGGAGGCTCACGCGGCGGTTTGGTTCGCACAGGCGGAGTCCCTGTTCGCCCTGCGAGGCGTCACGGCCGACGACACCCGCTTCCACCATGTGGTAGCTGCGCTCGGGTCGGCTACCGCGGCCCGCGCCCTGAGCCTCCTCGAAAGCCCGCCAGCCGCTGACAAATACGGCGCGATTAAGAAGCTGCTCCTCGATGCTTTCGCCCTCCCATCGGCGGAACGCGCACGGCGCCTGCTCGAACTGCCTGAGCTCGGCGACACGCGCCCTTCCGAGCGAATGGACTACATGCTTTCACTGCTCGGCGAGCACTCTCCGGCATTCCTGTTCCGGGAGCTGTTCCTCCGTCAGCTGCCTAACCCGGTACGCCTCGCCCTGGCAAGCACGACGATCACAGATCCCCGGGCCCTTGCCAGAGAAGCCGACAAGATCTCCGCCGCAGGACAGCGCATCGCAGCGGCGACATGGGACCCACCGCCGTCCGACGCAACACCCATGGCGCCCGAGCACCCGGCACGGTCGACGGCCGAACTGCCGACGCAATTGGCGGCCGCTCTACCGAGCCGACCACCTCCAGCACGACGACCGAGGCCTCCACCTGACCAAGCGTGGTGTTACTATCATGCCAGGTTCGGACAGAAGGCCCGGACATGCCGACCCCCGTGCACCTTCGGCAGGCCGGGAAACGGCCGGGCCGGCGTTCATTACCAGCCATGAGCGCCGGCCACACGGGCAACTTACTGTTCATCACGGATAAAGCGTCCGGACGGCGCTTCCTGTGCGACACCGGCGCCCAACTGAGCGTCATACCCGCCTCCGACCAGGACAGGCAATCCGCGGTTTGCGGCCCCTCCTTGGTTGCGGCCAACGGATCGACTATCCGCACCTTCGGCCCGCGCAACGTCACCCTCTGCTTCGGCGGCCAACGCTTTGCTTGGACGTTTGTAACCGCCAACGTGCCCATGGCTCTGCTAGGCGCCGACTTCCTCTGCGCACACGGACTGCTGGTGGACGTCCAACGGCGTCGTTTAATCAACGCTGAAACCTTCAGCTCCCTGGTATGCACATTGAGCAGCTCCGCGCCGACCGAGCTGGCATGCACCGTCCCGGCGGCGAACGAGTTTGCTCGCCTGCTCACGGAGTTCCCGGCCCTCACGCGGCCGACGTTTTCGGCCGTCGCAGTACGGCATGGGATCGAGCACCACATACCAACCACGGGCCCGCCGGTCTACGCCAGGGCCCGCCGCCTCGACCCAGCCAAGCTCGCCGTAGCGAAGGCCGAATTCGACGCGTTGGAGCACCTCGGCATCGTGCGGCGCTCCGATAGCGCGTGGGCCTCGCCACTGCACATCGTGCCAAAGCCGGGGGGTGGATGGCACCCGTGTGGCGACTACCGCCGTCTCAATGACGCTACCACCCCCGACAGGTACCCGATCCCGCATATCCAAGACTTCTCCGCCCGTCTGGCGGGACGGGTCATTTTTTCGAAAATTGATCTCATACGGGGATATCACCAGGTACCTGTCAGGGCGGCCGACGTCCCTAAAACGGCAGTCATCACGCCGTTCGGCTTATTCGAATTCTTGCGGATGCCGTTTGGTCTCAAGAACGCGGCTCAGGCGTTCCAGCGCTTGATGGACGGCGTGCTGCGTGACCTGCCGTTCCTTTTCGTTTACCTTGACGACATCCTCGTCGCCAGCACGTCCCGGGCCGAGCACCTCCTCCACCTCCGAACACTGTTCGGGCGCCTCAGCGAGCACGGCCTCATCGTCAACCCGGCCAAATGCCACTTCGGCACGACGGCCGTTGATTTTTTGGGCCACCACATCACCAAGAACGGGGCCGTGCCGCTGCCAACCAAGGTCGAGGCCATCACCACGTTCCCGCGTCCCCGCACCATAAAGGCCCTGCAGGAATTCCTGGGAATGGTGAATTTTTATCACCGCTTCGTGCCCCGCGCTGCTCAACTCATGCGGCCCCTCTACGAAGCCCTCCGGGGCAAGCCGGCCAAGCACGACATCGCCTGGTCCGCAGCAATGGATGCGGCCTTCCAACGCTCAAAGCGGGCCCTCGCCGACGCAACACTGCTCGCTCACCCGGTGCTCAACGCTCCCATCGCCCTCACCACGGATGCCTCCGACTACGCGGTGGGCGCCGTACATGAGCAATGGGTGAACGGGGTTTGGCAGCCACTCGCTTTTTTCAGCCGGCAGCTCCGGCCGAACGAGCTCAAATACAGCACGTTTGACCGGGAGCTCCTCGGTCTACACCTGGCCGTCCGCCATTTCCGCCACCTCCTGGAGGGCCGACCTTTCACGGCGTTCGTCGACCACAAGCCATTGGTTTACGCCATGGCCAAGGTCACGGAGCCATGGTCGGCCCGCCAACAGCGCCACCTCTCCGCCGTGTCGGAGTTTACCACGGACATCCGGCACGTCGCCGGCAAAAGCAACGCCGTGGCCGACTGTCTTTCCCGGGCCAGCGCGAACGCGGTCCACCTGGGCGTGGATTTCGCGCTTATGGCGGCGGACCAAACCACCGACACCACGGTGCAAGCCCTCCGGGCGGCGGACACGGGCCTCCGCCTGGCCGACATCCCCTGCGCGGACACCGTCCTGCTCTGCGACGTCTCCCAAGGCCAGCCTCGCCCCATCGTGCCCGTCACCTGGCAACGCCGCATCTTCGCCTCCCTCCACGGCCTTTCCCACCCGGGCCGGAAAGCTTCCCAGAAGCTGGTGTCGGCGCGTTTCGTCTGGCACGGCCTTCGTCGGGACGTCCGCGATTGGACCAGCACCTGCACGGCCTGCCAACGGGCCAAGGTCCACCGACACACCCAGGCCCCGCTGGCACCTTTCACCGTGCCCGAACGACGTTTCGACCACGTCAACGTGGATCTGGTGGGCCCCCTCCCCCCGTCACGGGGGTTCACACACCTGCTCACCATGGTGGACAGGACCACCAGGTGGCCGGAGGCCGTTCCCCTCGTCTCCACCACCACCGCCGACGTGGCGCAGGCTTTCATCGCCACCTGGGTCGCCCGCTTCGGCGCACCGGCGGACATCTCGTCAGACCGCGGACCACAGTTCACCTCCGAGCTGTGGGGCGCGGTCGCCCGCAACCTGGGGGTCAAGCTCCACCGTACTACGGCCTACCACCCCCAAGCAAACGGGTTGTGCGAGCGATTCCACCGCTCCATGAAGGCCGCGCTCATGGCCGGCCTTCAAGACGGCGGTTGGGCCGACCGGCTGCCGTGGGTCCTTTTGGGCCTTCGCACGGCCCCCAAGGACCTCCGGGCGTCCGCCGCCGAGCTCGTCTACGGCCAGCCGCTCCGCGTCCCGGGCGAGTTCGTGCCCGACGCTACCAGTCCCTGGTCCGCTGCACACCAGCGCTCGGACCTCCAGGAGGCCGCCCGCCGATTTGCCCCCGTGCCAACGTCCTGCCACGGTGGCCCCCAGTCCTACGTCCCCCCCGGCGCTTCGCACAGCGGAGTACGTCTTTGTGCGTCATGACGCGCACCGGGGGCCACTCCGGCCGCCGTACGACGGGCCCTTCCGGGTCCTGCGACGGGGCGACAAGTCCTTTGTCGTCGACGTTGGCGGCCGGTCGGACCGGATCTCTGTGGACCGCCTCAAACCGGCGCACATGGACGTCGACCGACCACCACGGTTGGCCCTTCCTCCGCGGCGAGGCCGCCCCCCGTCCACAGTTCCCCCCGCTCGACCACCCACCACCACGTCGGACCCCTCCCCACGACCCTCCAGGGGTCGCTTCGGCCGGGTCATCCGGACCCCCCTTAAATTGACCCTGCCGGTGCAGGTCGATTCTGGAGGGGCGTGTGTAGCGGTTACCGCTGGATGCACACAATCGCCTTGCACCGGCCAGAACACGGCCAGACGCGCCTCTCCCAGGCACGCCCGAACCTCCCGGGCACGCCCGGTCTCGTCTTTCCCGGGCATGCCCGCTCTCGCCTTTCCAGGGCTCGCCCAGAGCGTCCGGGCATGCCCGCTATCGCCTTTCCAGGGCTCGCCCAGAGCGTCCGGGCATGCCCGCTATCGCCTTTCCAGGGCTCGCCCAGAGCGTCCGGGCATGCCCGCTATCGCCTTTCCAGGGCTCGCCCAGAGCGTCCGGGCATGCCCGCTCTCGCCTTTCCAGTGCTCGTCCAGAGCGCCCGGGCACGCCCAACCTCGACTTGCCAGGCCGCAGCCAAACACGCCCGGGCAGGTCCAGACTCGCCTTTCCAAGGCTCGCCCTTGACACCCGGGCATGCCCGGTATAGCTTTTGCCGGGCAAACTTCCCGACATAAATGTGGATATATATTGCTGCCCGATAAACGGGCTTTTGTCAGAATACCTGAGCTGTTTTGTTTCAATAAAGCAACTCGGACGAATTCCGTCTTTGGTCGCGTCACTTCTTTCGACTCGCGTTGGAGCGCAGCTCCTTCAATACAAATAATTATTTTGCACAATTTATTTGTTGTGTTTGTTGTCCCCCGTCGCACAGCGGAGCGAAAGGGGGACTATGGTTTTCCCCTCCGTCCGTGTGTCCGTCCGTCCGTCCGTGCGTGCGTGTGTGTGTGCGTGCGTGTGTGCATGCGGGCGTGTGTCCGTCCGTGCGTGCGTGTGTGCGTGCGTGCGTGTGTCCGTCCATCCGTCCGTGCGTGCGTGTGTGCGTGCGGGCGTGCATGCGTGCGTAAGCGAAGGACCGCATTCGAATTTGGTGTGTGGGTGCAACCCACGTCAAAATCCAAGACGGCCGCCGCCATGTATGTCTGAACCTTGTGAGATGAATATCTTGAAAAATAAGCGAAGTACCAACTTCTAATTTGGTGGGTGGGTGTATCTCGGCATAAGGACGAACGCTATTGAACATTGGGTCGCCACGTCAAAATCCAAGATGGCCGCCACCATATATATGTCTGAACCTTGTGAGATGAATATCTTGAAAACTAAGCGAAGTACCAACTTCTAATTTGGTGGGTGGGTGTATCTCGGCATAACGAAGACCGCTATTGTAAATTGGGCCGCTACGTCAAAATCCAAGATGGCCGCCACCATATATATGTCTGAACCTTGTGAGCGAAATATCTTGAAAAATAAGCGAAGTACCAACTTCTAATCTGGTGTGTGGGTGAATCTAGGCACAAGGAAGAACGCTGTTTAAAATTGGGTCGCCACGTCAAAATCCAAGATGGCCGCCACAATATATATATGTCTGAACCTTGTGAGCGAAATATCTAAAAAAATAAGCGAAGTGCCAACTTCTAATCTGGTGTGTGGGTGAATCTAGGCACAAGGAAGAACGCTGTTTAAAATTGGGTCGCCACGTCAAAATCCAAGATGGCCGCCTCCATGTATGTCTGAACCTTGTGAGCGAAATATCATATCATAGCATGTTTTCTGCGTCTTCCACTTTGTCAACTCACATCACTTCACCGACGGGGGACCTAGGCGTAACGCTTGTTATATTACATTGCGTGTGTGCGTGCGTGCGGGCATGCGTGCATGCGCAAGCGATGGACCGCATTCAAATTTGGTGTGTGGGTGCAGCCCACGTCAAAATCCAAGATGGCCGCCGCCATGTGTGTCTGATGCCATGTATGTCTGAACCTTGTGAGCTGAATATCTTGAAAAATAAGTGAAGTACCAACTTCTAATCCGGTGTGTGGGTGTATCTCGGCATAAGGAAGAACGCTATTGAAAATTGGGTCGCCACGTCAAAATCCAAGATGGCCACCGCCATTTATGTCTGAACCTTGTGAGATGAATATCTTGAAAAATAAGCGAAGTACCAACTTCTAATCTGGTGTGTGGGTGTAGCGAGGCATAAGGAAGAATGCTGTTGAAAATTGGGTCGCCACGTCAAAATCCAAGATGGCCGCCGCCATGTATGTCTGAAACTTGTGAGATGAATATCTTGAAAAATAAGCAAAGTACCAACTTCTAATTTGGTGTGTGGGTGTATCTCGGCATAAGGAAGAACGCTATTGAAAATTGTGTCGCCACATCAAAATCCAAGATGGCCGCCGCCATATATGTCTGAACATTGTGAGCGAAATATCGTGAAAAATAAGCGAAGTACCAACTTCTAATTTGGTGTGTGGGTGTATCTCGGCATAAGGAAGAACGCTATTGAAAATTGTGTCGCCACATCAAAATCCAAGATGGCCGCCGCCATGTATGTCTGAACCTTGTGAGCGAAATATCGTGAAAAATAAGCGAAGTACAAACTTCTAATTTGGTGTGTGGGTGTATCTCTGCATAAGGAAAAAAGCTATTGAAAATTGGGTCGCCACGTCAAAACCCAAGATGGCCGCCACCATATATATGTCTGAACCTTATGAGCGAAATATCTTGAAAAATAAGCGAAGTACCAACTTCTAATCTGGTGTGTGGGTGTATCTCGGCACAAGGAAGAACCCTATTGAAAATTGTGTCGCCACGTCAAAATCCAAGATGGCCGCCGCCATGTATGTCTGAACCTTATGAGCGAAATATCTTGAAAAATAAGCGAAGTACCAACTTCTAATCTGGTGTGTGGGTGTATCTAGGCACAAGGAAGAACCCTATTGAAAATTGTGTCGCCACATCAAAACCCAAGTTGGCCGCCACCATATATATGTCTGAACTTTATGAGCGAAATATCTTGAAAAATAAGCGAAGTACCAACTTCTAATCTGGTGTGTCGGTGTATCTACGCATAAGGAAGAATGCTATTGAAAATTGGGTCGCCACGTCAAAGTCCAAGATGGCCACCTCCATGTATGTCTGAACCTTGTGAGCGAAATATATCATAGCATGTTTTCTGCGTCTTCCACTTTGTCAACTCACATCACTTCCCCGATGGGGGACCTTGGCGTCACGCTTGTTTTAGCTGAGGATAATGACTACCTGAGTTGCTGTGTTGTCATGATTTTTACCAATCATAATACAAACAATTATTTTGCACAATTTATTTGTTGTGTTTGTTATATTACATTTTTATAGGCAATTTAGGTTGAAGATTTAGGTTGAATGTTTTTTTTTTTCAAGAAAGAACCCCTCAGCACACACATAGGGGAGGGGTAGGTGCAGACTGGAAGTTTGGGACGATTACACCTCACCACCAAGTAATTCAAAACACCTCACCACCAAGTAATTCAAAACACCTCACCACCAAGTAATTCAAAACCTCACCACCAAGTAATTCAAAACACCTCATCACCAAGTAATTTAAAACACCTCACAGCCATAAAACACGTAATAAAAACACCTCACCACCACGAAATTGAAAACTTCACAGCCATAAAACACGTAATAAAAATACCTCACCACCACGAAATTAAAAACACCTCACCACCACGAAATTGAAAACACCTCACAGCCATAAAACACGTAATAAAAACACCTCACAGCCACAAAATTAAAAACACCTCACCACCACGTCATTTAAAAATACCTCACCACCACATAATTTAAAAACACCTCATCACCAAGTAATTCAAAACACCTCACCACCAAGTAATTCAAAACACCTCACCACCACGTAATTCAACACACCTCACCACCATGTGATTTAAAAACACCTCACCACCACGTGCTTCAAAACCACAACAACGTTATTAAAAACACTTCACAACCACGGAAACAAAAGTTTGAGGGAGTCGTTAAGTGACAACACAGACAACACACTGCCCAGATGTGTAGATATATAGATAAATGACTGCACCCGAGTTGCCGTTTTGTCATGGTTTAAACCAATCATAATTCAAACAATTATTTTGCACAAATGTATTTGTAATATACGTGATGTCACATTTTATAAACAATTGAAGTTGGGAAAAAAAAAATTCCTGAAAAAATTCTAAAAATAAATAAATAAATAAATTGGAAATTCTTTCAAAAAAATACCCTGAGGGACATACCGACGGGAGAGATATGTGCATATCAGAAGTTTGGTAGGATTTCACAAAAGTTTGAGAAAGTAGTTCAGTGACAAGACAAGACAACACAACACAACATTTACATTTTGTAGTTCATTGTATAATTTAAATAAACATAAATGCAAATTTCGCATGTGGAAAAAGTAAGTACACCCTTGGCTCTAATAGGTGGTATTGCCCCCTTTGGCAGAAACAACCTCAAGTAGGCATTTCTTATAACTATCTACCAGTCTCTGACATCGACTGGGAGAAACTTTTGCCCACTCCTCCGTGCAGAATTATTTCAGCTGTGCGATGTTTGAGGGGTTTCTTGCATGCACAGCTCGTTTCAAATCCCCCCACAACATCTCGATGGGATATAGATCCGGGCTTTGACTTGGCCATTCCAGAACCCTCCATTTCTTTCTTTTCAGCCATTCCTTGGTGGATTTACTGGTATGTTTAGGGTCATTGTCATGTTGCAAGGTCCACCTTCGGTTGAGCTTCAACTTTCTGACAGATGGCCTCACATTATCCTCAAGCACCCTCTGGTGCAATGAAGAATTCATAGTGGATTCTATGATGGTGAGCTGCCCAGGCCCTGATGCAGCAAAGCTGCCCCAAACCATAATATTTCAACCACCATGCTTTACATTTGGTATCAGGTTCTTGTGGTCAAATGCTGTCTTTGGTTTTCGCCAAACATGTCTTCTGGTACTGTGGCCAAATAGCTCTACCTATGACTCATCTGTCCAGAGCACATTGCTCCAGAAGTGCTGGTCTTTGCCGAGGTGTTCATTGGCAAACTTTAGTCTTACCCTGATGTTCTTTCTGGACAGCAAAGGGTTCCTCCTGGCACACCTCTCATGTAAATCAAATTTGAGCAGCCTCTTTCTAATGGTAGACTCGTGCACTTTGACATCAACAGTGGCAAGAGCTACCTGTAGGTCTGGTGATAACATTCTGGGGTTCTTCGAGACTCTTTCAGCATCTTGCGGTCTGCTCTCGGGCTGAACTTGCTGGGGCGGCCTGGCCTGAACAAGTTGGCATGTGTTTGGAATCTTCTCCACAGTTTGTAGATGATCTTCCGGACAGTCGAATGATTGATTTCAAACTGTTTGGAGATCTTTTTAAATCCCTTCCCAGACTCGTAGGCATCTACAACATTCTTCCTGAAGGCCTCAGAGAGCTCTTTTGATCAAGGCATGGTGACGCTGCACACTTCAACAACAAAGAGCAAACCAAACTAAATGTCTGAGGTTTAAATAAGACAGGTTCCTCCAAGATCCTCTCTAACGATGTTCTAATCATTTGCACCTGAGCTGGTCCACCTGATTCTAATTTTAGGTATTTGAAGAAGTGATAAATGTATGGGTGTACTTACTTTTTCCACATGCGAAATTTGCATTTATGTTTATTTAAGTTATACAATAGACGACAAAATGTAAATGTTTCATGATATTTGTTATATTATATCACCTTTATCTATCAATATTGTTGAAATGAAGATCAAATAGCTGTATGTTGAAATATGTTGAAAAAGTCAAACTTTACATGGGGTGTACTTACTTTTTCACGTGACTGTATGTATATGTATATGTATATGTATATGTATATATATATATATATATATATATATATATATATATATATATATATATATATATATATATATATATATATATATATATATATATATATATATAGTGCATTCAGAAAGTATTCAGACCCCTTCACTTTTTTCACATTTTGTTATGTTGCAGCCTTATGCTGAAATCGTTTAAATTCATTTTTTTCCCTCATCAATCTACACTCAATACACCATAATGACAAAGAGAAAACAGGATTTTAGAAAGTTTTGCAAATTTTTTAAAAAGAAAAAATTGAAATATCACATTGACATAAGTATTCATACCCTTTGTTATGACACTTGAAATTTAGCTCAGGTGCCTCCCATTTCTCTTGGTCATCTTTGAGATGTTTCTACACCTTGATTGGATTCCACCTGTGGTAAATTCAATTGATTGGACATGATTTGGAAAGGCACACACCTGTCTATAGAAGGTCTCACAGCTGACGATGCATATCGGAGCAAAAACCAAGCCATGAGGTCGAAGGAACTGCCTGCAGAGCTCAGACTGGATTGTGTCGAGGCACAGATCTGGGGGAAGCCTACAAAAAAAATCTCTGCTGCATTGAAGGTTCCCAAGAGCACAGTGGCCTCCATAATTCTTAAATGGAAGAAGTTTGCAACAACCAGGACTCTTCCTAGAGCTGGCCGCCCAGCCAAACTGAGCAATCGGGGGAGAAGGGCCTTGGTAAGAGAGGTGACGAAGAACCCGATGGTCACTCTCGCTGAGCTCTAGAGATCCTGTGTGGAGATGGGAGAAACTTCCAGAAGGACAACCATCACTGCAACACTCTACCGATCTGGGCTTTATGGCAGAGTGGCCGGACGGAAGCCTCTCCTCAGTGAAAGACACATGAAAGCCCGCTTGGAGTTTGCAAAAAAGCACCTAAAGGACGCTCAGACTGTGAGAAACAAGATTCTGTGGTCTGATGAAACCGAGATTGAACTGTTTGGCTTCCATCTGGCCACTCTGCCATAAAGCCCAGATCGGTGGAGTGATGGTTGTCCTTCTGGAAGTTTCGCCTTTACTCCTTTTTACAGACGCCTTTACAGTTTTTGAAACGTAAATTTGCATTTACAGATACTTTTTCTTTTTTTTCATTTCCGGACATTATTGTAATGTTTATTTCACAGTTTACAGTTATAGAAATTACAATTTTGAAATGATAGATATTGACTGAGGGAGATTTTTCTTTACATACGCAAATATGTTTTTTTAAACATAAATTTTCATTGATGGATGCTTTCTGACGGTTCCTTGGTCATTCCCGGTGTACCGGCTTCGATTTTCATCGGCACGCTACATTTAGCTTTCTACGACATCCGGAAGGTACCGAACATTAATATTCGTCAGTCAGTGTATAGAAAGAGCTTTATATGTATTAGATTTTTTGTGTGTATATGCATATGCATATACAACACACACATGCAAAGTTTAGACTCATAAAAAGCATGGCGTCACAGAGCATAGAGGGCAACCCACCAACCGTATAACAGTGCAACAACGTGTTGCAACAATTGGACGAACAACAAGGAGGACACACAAGTGGGAGGGAAACGTCATCATCATCAGAATCAGAATCGGCGCTTCTTGGTCCACTGCTGGAAGCCTCAGCATGGTCCTGCTAAATATTCCGAACCCTGGTATCCTCATTCCAATGTAGTCCTGTTCCCAAGTATTTGTTGAGCTCATCATTTCACCTTTTGGACTGCCTTTCCTGCCCATGGCTACCTCCATTGGTCTCCTTCCTCCATTGGCAAATCAATGGTGAGATGTAAGGTGGGGGGAATTTTGAGAATATAAGTGGGGAGATGGGGGTAATTGAGAATAGAAAATCTGAGGCATGGTTACGTGAATGATTAAGGCATACAAGAAGAAAGTACAGGGAGATTTAAGAAAAGGCAGTTGCATCCACTTAGTGGATCTGCCTTGCATTGCCACCAAAACATGAGAACACAAGCCAAAAAACACGATTAATGCCTACAACAGCCAGGAAAACAAGAACAAATGAAAGCCAACACCCTCACTCTAAAGGTAAACAAAGAGGAGGTACTAAAAAGTGGGTTTACTTAATCTTATCAGGAGAATAACATGCACACTAGGTTGTGTGTGTGCGATTGGGGTTGGGGCAGTATGGGAAACTCGTGCAAGGTGGGATCTGAAATATACAGTGCAATTTTGAGAAATACAAAATATAATAAAAACAGAAATTCTTGCTTGCCTCGTCAATAAAACGACCTCTACTCCTCTCTCAGCAAGTGATATTCGCTGTTTACCCAACTTTTATTTCAACCAAACTATTCCAAATACCAAGTGTAGTACTTATCTGAGTCAGAGAAGAGTGGCCATCTCAATATTTGTCATTTTCATCTGAGGGCCTGACAGCTGGTCCGAGCACAGAGTCTTCACTGAAAGTCACCCAGAGCGACGATCAGGCTCCCTACTTTCTGGACCTTCAAGCGTCCGATTGAAGATAATCGTAAAGGGTCCATAGTGTTCTTTTTACTGATGGGTCTGGGTGCTCTCCTGGGGGCTAGGGTGCTCCAGAGGTAGGTGTGTACGTTGCAGTGGGGAGAATCATGCAAATGGATGGCATTCATGGAGGGCAGAGTTTTAATCGGTATTGTGAATGTGGGGGCATTGGCTTGAGGCTAGAGAACAGGCATGGATGGAGTGGATCTCATAACAGGGGCTCCCTGAGGAATGCCATTGGAGAGTTGGATCACTCAAATATTGAATCTACTGAGTGTGATGATGATCAACCCACTACCAATAGTGGCATCAAGGGGGTCTAATCCTGAAGAAGAAGAGTATGAGACAAAGCAGATGTCCCTGGATAAGTGCAAGGCAAGGGACAATGCCTGAGTGGTTACAAACAGTGAATTGGGTGTTGTATGTGGGTGGTGTCCGGGTTGGTGGTGACCGGTGGGATGAAGGGGGGAGGAGGTGGTGGGGTGAGGTCTTTCCTGTGGTAAATGCTTGGAGGTGGCTCGTCTACTAGCTAAGGACTTTGGTGGATGAGTTGACGAAAGGTAGAACACACAAAATGCACAACACCTTTTAGTCTAGTAGGAAGACTAGGTCCCCCTGCACCCCCCGGAGATATACTTCTAATCAGTGTTTCTAGATTGGAAAAAATGTGTAGAAAATGACTAGCTATGGCCCCAAGCTGAAACAATGTCCCACATACCATTTTTATGCAAATTACTGCTGCCATTATAAAAAAAACGATTTTTGACATATCTCAGCCAATATTGCAGATAATTGAAAAATGAAGGTGTCTAGACCCATGTTTTGAAGGGCATAGATCATGATAGAACTATTCATAACATGATTACATGTGTCTATGGTATACTAGTATGCATATTAATGCTGTAATTACAAAATAATTACAAATGATAAGGATACGTTAATACTGCAGATAACTTAACATGGTACATAAGGGGTCTAAACCCAGGTATTTTCAAGGTTAAATGTCAACAAGATGCTCCTGAGTCTTGCATAGGGGCGGGACATTGGCAGTAACATTGGTACCACTCAACTTTTCTTCCCACCATTGACTTTGTATTGCGAGAGATTTTCACTTGCTTATTTAAAGGTTTCTCACCCAGCCCACGTAAAATCTACCAACTCCTGCTGTTAACTCCCAAACATATTTTTTTATGTTATCCAATCACAGTGCAGAAATGACAGACTAGAGATCCAAATTAGTGCTGCTATAGCTGCCATTTTACATTTCCATCCATGTAACATGCGCGCTCGCGCGCTCGTATCAATTGGTAATGTCGCGCGCTCGTATCAATTGGTAACGTTGATGTTATTGAATACCTCAGTTGAAAGTTCAGTCTTCCATTCCATCTGTGTGTTGTTCTTGGTATTCATCCTCCAATCTAGCCAGGTAAGATGCTAACTATAATGTTACTCACACTCTTGACTTCAGTTTCTGCATGAAATCATAAACAGGCAGAATAACAGCTGAGCCAGCTAGCACCATGTTAGCTAACGTTAAAGCTAGCCTCATCTATGTACAGTATGTTCCTAATGTCGGTGTAACTTAAACTTTTGTTAATGCCAAACATGAGACATATCTGTTGACTTCTGTATATGAATTGAACCAGAAAGAGGCACGACAGCTGAGCTAGCTACAGTAACTTAGCACAATGTTTCATTGGCCTAGATAGCTAACGTTAGTGTGGAAGAATTTAGATGTTTTAGCTATTAGCACTTTTGATGCCACTAAACATGGTTTAGTCAGCTAAAAAGTACCCTAGTGTAGAACATGACTCAGAACCTCTGTTACCTCACTGAAAACTCAGAGCCTCCTTTCACAGGCACTTTTAACATCATTCGTGATTTCTTATTTGTCATTTAACAGTGATGGTAGACATCGACAGCAAGCATGCCCAAAAGAAAACGGAGTGTAGAACCTGCAGCCCAAAGCTCTCCTCCTACATGCATCCTTCATGTACCATCCATGTGTTACGTGGTCCTCCCGGTAACTACCTGGTCTTGGTGACCCCCCGGACCGTGGGAGGGACCCCGCCAGAAAGATATATGGTTTATACGCTTTCGTAACGCAATCAATATGAATTCCGGTCAAGAAGAAACCCCACACCAAGGATCCGGAATAATCAATAATATATTCACTGAGCAATCAACAACCATCAACAATGCACAATCAATATTACAACCATGTGAACTCATCTACACAAACTCTAAGATGGCCATCTTAATCTTATACATTCCTCACGTGAGCCCCACTCCTGACTCCCTCCGTGGTCAATGTCTCTCCTCTCCGCACACGGGCGGTTGAACGAGCCCCGGGCGGACGTGCTCTAAACGTGCCGTCTCGGACTGGGGCCGCGGCTGCAGCGCACCTCCTTGCCAAGCCACGGGGCAAACCCAGCGCGGCGTCCAACGTGCGCGAGGCCCCAAGTGCGACCCTTACGCGTCCTTGTAGATGGGCAAAAACCCAGCGCGGCTTCCGACGCGAGCGAGGCCCAACGTGCGGACCCGTACGCGTCTTTGTAGACGGGGCAAAACCCAGCGCGGCTTCCGACGCGAGCGAGGCCCAACGTGCGGACCCGTACGCGTCTTTGTAGACGGGGCAAACTGTCCCGGACGCTTGGTTTCGTGCACGAACTCACGGTGACTGGACGTGTCAAAAGGTATTTACCGCCCAGGTAACTCCTCTCGCCAGACGTTTCGCAACGGCGCGTTTTCCGCGCAGCGTAAGGTCGATTCCACCTTCTCGTCGTCGCGGGGCGAGGAAGAAGAAGCACCGTCCTTTTCTCTCCTCGTGTCTTTTCTTCTTCCGTTTCCGGCCACTTCCGTTTCCGGCCACTGGTTCCGAAGGGCTCCTGACCCTCCAACCACAACAACTACACAACAACTTAATATACTACACACGGAAGCAAAGACCTGCATGGTACTTCACATACATTCACATAAATATGTAACACTCCCCCCCTTCAAGAAAGAAAGTTTGAACCCAGCGAAAACTTTCTTTGCCGGCCAAGTTGGAGAAACAAACCAGATAACTCAACCCCCCCACATTATCAGTTCCCCCCGGGCACAGTTATCACTTAAAAATAAAGCCAGTTAAGCCACTCGATAGCACTTTTCCGGGAGGCCAAGCCGAGTATTCACTACATGGATGCCTTTAGGAACGCGGAGTTCACGGTTAGTCCGTGCAGGAAAGTTCTCTACATGGGCGCCTTGAGGAACGTGGAGTTCACGGTTAGTCCGTGCAGGAAAGTTCTCTACATGGGCGCCTTGAGGAACGTGGAGTTCACGGTTAGTCCGTGCAGGAAAGTTCACTACATGGACGCCTTTAGGAACGGCGTTCACGGTTAATTCGTGTAGGAATCTTGGCTCGGCGGCTCCGCCGCCTTCAGTGCTTCAACTTCTCAGAACGTCCCTAATAATTAGGGTGGGACCACTGGTCCCTGTAGTCCCCTGAATACCGGTCTTCTTCTCGGCCACTACTTTGCCCATTCTTCCTTCGGGAGCGGCCGTAACTCAGGGAGCCTCCATAATAATATTGACTGCGGCCACCACCAAAACTACCGCCCAGTTGTCCTCTCCTGTAGACCTCTCGACGCCTACGAAATGCCTTCCCTACTGTTATGGTCCGACCCTCCAAATCCTTGCCATTCCAATTCTTCTCTGCCTCTCTGGCGTCTTTTGTGCTGGCAAACGTGACAAAGCCGAACCCTCTTGACTGTTGCGTTTCCCAGTCTCTTACCAACCGCACTTCCACCAGCGGCCCATATCTGTTGAAGACAGAGGTCAGAACTTCTTCCTCTGTTTTGAAGTTCAGTCCCCCTACAAATAACTTGGCACTTTTGTCACCATCCCGAGCTGGTGTGGTGTTATTTTCCCTGCTGGGCTCTTTATCAACCCTCAGGTTACCATAAACTTGACCCCCGGCCAAATCATTCCCGAGAACCACAGATACACCCTCTACAGGAAACGTGGCTTGTAAACCGACGGTGACCGGTCCTGACACCAAATCGGACTCCAACTGGATGACCTGAAGGGGAGCACTAACACCGCCCCCGATCCCCTGTAAACGAACACTATCCCCCGTTGCCGTCTCCTCGGACCATGGCAAAATGCCTTCAAGCATTAAAGATTGATGGGCCCCTGTGTCTCTCAATATCCTAACCGGTCTCCGGTTAGTCGAGGCTCCATCCAGTGACACAAACCCCTCGGAAATAAATGGTTGGTAACCCTCTTGATGGCGATTTCTTACGCTAGCCATCGCATTCGGAGTTGTAATAGTCGGACTCCGCTCTGGGTTGTCCCTTTTCATGAGGTAACAACTGGACATCAAGTGTCCAGGTTTTTTGCAAAACGCGCAAGTAGGCCCGGAGGAAAAACTCGGGGTCTGCCTCGGGCCCCCCGAACTATAAGTTTGTCTTGGGCCCGCATCCCTCTGATTTCGAACCGGTGGGGTATCATAGTTGTCCCCATAATCATCTCGAGGCCGCCGCCATGTATGGTCGTTCTCCGCACCTGCTGTTCCCCACCTCCCCTGCGGAGATCTAGGCGAGGAGTTAGGTTCGTGGACCCCTATTCGGTGGGTTAAGGCATAATCATCTGCCATGGTGGCTGCGTCCCACAACTTTGGTACCTTCTTTTCCTGCAGGTACACTTTGATGTCCTCGTGGACACACTGCTGGAATTCCTCCACCAGGATCAAGTCCCGCAATGTCTCGAAGTCTTTCCCGACTCCTTTTGACTCACACCACCGATCAAACATGTTTTCTTTCACTCTGGCAAACTCCACATGGGTCTCACTCTCCCTCTTCCTGGCATTCCTGAATTTTTGCCTGTAAGCTTCCGGAACCAACTCATAGGCCTTGAGGATGTGCTTCTTCAGTACCTCATAATCTGCACATTGGTCCATTGGTAGCGCCGAATAAATTTCCTGAGCTTTCCCCACCAGCACACTTTGTACGAGTATGGTCCAGGCCTCCTCCGGCCAGTTTAATTGTCGAGCCACTTTCTCAAAGTGTGGGAAGAATTTCGCGACTTCCTTTTCACTGAACGGTGGAACCAGCCTCACATGTCTGCCCACATCCCAGGTTTTCTGGTTAGGTGTCGACCCCGTCAGCAAGGGTGGTGCCTCTCCCCGTTCTCTCATTAACTCCAGCTCCTTGAATTTGATTTCTTGCTGAAGCTGCATGTCACGTTCCTTTAATTCCCTTTCCGCTTTTCTCTCCTCTGCTTCGAGGTCCCTTGCAGCTCTCCTTTCCTCTGCTTGTTCCTTTTCTCTTCTTTCCTGGAGTTCTCTTTCCACTCTCCTTTCCTCTGCTTGTTTCTCTTCTCTCCTCTCCTCTGCTTTCCTTTCTTCTTCTGCTCTTTCCTTTTCTGCTTTCCTTTCTTCTTCTGCTCTTTCCTTTTCTGCTTTCCTTTCTTCTTCTGCTCTTTCCTTTTCTGCTTTCCTTTCTTCTTCTGCTCTTTCCTTTTCTGCTTTCCTTTCTTCTTCTTTGATCCGTTCCTGGCTCCGTAATTGCAACTCCAGTTTCCGGAGCTCCACGTCTTCTGGTTCTTCGGGTAGCCACTCCCAGGCTAACTCGTCCCATGTTCCTAATCCCACCATAGATTGTATCACCGTGGCCTGCAACTCTGCCTTCCTCAAATTAGTTCGGACCTCCAAGTTAAAATGTTTGGCCAATTTCAAGAGATCCGACTTTAGCAACGCTCGGAACTGTGCCTCACTCGGGGTTACCCCAAAGTTCTGTGCCACAAACGCCATGGTGCCTATCGTTAACACCTGTTAACCTTCACCCCAAGACTTTCCCCAATTTCTCAAAAAAAAATATTACCAATTAATAATTAATTAATAAATTTTAATTACCAAAAATATTATTATTTTATTATTTTATACACTTTTAGATCCCGGACGTAGACCCAATTGCGAAACCGCAAATCGTAATTTGGACGAGCCCCCAATTCTGTTACGTGGTCCTCCCGGTAACTACCTGGTCTTGGTGACCCCCCGGACCGTGGGAGGGACCCCGCCAGAAAGATATATGGTTTATACGCTTTCGTAACGCAATCAATATGAATTCCGGTCAAGAAGAAACCCCACACCAAGGATCCGGAATAATCAATAATATATTCACTGAGCAATCAACAACCATCAACAATGCACAATCAATATTACAACCATGTGAACTCATCTACACAAACTCTAAGATGGCCATCTTAATCTTATACATTCCTCACGTGAGCCCCACTCCTGACTCCCTCCGTGGTCAATGTCTCTCCTCTCCGCACACGGGCGGTTGAACGAGCCCCGGGCGGACGTGCTCTAAACGTGCCGTCTCGGACTGGGGCCGCGGCTGCAGCGCACCTCCTTGCCAAGCCACGGGGCAAACCCAGCGCGGCGTCCAACGTGCGCGAGGCCCCAAGTGCGACCCTTACGCGTCCTTGTAGATGGGCAAAAACCCAGCGCGGCTTCCGACGCGAGCGAGGCCCAACGTGCGGACCCGTACGCGTCTTTGTAGACGGGGCAAAACCCAGCGCGGCTTCCGACGCGAGCGAGGCCCAACGTGCGGACCCGTACGCGTCTTTGTAGACGGGGCAAACTGTCCCGGACGCTTGGTTTCGTGCACGAACTCACGGTGACTGGACGTGTCAAAAGGTATTTACCGCCCAGGTAACTCCTCTCGCCAGACGTTTCGCAACGGCGCGTTTTCCGCGCAGCGTAAGGTCGATTCCACCTTCTCGTCGTCGCGGGGCGAGGAAGAAGAAGCACCGTCCTTTTCTCTCCTCGTGTCTTTTCTTCTTCCGTTTCCGGCCACTTCCGTTTCCGGCCACTGGTTCCGAAGGGCTCCTGACCCTCCAACCACAACAACTACACAACAACTTAATATACTACACACGGAAGCAAAGACCTGCATGGTACTTCACATACATTCACATAAATATGTAACACATGTCTGATCATGGGGATTTCACGCCCCTCCGTAAAATTAAAGGATCTGCTTCAGAAAAACTGCAACTGCTTCAAAAGATCCGGGATAGACGTCTCAACCAACCGCATGACTCCCCATGTCGTATGCAATCAGTATGTGATCAGATCCCGGCAACTCTTCCTGATGACCTAGAAAGAGTAGGATATCACAGCAAGTGTTATAAGCACTTTGTCCGCCACTTTCATCGTCTGGGAGATGATACAGAACCAGGGCCATCAACCTCATCATGGCATCACTCTCCTCGTAAACCAGGAGGTTCTGCTGAACCCATCTTCCCGCCAGAGTGTATATTTTGTGAGAAAGTTGAGACCAAAGATGCTCATCGCAATACTGAGAGGCCTACAACCTTCCCATCCTTTAAAAACAAAGAAAATGCATGGGAGCAAATCGAAACACGGGCTGAGAAAATGGGTCTCTATCGACTCCATCGAAAGGTGAAAAACAAAGACCTCTTTGCATGTGAGGCCAAACACCATCCGTCATGTTTTAAAGCTTTCCGCACAGCATTCTACAACTATGAGCGTGCGATTCACAGAGCCGAAGCACCAAAGGAGCAGGCTTGCATGTCAGCCGCCCATGAAAAGGCATTCAACTCAGTACTGGAACACATTCAAACCCAGGTCATCCAGCAGAATAAAGTTCTACAGCTTTCTTCCTTGCGCTTGCTCTATGTCGAGGAACTGAAACTGAATGGATATGAGAACTCAAATTATCGGTCAGAGAAACTACTGAAATGCCTACAGAATGACCCAATCAAGGAGCATATCCACTTCACGAAGGTTGATCATGACAAATGTGATGTCATTTCTTTCTGGCTTGTGCACAGCTCAAACATAACAGTTTCCAATGCTCTCGCACGAGCATTCACACTCGGAAGCACAAACAAGAACCAAAATGTTGCCCTCCAACTTCGCCAGGGTATTCTACAGGCTTTCAGAGAGTGTAAAGACCAACCATGGCCACCAACAGCTGAAGACATGGAGCTCAATCCTGAAGACATCCTACCTCCAGACCTTGTCCGCTTTCTCAGCGTGCTAATGACTGGCAAGGAGGGCATCGAGACAGAAAAGGTGAAGCGTCTGGTCTTCTCCATTGGACAAGATCTGTGCCGTGCAGTGTCAGATGGAAAATGGAAGTTACCAAAGCACATTCTCCTCTGTGTGACTGTAAGGCACCTGTTCCGAAGCAAACAGCTCACCACAATACTACACAGGCTTGGACACTCTGAGAGCTACGATTTCGCCTTGGAGTTGGAAACTGCTCTCGCCAAGGTCCTGGATGAAGTCTCAACTTATCGTACACCACAAATTGTGACAGGAGAGGGCAACCTTGTATTCCACTGTGAGTGGGACAACTTGAATAAAACCACTACCAGTGTGCACGGCAGCAACATTGTAAACAGTGCTGGAGGAATCATGGTGCAGGAGGTCAAGCCCGGGTTCGAGAGCAGCAAGGACCGAATGCTACCTACCATCAATAGGTCACAACAGCGTAGCCTGAAGGTCGACACACCAAAAACTCTCCCACCCTTGCACTTTACTCGCGTTGGCCCGAAGTTCCCTGAAGGCTCATCATTCACACCGCCAGCAGAGAATGACACAGTCTATGCCACTACGATGCAAGAGTACTACATCTGGCTCTTCATCAGATACATCGGAAGCTGTGGCCTGCAGCCTGTGCCTGGGCTAGGGGGTTTCACCTCTGCAACTGGTTCTCCCCCACCCAGCAAATCAACAGTCGACTACTGCACGCCTATCCACCAACCGATCACAGACAACGCAGTTGTTCGTGAGCTACTGAAGCGTTCCGAGGCAGCAACTGCTGAGGTGGGTCAGAGATGGGTCCTGAATACATTTGATCTGGGTGTCTGCATGAAAGCCCTTCCCATCATCTGGCGCTGGCCAAATGAATTTGCTAGTCATGTAGTAACGATTGGACCCTTCCACACATCCATGAACTACATCGGGATGCTCACTGGACACAAGATGCGTGGTTCTGGATATGCAGAGATTCTCTTTGAGGCACAACTAGTAACAAGTGGATCTCTCAAAGGTGTTCTCAGTGGAAAGGCCTACGCAAAGTCCCTCTTTTGCCTCAAAACAGTGTGTGAGGCAATGGTACGTGTGAGGCACAATGTGTGAGGCACACTTCCCGTGCTACGAAAAATGGTGGGAGAGGACAAGACCCTCACATCCAAGTCCAAGGTTGATCTGGCTCGCCTTCCTCCATGCCAGTCTGCCCTGAAGCCGCACATCCAGCGTGTGAACCACCGCGTAGCATTGTACAAAAGAGCCGATCAACCTATCATCGAAAAGCCAAAACCTTATGAGGAGCAAGGATGGATAAGGACTGATGAAGGACTGTTGAAACCAATGTGGTCCAGTGGTCCCATCCTACCAACCTCACTGGTGGATCTTCTGAACACAGGAGAGCACGAAGAGGAGGAGGAAGAGGAAGGAGAAGAAGAGTTTGACTCTGACGATTTCGATGAAAATGATGATGACTGACTCAGTGTAGAATCACTAATGCTAATGATGTTTATCTAAAACAAGCAAGAGAAGAGTGGTCACATTGAGTGCTAGGACTATTTTGACAGTTGTAATATTTAGAAAAATAAAACTTTGTGTTAACGTCTGTGTAGACGGACCTTAATATGAGTCTATTATTTCGTAAAACTGTGATTATTTTGTAAATAAAGCACTAATTAGCATACTAGTATACCATAGACACATGTAATCATGTTATGAATAGTTCTATCATGATCTATGCCCTTCAAAACATGGGTCTAGACACCTTCATTTTTCAATTATCTGCAATATTGGCTGAGATATGTCAAAAATCGTTTTTTTTATAATGGCAGCAGTAATTTGCATAAAAATGGTATGTGGGACATTGTTTCAGCTTGGGGCCATAGCTAGTCATTTTCTACACATTTTTTCCAATCTAGAAACACTGATTAGAAGTATATCTCCGGGGGGTGCAGGGGGACCTAGTCTTCCTACTAGACTATTTGTGGGATTTGTCGGAGGGTGGCGGATTTTTTGAAGAGGGCTAGTAGTGTTTGGGCATGGGTCGGGGGGTGGGAGGGAGGTGGGGTTGGAGTGGTTTGTCTACAACAGGTGTGGGCCATTAGTGGGGGTGTGATGGGTGCAGGTGGTGTGGAAGGTGCAGGGTGGGGGCGATTGTATGAGTGCGGGATGGTATACTTATGGCAGTGGGGGTGAGGAGGGGATGGATGACAGACTGAGTATGCCAGGCATGGACCTCGATCTCAGTGTGGTGTGTACGGGTGGGAGTGGGAGTGTTGCTGGGTTTGTGGAGTGTGTGTGTGGTGGGTAGTGATGACGTTGGGGGGATTTCAAGTGAGGGTGACAGCAGTGGGGTTGTGTTCAGCATTAGGGGTGCTGTTGGTGTGGGTGCTGATGGGGATGCTGGGGGTGCGCCTGAGGGATGTGGTGTGGATGATGTGGGCAGTGGTGCGGATGCAGTTTTTGCACAAGGTGGTGGGCTTTGGATGGAGGTGGGAGAGAGGAAGGCCAGGGAGATATTTTTGGATGAGGCTATAGGTTCTGTGAACGGTCCATTTTGTGGCAGGGATTGAAAAACTATTGTGTTGTTTCAGAGTGATGGAGGCAACATGAATTGATGGATTATTGCCTCCACCACCAAAGGTGGATGGAGGTTATGTTCTCACCCTTGTTGGTTTATGTTTTGTCAGGTCATGGTGGAAAGACATTGTTTGTGGTGCATGTGGGAGCTAATTATGTGGTAATAATATATTCAGAGGACTTGAAGGTTAGGTATGATTCATACAAATTATTGGGTTATTGATTTGGGAAAAGCTGTTTCAATGTAATTTTTTCCGGGATTCTCCCGAGAATGCGTGGCGGTGGGGAAATTCACAAGTAGAGCAAAAGATGGTGTGGGTAGCATCGATTTGTGTTTTTGAAGCAATGAGTCTTTTAGGGGCAAAGGGAGTGTTTCCACAATGAGGGCATGAGACAAATCAGAAAGGGGGCAACAAAGTTTGAAATGGAAATTTAAGAGGGAACTTAAGGATTTTTTTTAGGATAGAGAGGGTGTGATACTGGAGATAGAGGAACTGTTGCTTGGTGGCATGACTGGTGGGCACAGGCAGCAAAGGGTCGTTACAGGACGGGGAGGTTAATGATATTCCATACCAATGCCAGGAGTTTAAATAATATGATGTAAGAGCATTGTTGCTAAAGTAGATAACGAGGAGTACGATGTAGTTAAAGTAAGTGAGACTTGGTTTGATGAGGAGGGTCGTTGGAGGGCATGACTAGAAGGATACAGGATGTACACATGTGAGATAGGAAGGGATGTGGAAATATTGTATCGAGAATAGGAAATGACATTTAGGAGGGAACTAATGAAGAGGATTCTGTATAGATTGACCATAGGGATTGTAAGAATAGTCTTGATACTTGTAAAATACATTTATAGGGCACCTGGCATGAGAGGAGCAGGAGAGGGGTTCATGAAGAATTCATAGAGGCCTGCGGAAAGAATAGGGTGTTGATTATGGTGGATTTTATGGATTCCAGGATTGCTTTTGGGTCAATTTGTTGAAAAGCCCACAAGGTGATCCCAATATGGCATGGAGGAGGTGGAGGTAGGACACCATCTGGGGGCAAGTGACCACAAGATAGTGTGTGCAACTTTATTGTTGAGATGTGGAGATCAGGAGAGGAAGGTAAGGCTGTTACATTTCAAGAAGGCACACTTTGAAGGTGTGAGGAGAGAGTTAGGTGCTCTAATTGGGTAAAGCTAACATGTGGGCAGTCTGCATCAGCGAAATGGGCAACCTTCAAGGAGCAATTGTGTAATGTGGTTCAGCGTTGGAGGGACTTATATTTACTCTGAGGATGAAAGAGACCAGGATTCATGAGCAGGGAGGCAAGAAGTGGTATTACCCCACACTCGTGAAAAGCGGGGAAAGCAATTGTTTCTTGTCCGTCTGTCTGTCTTATCAGTTTATGATCATCAGTTTAATGATCCAGGAACAACGTATTTAAATTGAATGTTATATTTTGAACACGAATAGGAAGACAAGTCTTTAGCTTTACCAGACTTTGGCTTTGAATTTGGCCCGATCGCACATGTGCGGAGAAGTGTGAGATAATATTTTACACTGTTTTTACTGTGCCTGCCTGGCAATCAAACAAAATGGAAAAAAATCATTCCATAAAGGAATCTTGCTGTTTATAAGGACATTCTTAAAGGACATAAACAACAGGCATGAAGAACTAATGTAACTTATTAGACAGGGCGGTGTAATAAGCACTGGGTAAAATGGCGGTAAAACCCATAATTTATTTATTGATATGCCTTTAAATGGAGGTGGATGGAGGTTATGTTTTCACCCCTGTCTGTCTGTCTGTTTATTTGTCTGTCTGTTTGTCCGTTTGTGAACAAGATATCTCAAAAAGTTGTGGACGGATTTAGACGAAATTTGGTAGAGATGTAGCGTATGTGACAAGGACGAAATGATTAGATTTTGGTGAAGATCCGGATTCGGATCCGGCTACTAAAATGTTTTGATTCTTCACCATTGGGAGATCGGGCCAAAAACGATACATAGCAGGATATCTCAAAACGTTGTGGACGGATTTGGACGAAACTAGGTGGACCGGTTGGGTGTCCGACAAGGACGATTCGATTCGATTTTGGTGAAGATCTGAATATGGATTCGAATATGAGAATAATTTAATTTTTAAGTGATTCTTCTCCATTGGGGGATAGGGCCAAAAACGATACAGAGCAGGATATCTCAAAAATTTGTGGATGGATTTGGACAAAACTTGTTGGACAGGTTGTGTGTGTGACAAGGCTTCAGTAGCGCTAAACTTCCGGATTTTAAAAACGATTTTTAAAATTATCATTTTATTAAAATTGAAATGTATACCTGAACATTGTGTGGGGTATCGTGTTTTATGAACCCTCTAGTTAAGAAAATACCTCGGCAAGCCAAAAGAGAATATGTAAAGGATATGGCCCAATATTAAACATAACAGCAAGATATTCTATATAAAGTACTGTATATAAGGGATAAATAAATGGTGGACAAGTGTGGAATCTATGAGGAATAACACAGGAGAATTGGTGGATGATGATGGTGAGATGGCAGACTTATTAAATCGGTTTTTTGCTTTTAGATTTACACAAAAACAGTCAGGAGAACTTCCATTAGCCCAGAGTATCCATCTTAAAGGTGAGTGAGCAAGGGCTTCTTGAGGAGATCCCAGGAAGAGTGGACAAAGTAAATTATCCCAGGAAGAGTACTCTCCTTCTTGAGGAGAGTGGACGAAGAAAAGAAACAGCTAGGAAGCCTAATGGATGGCAAAGCTCTGTGGAGCCCAGATAATTTGCATCCAAGAGTATTGATGGAGGTTGCAGAACAGATAAGTGGGATATCAACCGACATCTTTAACAGCTCATTCAGTGAGGACAGGTGCCAAGGGATTGGAGAGTTGCAAATGCAACACCCGTTACTTAAGAAAGGAACCAGAGAATAATTGGGGACCTATAGATCTGTTAGGCTGACTTCAGTTGCGAGGAAGGTGTTGGAGTCGTTAATTAAGGAATGGATAGGGAAGCCATTTGAATAATTTTAAACTAATTAAAGGTCGTCAGGATGGATTTACCAAAGGGAGATCATGTTTCACAAATAAATTGTAGTTCTATGAAGTAGTTTCTGATTGGGTGGATGAGGAAAGTGCGGTGGAAGTAGTATATCTAGGCTTTAAGAAAGTTTTTGATAAGGTACTACGTAGAAGGCTGTTGGCTAAGGTGAGGGCTTGTGCATTGGTTGGTAGAGTAGGTAACTGGAAACTGCATTACTGATGTGACCCAAGGAGTGGCTGTGAACATGTGGATATCCAACATGGGGAGGATGTAAGTAGTGGGATACCTCCAGGGATCAGTTCTAGGATGGTTGTTATTCATCATTTACATCATTGAATTAGACAGGGGGTTAACAGTAGGCTTTCCAAATTTGCAGGGAAAGGTGCTGGGGTTCAGTAAGAAAGGTGAAAATAGGCATTATATAATGGAAGGGGCAGTCTTGGAGGATGTGACCCAGGAAAAGGATGTGTCGGTGGTAATAGATGTGGGGAGTAAACAGTCAGCACAGTGCCAGACAACCAAATGTAAAGCTAATACAGTTTTAGGGTTTTTTTGTGTGCATAGACGAGGCTTGTGGAAGAGCAAGTACACTGAATGGATAAGGAAGTAGCAGACAAAAACAGGACGCAAAACATGCAAAAGGACCAGTAGAGAGAGGGGGGAACACTGACAGTAGTGTAGAAGGCCAAGATAGAAGGAGACTTGGACAAACAAGGTGTGAGGAGGAATGGGGACAGGAGAGTATGCACAGGGTGGACAAGATGGGTACAGAAGGAAACTGCAAGGAGAGAAATTTGGAAGGAGGAGGGATTTTGGTGGGGTTAATGAAGATAGAAAAGATCATGGATTTGAATTGGGGATGAACTGAGATGCTGGTGAACAGCTGTCTTGAAGACCTGGAGGGAAGAATGAGATTGAAGAGAGTGTGGAAGTTGGTTTCACAGGCAGGAAATAAAGAGGAATAAAGGGTGGAGGAAAGCAATGATCCTGGATTTAGGTAGTTTCACCAGAGGGGGGTGATGGTGGACCCTGTGAGCCATGGAAAAGCATGTAGGGGTGTTGGGGTGGGAGAGGAAAGGGGTGGGGGGTGGAGCATGGAAAGAACAGAGGGTGAAAGCCCAGAAAGAAGGCAGTAAAAGAAAGAAAGACCACCGACCTGTCTGCATTGGCGAAATGATAAGGCCATAGACTCCGCTTCATCATGGGAGATTCCAATGATCTTGAAGGCCTTGGTTTCCACAACATCAAGCTGAGCAAAATGTGATGCAGGTGAGCCAGCCCAGAAGACAGAGCAGAACTCCATCATGCTATGGTGAAGGTTGCATTCAAATGGGGATACATTACAAATGAAAACAGGTAGTGTCAACTATGTACAGGAATTTAGTGAAGTCTCATCCCGCATATTGTGTCCAGTTTTGGTCACCACACCTGAGGCAGGACATAGTTACCACAGAGTAAGTACACCATAGAGCAACTACATTGATCCTGAGTCTCGCGAGACTAATCAATAAGGAGCGGCTGAAAGAGCCCGGACCTTTGTCATGAGAAAGGAGGCGATTCCAAGGAAATCTGATTCAGACGTTTTCAATAATGAAGGGTTATCGACATATAAGTGGACAATCATTTTTCAGAAGAATGGACATTGACAGCACAAGAGGTCACAGTTGAAGAGTAAAGAAGAAGAGAGTTAGAAAAGTAGTGAGGCAGGGATCTTTCTCTCAGGGAGTGGTGAATGCATGGAATGGTCTCCTCACAATGGACAATTTAAAACTCGAGTTTAATAGGTATCTGGAGTAGTGCGGAAGGGGGTGTACTAAGATGTTGGCCTGATCGTGCAGGCCTTATGTGCCTAATGGCCTCCGTCTACATTGAAGTTCCTTGTATTTCCTCGTAAGTTGAGAGATGTAGGTAACATCGAGGAAGAACCAAAACTGCACAGAAAAGGATGAAAATCAGAAAATGTAAGACCATTCCTTCATGGTTGAAAGAAAAGAACTTGTTGACTTCAGTTCATATGAAAACATTAATGTCCACCCAACACTAGGACACAAGAAGGTTATCCAAAACTTGATTTCAGGATGTCCTTTTACCAAACCAGGTGGCAGCAACCAACCTCGCTGGTGCCGCTTTTTGTGTTTTTTAAATATGGAAGAGAAAGAGGATAAATATTGGTAGAGGAGGCAATATTGCTCGGTGAAAAGAGAGAATGCTAGAGTGGGATTGGAAAGGACAAAGGTACATATGGGACAGGTATGCTGATGCAAACAACCTAAAAAAAAAAGCAGGTTTCCCTTTATCTGTCTCACCACCACAGCCATTGTAAACAGTTTTTATAAACCCCTCATTATTTATACATTTTCTTTTTTGGAAATATATTGACGGTCCTTTTTTCCCACGACTCTTGTTTTCAAATTATTTCATATAATACAAACTTGGTGTAATACAAAGAAACATTTTGGTTCTAATTTTATTTTTCTTTCCCTTTCATATCTTCGGCGCAGGCAATTCTATCATAACTCTGTCTAATCTACAGCCACTGAAGGTGGACACAGGTTATGTTTTTACCCCTTTTGGTTACTTGCCGGAATAGATTCCAGCAAGTATTTTGGTTGGTTGGTTTGTCTGTCTGTTTGTGCGCAGTACTACGTCTACATCGTTGCACATAGCATCGCCATACTTTTCACACATATTTGCCTTGCCCTGGAATAGACTGTGCCCAATTTTTAACTCACTAGGCCCAAGGTCAAGCTCAAGGTCACCCAAAACGTGAAATCAGGGGGGTCGAGTTTTCATTTAAAATATATTTCAAACCACTATAACTCTAAAAGTACAAGAGATATGCATACACTTACTGTTACTGACATTAGGAAGTCACATACGACATTTCATTTGGCACCATGACCTTTGACCTTGGGTGACCTTGAAAGGTCAAACTCAAGGTCAAAAATTGTTTTTTTTACTAATAACTCTGTCAAACATTATCCGATTCCCTTCTAACCAACACCAAAATGTTCATTATTCAATTCCCGAAAAATAACATGTTGCATAAAATGGTCACAAATGCTTAGTTTTTATTATTTTGGGGGGTCAAATGTCAGGGGGCCAAGTTTTCATTGAAAATATATTTCAAACCACTGTAACCCTGAAAAGACAAGAGATATGCATGCACTTAATCAGTTACCTTCCATTGCTTAGCGTATATACGTGTATAGATTTCCCACCATTTTGATCCAAAATGGCCGATAAATAAAAAGGTACATTCCGGCAAGTCCTCGGTCTCTGACCGATTTTTCATTTGTCTGTCTGTTTGTCTGTGAGAATGGTATCTCAAGACCCATCCCATCGGTTGGCATCCATGGGGAGGAGGAAATATCTCTTAAGGAAATGCCCCGCTGAGTATGGTGAGAAAAGCGGCGCCATTGCTATGACGTCGCTGGTACCCAGAGTATCCTGGGAAATGACGGCGCTTCTCTCAAGCTTAGTGGCTGGGTTAAGTGTTTGTTTCGTCTGTGTGTGTGTGTGTGTGTGTGTGTGTGTGTGTGTGTGTGTGTGTGTGTGTGTGTGTGTCAGCTCTATTACTAGCCTTAGCCCATGTATACAAAAGAGGTTATGGTCAGATTTAGACAAAATTTGGTGGACAGGTTGGTTGTGCGACAAGGACAAATTGGTTAGACTTTTGTAAAGATCCAGATCCGGATCCAGATACGAGAATGTTTAAGTGATTCTTTACCATTGAGAGATAATATAAGGACAAAAACGATATATAGCACGATATCTCTAAAAGTTAAGGACGGATTCGGTGTAAACTTAGTGGAGAGGTTGGATTGTGATGAGGAACAATTGATTCAACTTTGGTAAAGATCCTAATATGGATCCGGATCCGAGAATTATTTATTTTTAAGTGATTCTTCACCATTGAGTGAAGGGGCTAAAAACGATATATAACACGATATTTCAAAAAGTTGTGGACGGATTATAAGAAAACTTGGTGGATGAGTCGGATAAGTAACAAGAACAAGCCAATTCGATTTTGTTCGGATTCATGTCGGATCCAGATCTGACCTATCGGAGGGATACAAAATGTAAACTCTTCAGCCTGGCGGAGGGTATGCTCTCTACTGAGTACCGTTCTAGTTTTCTCAAGTAAACACTGCCCTGCATTTTCTAATGCTTCCTCTTAGACCTGACATCCCTATAAGTATTATAATTGTTCAACTCTGAACACTCCCTAATGTAGCCAGATTTTTGGATTACAAATTAACAAGGTGACCAAAACTGAATGCAGCAGGACTCTAAAAAGCAGCTTCTCCAGACTTCTATACAAATTTGTAACTACTTCCATTAATTTAAAGATCATGCCCACCATGTAGGCCAAAACTCTACTCACTTTATTTATTGCTATCTGGAAGCAAATACTAACATTCAATTCAACCTGTCATTTCCTGTTCCACTCTCAAGCACATAAAATAATTCTGGTAATTGTATACCTTCCTCCTTGATATTTCTCATCGCTCCATGCTTTGTGTAATCAGAATCTGAACATAAAGTAAGTCTTTATGAAGGCTGTTCGAGATTGATGGGAACTTTTTATTGTACAACCAAACAAATATTGGTCAATGTTGAAGTTTTGTACTATTATAGAGAGCTTCGTAAGTGAACCTCTATGGCAATTGCATGTATATGTAAATCCATTCAAAATTTCCACTGTCATTCCCCATTCCCTTGGGAACCAAATTTCATGTTGTCATTTCAAATGTCCCTTCCATGATCCGCCATCTTGTCCCTTCCATGATCCGCCAACTTGCTCACGTGATCTTACTTTGGTCTGGCGCAACCGATAAATTATTTTCACCTGGTAATTAAAATCAATAAATTACAATACAGTACTGTCCAGAATTGATTTTGAATTCGAAACCGCTCATCATTTACGCCAGCTACACCGACTTCTTTTTTCCACCAGCTACACTGGCTTCAGTTTTCCGCCAGTTACACCGACTTCAGTTTTCCGCCAGCTACACCGACTTCATTTAAGCCAGGTACACCGATTTAAGTTTTCCGCCATCTACACCGACTTCAGTTTTCCACCAGCTATACCGACTTCATATATAATTCTAAGCCCAAGATCAAACAACCTAGCCTAGCTAGGCCTACAGATGTTTGCGAGGGCTGCATACTCGATCGACTGACCATTGTCGACGAAGCTCTCATTTTACGCAATGCGTATTTTCATATTATTGTTTACCCTGAGCAAGTTGTACAGGAAGTGACATCACACTGCATTCTATGTGAAGCCAAGATGGCAACCAACAAAGTCACATGTGAGTGGTACAGAGGTCAGAGGTGTATCATTAAGTTCATTGTGAGGCTGAAATTCACAGGAGACCGAGTAGCTGCACAATTTAAATATGAAAATCTTACATGTAGTGTTAAAAGGGTGTAGCGAGTTCAAAAATGGCCGTGAATTAAAGAACGATCTTGAGCATTTTCATATATTACCCCATCTCTGTTTCTCAGGCAAACACTGAAGGTGTTGAACAGCTATTTTTGTAGAATTGCCAGATGACCATACGTGAAATTACAGGAGAATTAGATGTCGAGATTGGTATTGTCGAAGTAATCATTCATTCCCACTTGAATTTGAATAAGAGTCATGCATGCAAGGTGGGTACCAAAGGACCTCTACCAAACCAGATCTCCAAAGACCTGGGTAATTTAGTGATGGTGAGTTGGGAAATTCGAAATCGTCTATATACAAATACGCCATTGTGTCTCTGTGGTTGTCTATCTGCCTTTGTTCTCTATGCACAACCACATCTTTTAAGATACAAACTCCAAACTCGGGTACAAATACAACTTTGTGTGTGGGGTAACATAGACTCTGTGGCCATGGCATCACGCAGGGTTTGGTGGGCTGGAAGGGGGAGGGGGGGGGGGGGGCATAAAGTCTCTATGTAAATGTGTACCGTGTAGCGACACCTGGTGGTGGTGCCAGAGGGTATTACAATTTCCTTCTTTACCTGGGCAATGCTGAGGTTAAAGCATTCTTTGCACGCATAAATTTGTCCTCCTTCCCTTCTCCCCCCATCCCACCCCCCAAATTGGAGGGGCCTGTCAAAGCTCCTCCCCACCCCCTCAAAAAGATGTAATGTATATGCAGTATATCTCTCCTCTAACCCTTCCTCCTCCCTTTCCCCCCTCCCCTTCCTCCTTCTAGCAGCAAGAGATGTGATGACCAACTGGTCCATCAGCAAAGCGATGGGCATAGGCTCTTCTATTCCAACATAAAATCCAGGCTAGTCATGTTGTGATTTACATCTGTTTGTACCAGTCTCATTTTGGTGACAAAAAGTTTACAAACTATGAGGATGTCAAATCACATATCCCGAAATATCTGTGACCGAAGACTATCTTCCACATCAGTGGGATGAGTGTGTATGTGTATCAAGGGAATAGCTTGAGGAATCGGTGAGATTTCATCAACCACCTTTTACTTTTAAATTTTCTTGAATATAGAAAATCACCATCAACTTTGTACTGTGTTCACACGTTATAAATGGCACTGGATCTAGCAATGATTCCTGAGGTTCTCAACAAGTTAATTCCTTCTATCCTGACATATACTTGTTTATTACGACTCACCTTGTTCTGTTCTGAAGACATTCGTTTCTGTTGTCAGCTAGCTTGCCTCTAACTAAACATGCTCAAATATAATGTAGTTAGAGTCTATGTTCTTCATTGTTTTACCTGCAATGCCATGTTGTCTTCCCCGTTAAGTGTCTATCAGTGGGTTCCTTCACCAGCTTCGCTCACCATTAAACAAGCAAGTTATGTTAATGTTGAGACACAAAGAAACACAAATTATTGTGGTGCAATCCAGTGATTGCCTTGATTCACCTGGTGGTTGTAGGTGTCGCCAAGTAACCACCGGCTCAGGTCGTCCTTCCGCTTGACAGGTCATAGTAACATCGGCCCCTTCACTCACTGTTTGCTCTTCAGACACCTTTGTTATCTGTGGTGGAACTGGTGAAACACATGTGAAAAGTAAGAATGAAACCTGTTCAAATGGTATCAGACATAATCTAGGATAACGTGACCTTACTTTTGGCTTTACAAACCAGGAATGTTCCTCTGGTGTTCGTGGTCAAAGCGGAGGTAACATTCACACTCACAGACATTGTATCATCCACTCTACACATTGTATTGTGTTGCGTAAAAATGGGGAGTGGGAGAGGGTGAGGAATCCATAGCTAGATTGTGTTCAGACTTTAGTATGAACCATGCAGCGATCGAGCAGCTTAGGTTTACCGCCTGTATCAGTTTATTTGACAGAAGTAAGTCATATTGTAAAACATGTGCTGAGGAGGCAGCACGTGTCAACCTAGAATGTAAACCTCCTGTAACCAGGTAAAACCAGGTGAGGATTTGGGCAAGAAATCACACATGAAAATAATGTACACATTGCACTTCAAAAGGAAACATCAATGCAAACTCTTTGGCTGGCAGACCTCAAGCCATGGTGGTAAGGTCAGCTGTAGAGCCCTGGCTGAGGGCGTTACAATTTTTTGAGGGTATGCCCCACGGAAGGATGGCCCAAACGAAGGTGTCTTCCACACCAGCAGGCTACCAATGATGGGATCTGCCACCCACGAAGGTGGTTCCAGCGGTGACGCAGCAGTTGAAGTTGGACCTTTGAGGGGAAGAGAGATCCTTTCCCTCTACTTGGCCGCCTCCCTTGCCTCCTGGCCTTCCCATCACCCACCTCATCGCTCCTCATCACTATCGCACCCTGAACCGCATTTGTCCTTCCACAACCACACCACCATTTTTAACCCAATGTCAGCCCTGCACAAGTCCTCGCCTGTTGTGTTACTGTTGTGAAAATGAGAGGAGCAACAAAGACCTCTTGAGGTATCGAGGCTTTAATGCAGTCGACCTGGTGCATCTACAAATAACATCATAAGCATTTCATTAGTCTACACTCCACAGGATACATGGAATACATGGCAATACACATGGAATACATGGCAATACACAAGGAATACATGGCAATACACAAGGAATACATGGCAATACATTCGTATGAGGCAACTACCGTTAAACAGGGAAAGCTCACCTAGCTCTCTCATAGAGTCATGACTTCGTGTGAACCGCAGTCATCCTCGCAGCAGACTACCTCTCTCTAGAAGCAGATTACATAAGCATCCCACCCCCTCGCCGCGAGGACAGTCCTCCTAAGCCAGGGATGAGTATCAAGCCAAGCACTCGCATTAAGGAGACTTTTCACCACAGTTACCCCTTCATTGTGCAAGTCTGGTATTCTGGCACCATTGGGGGTTAGGCAATATTTAGTTATTTTGTACATTAGTTTGTGTGTCCCATAATCCTCTGGTTGTGTCTGATGACCACGCTTGCTTCATCTGCATTTATTTATGACATCCTGTCTCTCTCATCCCTCTTATTCTTTTTAAATAAACTCCCTTTTAATTACAAGAAGCATTTCCCCATATTTTACCTTTTGTGCATATTTACCACCAGTCTCGGCTTTGTTTCAGCAAACCTTGGGGAAATCGTGATAGTAGTAAGAATACAGTAACAACTAACAGCTCCTTTTGGAATCCACAGGTGTTGTACAAGCACCCAACTCAGATGGTCTGTGTTAATTAGGGTCATCATAGTCTGCTTTTCTCAGACATGTCCTCCTTTTCGGTCCTTAAGTCTCCATCCGGCAGGATTTTTTAAATGTCAAAATGTTGGAGATTTGGCCATTTAAGATTGTGGTATACTTTTTATAGCTGGTACATACATCTCTGTGGCAAATAAAGGTGTGATTGATTTACAATCTTACGTGGACTCTGCCAAGCGCAATATTTACAGTGATAATTCAGTATTTCGACTAGAAGAATGGCGGTTTGCAGGAAAAATTAATCGAGGTCCGGAAGGACTGCTGAAAGGATAGGACTAACCACATGTAAAGAGGTAAATTGAAATTTGAATAACTAGTACACCCACTCACTGCGGGAGCGACAGGAAGGGTCATTCCTCTTTGGGGTATATAGATTACAGTCGATCTATGGTCGGGTCTCAAGAACATTGGGTGTGTGTTCATTTACTAAGTTTCTTGTGGAGAGATCGCCAAGTGGTGTAAGCATTCGAGGAAGCACTTCATTCAAAACTGTTAAGGAACGGCTGGCTTGGCATGCGCTAGCTAGCAGCTTGGTAAATGAGCACAACCCGGGCTCCCTCTCTTTCAGTTTCATGTTAAACATCAGGAGCGAGTTTCAAAAGGCCGCCACAAAAAACACTCCGTTAGCGCCAGAAAGTGTCATGTTATTAACCCAACCCTTGTGGGGTATATAGAGTACCATAGATCTTCGCTCAATTCTGTAAGTAAAATTTACTTCATGGATGTCGGAATCCCTCCAAATTTCTTTATTTAGTGTTATAAACAGTACTAGCGACTGTTTAAAAAGCTAATCATATGTGGTTGTGGTTTATAATATTTTTTACTTCTGGTGGAGGCCATTGGGCCGTTGCTCCCACGAAAACGCCATGATAAGCTATTTATAAACGTTGAATCATGTTTGTTCAAGGAGGAAAAACACCTTGGGGAGGTGGGATATTATTGGTATTAATATTGTTTTGTAATAACATTAATATTACGCTATTATCATTAGTTTTGTTATTCGAAGCGGCCTTGGAAAAACGCCACGATAAAGCTAACTTAATATGGCTATACACCTCAACACGCACCCCATTGACGGCAATGGTGGGGAAAACCCGCTTGGGGGAAAAAACCTTCTTGGGGAGGGGGGCAAATGAATGCGCTACAACCTTCATTATGTAACCCTTGGTCATCGTATCAAGTTTGGTTGAGATTGGATAAGTAACGACAGAATGTATTGGAGTCAAACATTCATCAGACAGCCACAAATGGCGTATTTTAGCATGATTAAAACATTGATTTTTGAGGCCATAAAAATTGTTCCTATTTATAGATACTCAATGTAGACGAAATGTAGTACAGGCAGAGTTGGTATTGGTAGATACTGATACAGATACACCACCTCTCATTTTTTTGTCCTCTATGTCCTCTTTTTTGAAATTCAAATATGGTAACCCTAGTGTTAAAAGACCCGATTGACGTGACAATATTCAAAATAAGTCTTTGAGGCGATGGGAAAGGGGGGGAAAGGGACTGTGTGGGATGGGGAGGGGGGGGGGGGTATTGAGTAAAAATTTTTTTTTACAAAAGCCATAAAAGCAGTATTGTAATATTTGCACAACATGAGTGTGAAGAGTAAAACTTTGATAACCACAGTAACTATTTTCAACTAAAAAAAACATGTTTATTTGAAGTTGCGATATTTTTCTTTTTTTCTATAAAGTATCGAGCCTCATGGAAGAGTGACACAATAGAGAGTATAAGGACTGATACTGTAAATGCACTGTATGACATCAGCACACGTGGTCTAAAAACATGCTCTGCTGCTCTTGCATATCCTCTTTCCACCATTTTCAAGCTGTTAATTGGCATAGGTCATCTTCCATTTGCTTGCAAATCAGCCAACATCACTGCATTACATAAGCAAGGTGAAAAAACCGATCCGCAAAACTACAGACTTATCAGCTGACTTCCAATCATCAGCAAGGTCATGGAATCCATCATCGCAGTTGATATGAAATAATTCCTTTTCTCCAACAACCTTATTTCAGATCATGAAGTCAGATTCACACCAGGGCACTCTACTCTGGACATACTGCTTCTGCTCTCCCAAACAATGGAGGGAGGATTTCAATGTCAGACATGAGATCAGGGCCGTCTTCACCCTCTACCATAACATCCCTAATCTTTCATAAAGGCAGGTAGCATCCCACTACTTCTCTGCAGATCTTGATAGAATCATGAGGCGGTCAAACACTTGAAATATGTCTTTCAATCCTGACAAATCTCACACTCTATCTCTCCAAAAGGAACATCTGGAATATCCTCCAATCTACTTTCTTAAGAATCCTCTTGAGGATGTTCAGTCACTCAAACTCCTGGGTTTCACTATCAGCTATAATCATTCTTGGGCAAACCACATTTAAAAGTTGGTCACCAAAGCCAACTGCCAACTGGGCATCATCCGTCGTACAGTCCTTCCTTGGCATATCTGAACTCTTATCCACCTACAAGTCATTCATCCGCAGATTGATGGATTACTGCTCTCCCCTCCAGATTGGCACCCCTGCATCACATCTTACTCAGCTTGGCACCGTCATGGAAACCAAGGTCTTCAAGATCAATGGCATCTGCTGCGATGAAGCCGAGTCTCTGGTCATATTACTAACACATTGCAAACAGGTCAGTGGTCCCTCATCTATGATCTTGCACTCTTTGCCCTTTCCGTGCTCTGTCCCCAACCCCCCACCCCTCACCCCGTAGGTTTTGGGATGGTGCACAAGTTCTGCCACCAACCTCCCCCCCCCTCCCCTACCTCTAGTGAAACTCCCATATAATCTATAATCACTGTACAAGACTACTCATTGTTCCTCTTTTTTTTCTTGCCTATGGATCCAACTTCCTCATTCTCTTCAATCTCATCCTTCCTTACAAGGCCTCAAGACAGCTGATCATTCTCCATCCAAACCTGTGATCTTTTCTACCACCATTATCCCTCCCCAAGCCCACACACTCTTTATACTGTGGCTTTTGTTCTGTCACGTCCTGATTTAATTCCATGTTCTAGCTTCTCCGTGAGCCTCGACATTGTACTGTATATGACAAAATGCACTGACAGTGGGATCAAAGTTGGACACAATAAATATGGGAATTAACAAATAGAAAAAGTGTAGGAGAGAGAAAGGGAAAGATATGTACATAAGGAGAGAGAGAAAGAGACAGATAGAGGGAGGAAGAGAGAGGGGGAGGGAGGGAGAGAGAGAGAGGGAGGGGGAGAGAGGGAGGGGGGGAGAGAGGGAGGGGGAGAGAGAGAGAGAGAGAGAGAGAGAGAGAGAGAGAGAGAGAGAGAGACAGACAGACAGACAGACAGATAGATAGGAGGTGAGGAAATACTGTACTTACCTGCAAGTAAAAGGTTTTGTTCAATAGGGTTAATAGGGGGGAAGAAAGGATTGTGGGTACAGATGGGGATGACCAGAGATTGTAGTACACTGCTGCTGTGAAGCTATGGAAGAAAGAGTGGGACTGGACAGCCTCACAAAGACCATTCCACCAACAAGACAAAAGTGAACAAAAATAATTTAATCATGTCTGCAGCAAGCCTGAATTTGAGGAGTTTAACGAGGAGAGGTTAATGGTAGAATGTATGTACTGGTATTCTAGAGACTAGAGTTGTAGGTAACGTAAGAGCAGAGAGAGCCTGACTGGATGGAGAGGTGGTAAGAAACAGAGGCTACCAACATGTCTGTGTTGTGTGAGAATAACATGACTTGTGCTTCAGCCTCATTGCAAGAGTTGCCAACAATGTTGAGAGTTTTAGATTCCACAGATTCCAGGACAGTCAGATGCGATACTGGGGTGCAAGCCCTTAGGGGAGAGCAGTACTCCATTGAGATTTAGACTAAGCTCTTTTTGGCTGTAAGTTGTTTTGATTTTCGAGGAATTACTTGGAATGGCAGAGGTCATCCAGCCTGTGGCTGTCTTTGGAGGCTACTATTGCAATATGGTCAACCAGGGAGAGCTCATGGCTGATGTTGAGGTCCAGAACTTCTGTGAACTTCTTTGAACTTATGCTTAAGCCATCTAAGAGTTGATTTGGGATACTTTTTTCAAGAACGGAAATAACTGAAATAATATAATAAAACTGAAAAACACGATGTTTGTTTGTCATCAACTGCGATGTGTAGCATATAGCGCCACCTGGTGGTGGCCGAGGGTATTACAAGTCAGCTGTGGCGATGACTTGCAATTTCTTGCTGTACTCTTGCCATAGTACAAGTGCTTTACTGACCCCCGTAAGAGAGAGGGGGTATTACTCTCCCATAGGGAGCGTATGTTTCATACGAGTACCATCCTGGGATTCCCTACCTCCTGCACGGAAGGACGCACATCAGGTTCATCCATCGGGTTTTATTGCAATACGGCATATACTTTATTCAGCAAATCATTCGCATATAAAATCCAGCCTACGTCTGGGTAAACTTATTGAACTACATATTTATGTAAAGCCAGACAATTATAGTGTTCTGTTACATCATGTTATAATATTGATAATTTTGTTATTAAACTACTTGGATTGATTGATCTTGTCATGTATGAAGCTGCAAATATTCACCGATGTATCCCTACACCGTGACCGCATTGTATCCCTACGCCCCAGCTCGGATGGCGCTGCAGTAAATCGGGCCTGTATCGGCAGAGTCAATAAACGTGTGCTACAATCAATCGTAGTTTGTCGAGATACCTTACATGGCGACGAGGATAAACATCTAGACCATGACTTCTTTCGGCCATATCGATGAATTCGACCCTCATGAGGGAGATTTTGACACGTATTCTGAGCGGTTGTCTTTTTACTTTGAGTTTGAGGTGAACTGCATCGTGACCAAAGCCCGGATGAAGGCCTTCTTCCTGTCCGTTTGCGGAGGTGAGACGTTCACACTCGTTAAAAACCTGATTCGTCCTCGGACAATCCAGGAGCTCACGTATGCAGAGTTCAAGGCCGCTTTGAAGGAACATTGTAATCCATCTCCTTCAGTCATCCTGTGTTGGTTTAATTTTTACATGTGCAGACAGCAGCAAGGTCAGTCGATCGCAGACTTCATTGCACACCTCAAAAAATGGTCACATCTGTGTGAGTTTGGGGACACGATTGATGACATGCTCCGTGATTTGCTGGTGGTTGGCATGTCCGATGACCGCACTCGTAGACGCCTGCTTGCTGAGAGAAGACTGACGTTCCAAAATGCCAGAGACACCGCCATTTCCATGGAAAGTGCTGAACGCAACGCTACAAGCATCGGTGCCACTCGCTCGACTGGTACCAGCCCTGCTGTGAATCGGTTGGATCATGATCAGCCAAAACGTTGGAACAAGGCTCCTCGTCAGAAGCCAGCGCAGTCTCAAACCCACAAGAAATGTTTTTGGTGCAACGGAAAGCACCCTCCGGAGACGTGTCGGTTCAAAGATGCAACCTGCCATTTCTGTTTGAAAACTGGCCATATTGCTCCAGCTTGCATCACTTGCAAATCGGGAAAAGCGAAAGCTGCTGACAAGAAGATTCATCAGTTTATCAGTTCGGAGGAACCTGAGTTTGACCAGGTGAGCTCTGTTTCCGACAACTCAGAATCGTGTGACCTGTTTCATATTGATTCTCACCATAAGCGGGACCCTCTTCTTGCCACTGTTGTCATCAACAATCGGCCATTGCAAATGGAGGTCGACACTGGTGCAGCCATCTCGCTCATCAGCCATGCTGTTTTCACAAACCTGTGGAGTGATGCTGACCGACCCCATCTGAAACCTACTACCTATGGACTCTCCACCTATACAGGCGAGAAGATTGTTCCCTGCGGTACATGTGACGTCACGGTGGGCTACGATAACCGCGAGTTTCACCTACCCCTGATCGTCATTCCTGGAAAGGGCCCTTCCTTACTCGGCAGGAACTGGTTGAGCATAATTCGACTGAAGTGGAAAAGCATTCATCAACTCCAGGCAGCCAACGTTTCTCCTACCGCAGCATACACACTCAAAAATGTGCTGGATACGTACCCGGATGTCTTCAAGGATGAGCTTGGAACCTTGAAAGGACATACGGCTAAACTCAGTGTTGACCGGGATGCCAATCATATATTTTGCAGAGCTCGCCCAGTCCCTTTCGCCCTGCGGGAGCGGATTGACAAGGAGCTGGATCATCTTGAAAATCTGGGCATCATCGAGCAAATCCAGTATGCCGAATGGGCGGCGCCCATCGTTCCGGTCATAAAATCGGACAAGTCCATCCGCATATGTGGAGATTATAAAATGACGGTGAACAAGTGTTCTTCATTGGATAAATATCCAATCCCGAGGATCGAAGACCTCTATGCTCGTCTCACGGGAGGCAAGACTTTTACGATACTCGATCTCAAATCCGCCTATCTACAGCTCCGCTTGGACAAGAATTCGAAACAGTATCTTACCATCAATACACATCGTGGGTTGTACAGGTACAACCGACTCAGTTTTGGAGTGAAATCTACACCTGGAATTTATCAGCGTGTCATGGACAGTTTGTTTGCCGCCGAACGCAACGTCATTTGTTACCAGGATGATATTCTGGTTACTGGTCATACGGACGCAGAACATCTACAAAACCTGGATAGAGTTCTGAAGAAGATTTCGGACTCCGGCCTACGTTTGCGTCGAGACAAGTGCAAGTTTATGGTGCCATCAGTCACGTACCTGGGTCATACGATTGATGCCGAGGGTCTACACCCGACAGATGAGAAAGTCCGAGCTATCAAGGATGCTCCTGCTCCACGAGACGTGACCGAATTGAAGTCATACCTCGGTTTGCTTCAGTTCTATGGTCGTTACATCCTGAATGTGACCGACGTTTTGGGCCCCCTTTATTGGCTTTTGAGGAAAGGAGTCTCCTGGAGCTGGGGATCCACTGAACAATCAGCATTCCAGACCTCTAAGGATCTGCTCAAATCGTCCAATGTTCTCGTTCATTTTGATCCAGAGAAGGATCTTGTGCTGACATGCGATGCCTGTCGGTATGGAGGTACCTGTCGGTATGGAGTATTATCACACGTGATGCCTGATGGTACGGAAAGACCTGTTGCATTTGCATCCAGAACGTTGTCCCCGGCAGAGAAGAACTATTCCCAACTTGACAAGGAAGGATTGGGAATCGTTTTCGGCGTCAGCAAATTTCGCCAGTACCTTCTTGGACATCATTTCACAATTCGCACTGATCACAAGCCGCTGATCAGTCTGTTTGGTCCAACTAAGGTGACATCTGACACACTACCGCCCTGGATCATCCGCTGGTCCCTGTTTCTCGCTGCTTATGACTATACCATATGTTATAAGCCAGGTTCGTCTATCACAAATGCAGATGCCATGAGTCGGTTACCCCTTCCAGAATCCGTTGATGATTCGCCTACACCAGGATCCATTATCGCACTGATGGATCATCTGGAAGATTGTGCTGTCAATTCCGGCCAGATCCGCACTCATACTCGACGAGACCCCGTTCTGTCCAGAACTGGCCAGGCTGTACAGCTTGGATGGCATTTGCTACCTGAGGGTGACCCAGTTTTTGCGGCTTTTAAAGCACGTAAAAACGAACTCAGCGTGGAAAATGGTTGCCTACTCTGGGGATGTCGTGTCGTGATCCCGGAAAATCTGCGTTCCAGGGTCATGGATGAAATCCATGACTGGCACCCCGGGATTGTGAAGATGAAGTCACTCGCCAGAAACTATGTGTGGTGGCCGAATCTTGATGCTGATATCGAACATCATGTTCGACATTGTTACCCCTGCCAGAGCACCTGGAATACATCTGCGAAAGCGCCACTGCATCCCTGGGAATGGCCCAGCGAACCGTGGCATCGCCTCCATCTCGATTATGCCGGGCCTATTAACGGCAGCATGATTCTAATAATTACGGACGTGCACACAAAATGGATTGATGCCTATGTGACGCGTGGTACTACGTCAGCCATTGTCATCGAAAGACTCAGACGCTGTTTCGCCACTCATGGTCTGGTCTGCCCAGGATGATCGTGAGTGATAACGGTTCGTGTTTTTCCAGTTCCGAGTTTGCCGAGTTCACACGTCGGAACGGCATCAAACATAAGTTTGTCAGCCCACATCACCAGGCTTCAAATGGCTTGGCCGAACGATCCGTGGGAATCATCAAATCCGGATTGCAGAAACTTCAGGAGGGAACCCTGGAAACAAAGCTTTCTCGTCTCCTGTTCAAATACCGCATCACGCCACAATCAACAACCGGTGCGGCTCCGTCTGAGTTATTGATGAAACGACACATGAGATCGACACGTGACAATCTCAAACCAGACATATCATCAAACGTTTATCAGAGCCAGCTTAATCAAAAGTTGGTGCACGATAAGACGTCCAACAGTCGCTGTATCAACATTGGAGATCCAGTGTTTGCCCGAAATTTTGGTGCAGGTGCGACGTGGCTACCGGGGGACATCATCGAGAAGCCAGGTCCACTGTCCTGCGTGATTCGCCTGCAGGACGGCCATGAAATTCGTCGACATCAGGACCACATAACCTACCGTCACTGTGAGTCGATAGAGCCTGCAGCATCGTCACAGTCAAAACATCAGTTCGACCCGCCACTGCCGGAGATCGTCGTGGCCGCTCCAGCCGGCTCGGATGCCCCGAAAACCTCTGCGAATGCTACACCCTTCATGGAGACCAAAGGAATCACCTCGGACTCTGTATCCACTGGTACATCGCCACCCAAAGGGATCACCTCGGACTCTGTATCCACTGGTACACCGCGACGCTCAATGCGTGAGAGAAAAGCACCTGACCGGTTGAATCTTTGAAGATGTTTTTTTTCACGTTGACACATGTTCTATTTTCACGTTGACACATGTTCTATTTTAACATTGACACATGTTCTATTTTCACGTTGACACATGTTCTATTTTCACGTTGACACATGTTCTATTTTCACGTTGACACATGTTCTATTTTCACGTTGACACATGTTCTATTTTCACGTATTATCATTATTTTCATAATCGTTTGCACACATATTTTCACATGTTTTGGAAATGTCAATTCTGGAAATCTAGCACGTATTGCTCTTGGTAATTTTGGACGTAAAGGGGAGGATGTCATGTATGAAGCTGCAAATATTCACCGTTGTATCCCTACACCGTGACCGCATTGTATCCCTGTGCCCCAGCTCTGATGGCGCTGCATTTAATCAGGCCTGTATCGGCAGAGTGAATAAACGTGTGCTACAATCAATCGTAGTTTGTCGAGATACCTTACAGGTCTGAGATGTCATAACATATTTTAGTGTGTGTCTGCTTGCAGATTAAAGCCATGTTAAGACATAGATTAGTTAACACACCATCATATTTTATAAGACTTCGTATAAATAAAATAGCTTTGCAATAAGTCATATTGAATTTAGCTTTGCAATCAACACATGCAGAAGACACACAACAATTAGATGTAGAGAGTGGTTGTGAAAAACCGCTTTAGCTTAACTGTGTGATATACTATTGTGTTATGCAATCTGTGCCAGTCAATCATCTGGGTCGATTGCTTTGGCCTGGCCACCTGAGAGTGGTGCAGTGTGCTGATTGCTGTCAAATAAACCCTTTTATTCTCCCTGAATGAGCCTCGAGTGACATCAGGCAGTCACCTGGAGATAGTACGCACTGCTCAGTCCGAGCAAGCAAGCCGAGACCACCATTGAGATATCGCCTGCATGATTATCCTGACAAGAACAATGAAAGAATGATAAATTAGATGTCCAGGGGTGAAATAAGTTCATTCACTGTAATCAAGAAGTAAGGTGATAGTTACGGCTATTGTAGTTTGCTGCATGCAGGTACTGTACGCTTAGTGCAATCTTGAACATGACTTATCAGACTCTATTATATCGCCAGGCTTTACAGGAATATGTCACATACCATAGAGTTTCACAGAGGAAGAAAAAAAAAAGAAGCATTTTCTTACCAGCCAAAAGTATGTATAGAGCACATTTGCTGGTTATGGAGTAATCAAAGCAGGTTGCAGACCAGGACGCTGAAGTACAAAGAAGCCACTGATCTTACTAGACATTCTTTCTAGCATAATGGTGACAGCATCAGGCTTTCTATCTGTTTTAACCTCTTCAAGACCATTTGGCTTCTTTCAAAGCAATGATCATAGTGACATGTGCTGAAATTCGAACAAACAGCTACAGGATATCTTTCAATGAAGTCATCATGGTCTTCAGTTCACAGAAGAGCGCATTAGTAAAACAAACTTTAAGGTTGTCTTTGTCCTCATGAGCATGACCATGCTAATCCAGCCCATTAAACCAAGCAGTCAATGCCAATTTAAGCAGTTGTACACGAATAAAAATTACACTACTTGGCCACAGCTGTCGACCAACAAGATACCACACAAAACTCTGTCAATGTTAGCATTTCCTGGGCATGGAATGGAGTCTAGAAGGAAGCCGTGCCATACTTGACGGAAGATGTGATGCTTGTTGAACTAATCTAACCGTTCGATACCTGTGAATTGTTCAGTGTTGGCAGCAGTGGATATAATCAGGAAGACTGTTGGAGATTTCGACACCTTTGTCTTGGAGCATCAGCCTGGAGAAAGAGGGGGAGGTTGTTCCCTTCTGGAGTCATTGAAAGCAAACAAGCAGTCTCTGTCTGTTCATACATGCACTGGGTATATGTTTTCGCTGTTCTTTAAATATCTGTGATTCCTTGGAGTAGTTTGGTTTCTTGTTTCTTTCATTCCTAAGTTCAGGCAAGTACCACTTTAGTATCTCAAGAGGTTTGGAAAGTTCTCTACAATCTGTAATCAACTCACTAAAAAGTGTGGCCCTCTGTAATCAACTCACTAAAAAGTGCGGCCCTCTGTAATCAACTCACTAAAAAGTGCGGCCCTCTGTAATCAACTCACTAAAAAGTGTGGCCCTCTGTAATCAACTCACTAGCTTTGTTGTAAACCACAGTTGCAAACATTTCCAGGAACCCAAATCTTTATCTTGTGCTTTTGCTTCACCTGAGAACTCATTTTTGAAGTCAAGTATAAACCAAAGCACAAAACAAAGCAGGAAGCAAACGGCATACACACACAGCACGAGGCAAGCCAAATGGACTGTTTGAAAGGAATTCAGGTGAAATTATTGGTAAACAGGGAAGCCCAGAACAAAAATAGGCACAGTGGGAAGAGAGTGGAACAAGGCATTGCTGAGTAGAGCCAAAATAAACTGAACAAACGCCAAATGGACGGAGCAGAATATTGTTCAGCCGAATGGCCACAGCTCAATATTCGACTTATAATATTCACAACGATTGGGGATGCCTCTTTGTGGTAGTTGTGCTCCGCAACGCAAGTCTGGGACCAAATCTTCCCCATTCTTCCCTGCTGCCCGGATTCGTCAGGGCATTGTGGTCACAGTCGGAGTGCCGATCGGACCCCATGGACCGGACCTTTCCCTCTTGTTTCTGTCTCTCTTTCTCTCTCTCTAACTCTGTCGTGGCCCTGACCTTGTGATGATTGGGTACACCATCCTGGATGTGGTGGATCTCTGGGTCACTCCTGCAAGATTGATCATCGGCTGTCCCCGTGCCACGGGCTTGTTCGAGGGAACTGTCCAGGGCTATACAAAAACAACTTACAATATTCACATTATCAAATTCTACTTAATGGGATTGGGAAGTAAAAGTGCTGTTTCTTATCAAAATATATTGAACAGGACTTGTCTGTAAAAGTATTGATCGAGCTTTCCAGATCATTATTGTCAGGTGTTCATCTTGATGAGAGACGACTGTATTTTGGTTTCCCCTGAAGCATTTCAACTTTCTTGTCACATTTATTTCACCTGAAGACTTCATTCAACTTTTAAAAATTCTCTGGTACATAAGATTGCAGGATCTTCCACATCAGGTTCTTTATAATGGCAGCAAAGGCACAAGTAAAATTCAGTCACTTTGGAGAGAGTGGGATCAGGTAACAGTGTTATTTATTATATTACATTGCACTATTACTCCAGAAAAGACATATTTTGGACTTCTCATCCTCTTACAGATGGAGCCAATCCCTGCTGATAAGAGATGGGTTTCTAAATCCAAAGAGCAATTAAACACAAGGTGGCATTTGATAGTGTGCCCGTCTACAAATCGTCTGATTCATGGTTTAATCCCCAGGATGAAAGTTATTCAACCAAAGCTGCTTTAGAGGGCATTTTATAATGCAGCATATAACCTTCCAGATGGAGAATTGTCCTGTCTGTAATTAGACTTTGGATATTAACAAATATCCCATCAGAACCAGCCTTTGGATTTTGCATGCGGAGCAACCATAGCAAACCCCACATCATGAGTGGCACTCGTTACTCCTTTCTTGAACTTCGCACGCAGTGGTGTCAGTGGATCTTAAGAACATGTCTGCTTGGCCCAAGTGTTTCATGAATTGGCTGGCTAGGTTTGATGTCCGACTGAAGGTGGCAGGAATTTGAATTATGTTTTGGGTGGCGGAGATAACTCACCTGGTCTTCACGAAAGACACCAAAGGATTTAACGTCCACCAAATAATGCCATCAGATGGGACACCCAGTTTGATATCCATCCTAGCGATGGCGCCCTTTGAGATGCAGCGCCCTCTGCCTGCGAAGCACCAAGCTGACATTTTATAGTCGGGTAGGGAATTGCACGCAGATTATACAGCTTTAAGGTAAGTGTGTTAACTGTGCACCAGCCTGTCATACCGAATCATGAGGGGCAATGAAAAATATCCAAAATAAAAAACGAAAACAGCACTTGGTAGATAGAGAACATGGTCTAGCCTCACTCAATCATTCTCATTCGTGGTTCCGGAGAGGATTTTTGTACACTTTTTTCAATCCAATATGGCCACCAGACCATGTGACCAATGATGTCATACATTCAATTCCTCACTCAAATTGGGTTGTAGATCAGATATATGAAGGGTTTGGGTTTCTCTGATAAGGATTTTGATTCAACCAATTATGGCTGGACTACTACTTGACTGATGAGATAATCGTTATAACCCTATATACCCCATAGGGAGTTGATGACATATGCCAAGTTTCCGTATTTTTCATTGAGTGGTTTCAGAGAAGAATATGTCCAAATTTTTCCTTTTAATCCAATATGGCTGTCATACCATGTAACCTATGACATCAGCATTATCAATAAAATATTCTCCATGTGGGGAGTCCCTCCTATGTTTAAAGTTTCACATCGATCGGACCAGCGGTTTCAGAGAATAAAATGAAAGTGAATCTATATAGATTTGGACACATAGAGACAGACAGACAGAGACAGACAGGGGCCTTGCAATAGATTTATAACACCTTTGGGGTAAGTAATAAAGTGGGAAATAAACTGAAAGAGGAAAATAGTTTGTAAACATACGGATGTTGTAAATACAATACGATATGGAGTCGCATACAGGTAGTTGACAAAAAAATGAAAACACCAACAGAATGTCACTTAATAGGGTTGTTGGGCCACCATGTGCAATCCAGGATGGCATGGATGTGAAGTGACATGGAGTCAACGAGGATCTGAAACTGCTCTGCAGGAATGCAGCACCATTCCTCCACAAGGAAGTCTTCCAATTCACGCCAGTTTGATGGATGTGGAAACCGCTGTGCTAGGCGCCTCTCCAGACAATCCCACAAATGCTATATGTCTATGGGATTGAGGATGGCATTTTGAAGGGCCATGAAATATGGGGTAACTTTGTCATTGTGCTTCTCAAACCACCCAGCGATAACATGTGTCATGTGGACTGGAGCATTGCCACCCTGAAAGAGAACTCTCCCAGCAGGGAAGAAATGCTGCATCATGGGATGCAGATGATCACTCAGGATGGTAACATAGCATGCTTCATGAACCCTGCCTTCTAAGGGAATGACTGTACCCAGGCCATGCCAGAAAAACATGTCCAACACCATTATAGAACTGCCAGAACATTTTACTGTTGAAACCGGGCACTCAGGGCTGTCGAGTTTCCTATCGGCTGTCCATTCATAGAGAATATGGTGAAGGACGACTCATCAGACCATATCACATTCCTCACTGCTCGGCAGTCCATTGCCTATGTTACTTGCACCACTGGATCTGCAAACCGGCATTGCCAGGTGTTATGAGCAGTTTGTGCATGGCAGCCCGGCTACGGTATCCCGCCCTGTGAAGTTCCTTTCAAACCGTTTCGACGATAAAGGATGCTCAGGACCCACGATTAACTTGAACTTCGCACACAGTTTGTCCGCCATTGCTCTCCTGTTTCGCCTTGTACTAAGGCCTATGCATGGTCTGGCATCTCTGAATCTGCTTGCACTAAGTTCTATGCATCACACTTGTTGAGTATGTGCTTCCACCCACTGTTGCCCTTTGATGATGATGTCTTTCCTTCTTTTTCTCAGGCTGAAATCACTTCAAGACAGTTCCTCGTGACAAGTTAGCAATTTCCGCAGCCTTTGCCACTGAAGCACCTGCCAAATGCGAACCAACAATGACACACCATTCAAAGTCACTGAGGTCTCCTCTTGCGGCTCTTAATAATGGACTCGACCTGTCGTCGGCTTATATATACGAGGGTTGTACCAAGTCATGAGCACGTTTATTGTACAGTAAAGCAAAGGTACATGTAAGAAAACTGACATTGTGAGTAGTAAATGGACCCCAGATTGCTATTCGACAAAATCTCCAGAATGATCCATGCATTTCTGCCACTGCTGTACGAGCTTAAAAATCCTGCCGCAGTAGAAATCCATTCCAACACTTCGCAACCAGCTATGCAGGGCTATCTGGACTGCCTCATCCCTTTCATAGTGCTGGTCTCCATGTGATCTTTCAAGGACCCAGATAGATGGTAGCCAAATCCGGACTGTATGGAGAGCAGGAGTTAGGGCAACACTTCCCAGCCATCCTTCAATGTCAGACGTGCAATGTGAGGTCTAGCGGTGGTGTCGTGTTGAAAAATGAGAGCTTATTTCATCGGGTGCTTTCCTTGAAGTGCATGTTTCAGTTTCTTGAGCATCTTAATGTAGCGAGCCAATTGATAGTTCCTCCTTTGGGCAGAAAATCAAGCAGTACGCATCCCATCAGAAGACGGTTCCCATAACTTTGCCAGTGGAGGGTACTCTTTTGGCCTTCTTTTTAGAAAATGTGAAGTGATGCCATTCCATGCTTTGCTGCTTGGTTTCTGGGTCAAAATGGTGGAACTAGCTTTCATTACCAGCCACAATATGGAACAGGAAGTCACCGCCCTTGGCAGCATGTCTTTGCATCCATGCACGTGTTTTTGTGTTCCTCCATAAGCAAACGGGGAACCCAACAGGAACAAACTTTTCGATATCCCAAAGTTACTATCGCCTCCTTACGGCATGGTGTCCTATGCAAAGCTGCGTTGCGATCTCTCTAACCATCACCCTTCCGTACTCACTGATGAGCACATCAACTTTCTGCTCATTGCGTTCAGTCGTGGCGCTTCTCGGATGACCACAGCGTGGCTCACCGGCGATGTCTGTGTTTCCGTCTTTGAAGTGTTTCTCCCACCTTCTGACACTGCTAGCTCCCATGGACAGCCATTTTGTCACAATGGATTGTGGGAACAACAGTGGTGTGCATGCACTGAGTCTGTGTTTATATCGAAGTGGATATATGGATAGATGTCGCAAATAACTTGTATGCGGCATCCACTGATGCTCATGACTTTTGGTACGGCCTTCGTACATGATGAGGGGACTACCAGGATGACATTTGCATATATCATGTGCCAACAACATAAATGTGGCAACCCCATACTTTACATATATGTTATACGGTCCATTTACCCTGGTGTTTCTATTTTTTTCCACTATATATATATATATTTACTTCTATACGAAAATATCGTGGAAATTTAGGCTCTCACCGCCACCATCCCATGTGATGTCTTTTCTCTCCCTTGGTGTCGCTCCAATTTCCTAATCTCCTTTATGCTCTTTCTCAACGTTTTTAGAACTGCTTGGGCTCCCTAATATGAAATCTCTTTGGTGTCTGATAAGCAAAGCAATATTTTGTGTTAATCATAATTTAATGATGCATATGCCTCCTGAGTAACTCCACTGTTGAAGACATGCCAGAGAATAAACTAGATTACTGTATATGACTTTCGGCTCAAAATATCAAAATTATCAAGGTGTGGAAAGGAGGGGATTCAATTTTGTCTCAACTCTGCTATGAAGACAAGTGGTTGGGTCACCTGTGTTGAATTTCATTTTAAGGCACCCCATTCTCGATTTTCTGGATCTGAATCTGACATAATACTCAGAAATCCCACATCCAGAGCATCATTAGATGTAAATTTGTGTTACTAGAAACACACGCTCTCTTAGGGAGCAGCCTGGGGTGAGGGGTAGGGTTATAGTGGAGGAGGTGGGGAAAATTTATTTTGGGGCGTGACTAATAATCCCCCCCTGCCTGCAGCAGGGGTCAGTAAACCACTTTCACTGTGGCACAGGTACAGGCGAAAATCGGAAGTTGTCTCCCCCACCCCATTGCGAGTTGTGTGGGGTGTGGGGTGGGGGGGGGGGGGGAGAGAGGGGGCAGGGAGGGAAAGGTTGTGTCAATGACCCATGTGTGTGCCCATGCTTGTGCTCAGGTTCTGCCCATGTTTTTACGACATAGCCCATAAGGCAAAACTGTCTAGAACAGTGTTTGTCCGTCTGTATGTATGTATGTATTGTTGTGGATTTGAGAATCATGTGTAATTGTTGTAAATATCACCCTCTGTAAGTGTAATGAATTCTTGTAAAAATCTCCGTTTGGTGTGTAAAGGTCAAAGGTCGTCCTCTTAGTTAGTCCATCTACATACACGCAGGCCACCATATACCCTTCTAAATAGTTATTTCCTTATTATGTGTATTAGTTTAAGGCTGTGTCTCCCATTAATTGACTCTGCATTGCACCGAATCAGATAAGATGGAATCCCTTTTCAAGTCTCCCCCAATCCTCTCAGTGCATTGGGCGGTTTTCTTCACCCCAAACTCCATTACGCACGCGGTCAAGCCCACGAACAAGGGCGTTGCCCGCCCCTCGTCATCGGAAGGTGGAGCCAGCGAGCCCACACCAGCCAATCAGGGCTGGTGAGATACCATCACGGGTGTGGCGCGGGTTGATCTAAAAGCGCGTTATAAAAGCGCCCGCGCAAGCCTTTTTGAGAGTGCGTAAGAGTCCAGTTGAGGAGAAGCGGAGAGAGGGATCTGAGGGAGGTGCGCTGGACCAGAGACAGATTCGGGGGAGTAGAAAAAGAGCGTTGGAGACGCAGGAGGTGGAGGACACGTGAGACAGCTGCCGGTGTGAAACCGAAAACGTGGAACTGCCGGCTCCTCGCTGCCAGCCCGAAGCGGGCTGTGTTTGCCGGGTTTTCGCCTCGACCCCAAAAGCGTGGATCGGAGCGCGCGCTTGGAGCTGGACCTCGACGCCTACCATCTGCCTGGACCCTCCTCTGCCGTCCCAAACCCATTCCTGCCATTCCATCCTTTTGTGAACGTGAGTTTGTTTTGTGTGTCTTGTCCTGGGGTATAAGTTAAGCCTGTTTAAATAAGTTAGTATTTGCACTGTCTTCTGGTCCTTCCATCCTTCTGTAAATTATTTTCTTATCTTTCCTTCTCCTTGGTTCTTTTGGTCTTGTACATAATAGTTAGTAATAAATTATATTTGTTCTTCCTACCTTGCCTTCTTTCCTTCACATCCGTTAGTCCTTGTCTTTTCCATCATTGAATACCTGTGGCACGATTTGGCCAACGTTTAGGATCGGGTTTAGTCTTTGGTAATGGCTCGAACGTCGTGTTGCTAACACCGCTCGGCAATTATAACATCTAAAACCGGGGTTCGAGCGGGAGTCCCTCCCCTGCTCGCGGTCAGGAGTGGCACTCAGGTCCTTGGGACTTTTCGTAGACCAAATACCCGGGCTGCTCCCGACCGGGAGGAGCGTTGGGACCCCAAGGACTCACGTCGGTCAGTCGCGGACAAGGGGATTGATCCCCCCTTGATAAGGGGAAAAGGGGCCGACGGAGAGATCCGTAACAGTATGTATGTATGTCCCCTCAAACGTATCCCAATCAGAGCTGAGGATCGTGTCACATGACAGGGTGATGTGATTACGTCTGATGTCATTACGGCGGTACAACGGCTGACTCCACACTCCGCCATTTTAATTCCAATTTCGTTCAGGCCGAACATATCGTCGAACCTGTAATATATCACAATCGCCATGCTCTACATCAACGTTTTTCATTCAATGTGAAACACAAACAAGCCGATTGTTAAAATGACCATCAAATATTGAAAGCATCGGCGTTACGTCTCTTCCAACGACACAGAACTTGTAGGCCTGGCAGGAAGGGTCATGATATTTACCCAACCCTTGTGGGGTTTTACCCAACCTATAGATTACAGTAGATCTTCCCTCGGTTCTGTAAGTAAAACTTACCTCACGGATGTCGGGATTATCCAAATTTCTTTGTTTAATGTTATAAACAGCATTAGCGACTGTTTAAAAAGCTAAACATATGTGTTTGTGGTTTATAATATTTTACAAGGCCGGCTACGCTGCTGTAAGACTCTTTGTCTTGTTTTTAAGCTTTTCAGATGTACACACACACACCCGTTTAACGTCCATCAGAGGAACACATTGATGAGTCACATAACCTGTGAAACACCAGTATGACAGTTTATAGCTGGAGCGAGATGCAAATCCAGGATAGACAGCTTAGAGGTGAGTGTTCCTACCTCGAGGCCATCCTGCCAACCCCTACATTTGGATGGCGATATGTAGATTCTTAAAAAGAGACGATACTGACTTTTTATCACAGTAGATGGCAACACGCAATCTAAAGTGATATCGTGGGAGACATAATCCACAATGACTGATATGTTAATGTTAGGGTGGATGTGCATACAATGAGAATTGGACAAATGGGACTCATTACGAAATAAAATGTGTAATCTTTCAGCACACACTGAAAGATGTGCACATACGCACATGTACACAATGCATTCATAAAGCGCATACATGAATAAATATATTATTGATAGAATACACACATATACTCATGCAAACGTTGATGGTAAAGTGATGGTTGTGGGTAACTGCAAACACACACACACACACACACACACACACACACACACACACACACACACAAAGACACACACACACACCCACATATACACAAACACACACACACACACACACACACATATATACACACACAAACACATACACACCCACATATACACACACACATATACACACACAAACACACACACACACACACACACACACACACACACACACACACACACATACACACAAAGACACAGACACACACACACACACACCCACATATACACACACACACACATATACACCCACAAAGACACACACACACACACATATATACACACACAAACACATACACACCCACATATACACACACACATATACACCCACAAACACCCACACACACACACACACACACACACACACACACACACAAACACACACCCACACACGCACAGACACACACACACACACACACACACACCCACACACCCACAGACACACAGACGTACACACCAACATACACACACACACACCCACACACAAACACACACACACACACACTCCTCACCCTGAACAAGGAGGAAGACGTGTGAGGCCATTGCATGTCTGGCTCCCTGTTGGGAGCACGTGTACGGCCCCTCGTCATTTGGTGTAGCTCGATTGATGCGTAGCCCGTACTCCCGCTCGTTGCTTCGTTCCAGCGAGAGTCGTGCGTCGCTTGACCACTTGCTGTCCCCAGCAAATACAATGACGGAGCGATTGAGCCATGCAACACGATGTGATGCACCTTCCAATGCGCACCTGAGGAATGAGTAATGAAAGAAAAACAACAATTATTACGGTAATATTACATCAAGTAATGATGATCTTACTATGATTAGAAACTATTACATTAATTATTTTACAAGCACATATGTAAAGCTTCTTTGACCGAATGGTGCTCCATCTCGTCATCAAAATGAGCACCTTTAGTAATATGTTGAATCAATTGCTTTATGACGTCATCCATCGTAATGTGATGTTACAGCCATCCAGGTAATGTACATCCCATCTGTCCGATGAGATGATAGCCATCTTGAGACAATATTTTGTTTGGAAAGGACAAGCAAAATAACACATACCAAAGAGTAATTTTTATCCGAGAGAGATATGTCCAAAGAGTGCGCAACAATACATAACCCCAAAGTGCAGGTAACATATTCAGGGTTAGGGTTTGGGTTTTGACTTCAGATAAATATTCTCTCAAAGTCCCAGTGGGGTTTCTTGGGTTGCACTTGCCGTTAACAACCTGTTCACACCAAGACCACAGAAACCAGCAGGTGAGACCTTTGTGATGTCAGACCTGCCATAAAGTCAGGTTGGACAAGATGCCCTTTTCAGGAAAGGTGGGAAAACATTCCTGCCATTCCCCATGTGATCTTCTAGTCCTGGTTAATATTTTAAAGATTCCAAATGTTGGCAAAGAGGTCTCTGGACAATTGTATAGCGGACAATTTCAAATTCAAAATGTTGAGTAAACTGAACAACAAGCACCAAAAAGGATGTTCATATATATATATATTGGTATCTGTAATCTGGTTCTCCAATCTAATGAGCGAACGTCATGACGTCATCGCCATGCATGTCGCCTTGCCTGCAAAGCTCCAGGGGAGCCATCTGGCAGTGCGTCATTATAGATTATAAATTCAGATACTGTCACAAGTGCATGCAAAACTCACAGTTACAGACCTGGTTTCTAAATTTATAGACCATATAGCCACACCATATCTAAGGCACGAGATATGTCGAGGGAGACAGCTCTGATTTCCTGTTTGGCATTGAGGATCTCCATCCATTGTTGAGACAGCAGAAGCAGCATGTCCAGAGTAGAATGACCTGGTCTGAATCCAAATTGATGATAGGAGATCAAGCCATTGGAGAAGAGGAAGGATTTGATATCAGAAGCGATGATCGATTCCATGACCTTGCTGATTATTGGGAGCAGGCTGATTGGTCTGTAGTTGCAAGGATCTGTTTTTGCACCTTTTGTATAAAGCGGTAATGTTGGCTGATTTCCAAGCAGATGACAGATGACCTTGAGCAAAAGAGAGGGTGAAGAGCATTGAGAGAGGGAGTGAAAGAGCGGCAGAGCAGGATTTTAGGACCCGTCCGCTGATGCCGTCTGGTCCAGTTGCAGAATCAGAGTCGAGGTTTGACGGAAACTTGTCCACCCTGTCAGGAGAGAAGGACACAGAGTCCAGGAGCAGCTGGGTACGACTGGGTATGGTGGGTACAGAGAGGGATGGGTTTGGGACACAAGATTTTGAGGCAAACACAGAGTTGAGGCATTCGGCTTTGTCACGTGCGGTGTCAGCTGTGTAGCCGTTTGAGGTAAGGGAGGGGATGGAGGGGGAACAAACACTAGAAACAGATTTGACCAGATGTCACCAGGATTTGGAGGAGGGAGACAGGTTTGAGAGTTCAGTCTTGAGAGTAGAGAGATATTGTTTCCTGACTCTTTTCCTGATGGCCGCATCCGAGTGTGCAAACAAGTGCATGAAGCCTACAACGAAGATTGTATAGTGCCAAGAGTCCAAGCTGGAGGTGGTGGGGTGACCATTTGGGCTGCTTTTCATGCAGGGGGCAAAACTGACCTGGTTGTTCTGAATGGAAACCTGAACCAGTTCAAGCACAGGGCCATTCTGGAAGAAACATTTCTTCCATTTGTTCGTGCAGCCTTTCGAGGAAACTTTGTCTTCCAATATGACAATGCACGGCCTCATCGTGCTCGCATGATCCAACACTTTCTTGCTGACCGTGGTGTAGAGCATATGGAGTGGCCTGCCATGTCCCCGGATATGAATCCGACAGAGAACTTGTGGGCAGAATTAACGCGTCAAATCGACAACTTGGACCAGCAGCCGACCTCTGTGCGTGAATTGCAGCAGACTATTGTCACTGCATGGCAAGCGATTCCTGTCCAAACCTTGGCAAATCTCATGAACAGCATGCCTCAACGTGTACATGCTCTCCTGAATGCTCATGGGGGTTACACGAAGTACTGAACTGTAATTTTACTGTCCGTAATCCCAGTCGTAATTTAGCTTTTGTTTGTGTTGAATTTTTTTTTGGCTAATGTGCAAAATAAAGAGATACTTCTGGAAAACGCTCAGAAGTTTAACACAGTACTGTCCATGAATTGAGTTCGATATCAGTTGACATCACTTTCAAGGATCAATTTATTTGCTTCGAAATGTCAAATGTGGTTTTTGTTTCTTTTAAAGGTCACATTAACAAAATCTAGAATAATTTCAACATAATTCCAATGAACTTTTGGTTCTAAGTCATCTTGAAAGTAGGTTCACCCCCACAAAAAAAATATTCCATATTAAATGCCAAGTCTGTATATATATATATAATTAAAAACACCTCACAGCCATAAAACACGTAATAAAAACACCTCACAGCCATAAAACATGAAATAAAAACACCTCACCACCACGAAAATAAAAACACCTCACAGCCATAAAACACGTAATAAAAACACCTCACAGCCATAAAACACGAAATAAAAACACCTCACAGCCATAAAACACGTAACAAAAACACCTCACCACCACAAAATTAAAACACCTCACAGCCTTAAAACATGTAATAAAAACACCTCACAGCCATAAAACACATAATAAAAACACCTCACCACCACGAAATTGAAAACACTTCACAGCCTTAAAACACGTAATAAAAACACCTCACCACCACAAAATTAAAACACCTCACAGCCTTAAAACATGTAATAAAAACACCTCACAGCCATAAAACACGTAATAAAAACACCTCACCACCACGAAATTAAAAACGCCTCACAGCCATAAAACACGTAATAAAAACACCTCACCACCACGAAATTAAAAACGCCTCACAGCCATAAAACACGTAATAAAAACACCTCACTACCACAAAATTAAAACACCTCACAGCCTTAAAACACGTAACAAAAACACCTCGCCACCACAAAATTAAAACACCTCACAGCCTTAAAACATGTAATAAAAACACCTCACAGCCATAAAACACATAATAAAAACACCTCACCACCACGAAATTGAAAACACCTCACAGCCATAAAACACATAATAAAAACACCTCACCACCACGAAATTGAAAACACTTCACAGCCTTAAAACATGTAATAAAAACACCTCACAGCCATAAAACACGTAATAAAAATTACCTCACCACCACAAAATTAAAAACGCCTCACAGCCATAAAACACGTAATAAAAACACCTCACGACCACAAAATTAAAACACCTCACAGCCTTAAAACACGTAACAAAAACACCTCACCACCACAAAATTAAAACACCTCACAGCCTTAAAACATGTAATAAAAACACCTCACAGCCATAAAACACATAATAAAAACACCTCACCACCACGAAATTGAAAACACTTCACAGCCTTAAAACATGTAATAAAAACACCTCACAGCCATAAAACACGTAATAAAAACACCTCACCACCACGAAATTAAAAACGCCTCACAGCCATAAAACACGTAATAAAAACACCTCACTACCACAAAATTAAAACACCTCACAGCCATAAAACACGTAATAAAAACACCTCACTACCACAAAATTAAAAACGCCTCACAGCCATAAAACACGTAATAAAAACACCTCACAGCCATAAAACACGTAATAAAAACACCTCACTACCACAAAATTAAAAACGCCTCACAGCCATAAAACACGTAATAAAAACACCTCACTACCACAAAATTAAAAACGCCTCACAGCCATAAAACACGTAATAAAAACACCTCACCACCACGAAATTAAAAACACCTCACAACAATAAAACACGTAATAAAAACACCTCACTACCACAAATTTAAAAACGCCTCACAGCCATAAAACACGTAATAAAAACACCTCACAGCCATAAAACACGTAATTAAAACACCTCACAGCCATAAAACACGTAATAAAAACACCTCAGCCATAAAACACGTAATAAAAACACCTCACAGCCATAAAACACGTAATTAAAACACCTCACCGCCACGAAAGTAAAAACACCTCACAGCCATAAAACACGTAATAAAAACACCTCGCAGCCATAAAACACGTAATAAAAACACCTCACAGCCATAAAACACGTAATAAAAACACCTCACAGCCACGAAATTAAAAACACCTCACCACCAAGTAATTCAAAACACCTCACCACCACATAATTCAAAACACCTCACCACCACATAATTCAAAACACTTCATCACCAACTAATTCTGAACACATCACCACCACATAATTAAAAACACCTCACCACCACGTAATTATAAATACCTCACCACCAATTAATTCAAAACACCTCACCACCATGTGATTTAAAAACACGTCACCACCATGTGATTTAAAAACACCTCACCACCACGTCATTTAAAAACACCTCACCACCACATAATTCAAAATACCTCACCACCACGTGATTCAAAACCACCACAACGTTATTAAAAACACTTCACAACCACGGAAACAAAAGTTTGAGGGAGTCGTTAAGTGAGAACACAGACACTGCCCAGATGTGTAGATATACAGTATAGATAAATGACTGTACCCGAGTTGCCGCTTTGTCATGATTTAAAGCAATCATAATTCAAACAATTATTTTGCACAAATGTATTTGTAATATACGTGATATCACATTTTATAAACAATTGAAGTTGTAAAAAAAAAAATTCCAAAAAAAAAACATTTGGAAAATTTTTCAAAAATAATAGCCTTAGGACATACCGACGGGAGAGATATGTGCATCCCAGAAGTTTGGTACAATTTCACAAAGGTTTGAGAAAGTAGTTCAGTGACAACACAGGACAGGACAGACGCTGCACAAATATATATATTGTTGCGGATATGAGGATTGAGTTTTTTTTGATTGTGTTGTATTGTATAGTAAATGGTTGTGAATTATTGGTTTAGTCTGAGCCCTCCTTGCTCCAGTGTGTATAAAGGTCAAAGGGCGTTCCGGTAGTTAATTCCATAAAGCATACATTGAAGGACACTATAATATCCCTGTTCAGTAGTTTATTTCCTTATTCTGTGTATTAGGTTAAGGCTTTGTCTTCCATTAAAATGACACTCCATTGCACCAAGTGAAATAGATAGATTCCCTTCATTCTTCATTCCCAAAACCTCCATTTCCCCTTTCGTCATGGCCAAGCCTCGATTGCCAATATTACATCCCCTCCAAAACCACCATTGAACATGTGCTCGGGTCGGGGAAGAAAGGCGTGCCCGCCCGTCGTCATCAAGGGCGGAGCCAGAGGGTCGCGCGACCAACCAGGGCCGAGGTGAGCACACCGATGGGCGTGTCCTAAAGGCCGGCGGCTTGATCGCCGGAGGCGTTATAAAAGCGCGCGCGCAAGGTACTGCGTAAGAAGATCCAGATGAGCTTTGAAGAGAGAGAAGGTTCAAGGTCAATTACAAGCAGTTGCACCAGAGACGGCAGACGCGTCCTGAGGTGAGCCAGAGAAGCAGCTTTGGCTCCACAAGCAGCGTTGACTCCACCAGGCAGCTTCAACCCGTACCCCGTGGGAACCAGATAGCGGTGGCATCGGTGGCCGTCGAGGTCCAGCCGACGTCCCGTGCGGGATCAAGCCCGAACCATCTGCCCCAGCTGAACCTTCCCAATCCTCCTTCCAGCATTCATTCCTGCCATTCCATCCTTCTTGTGTACGTGAGTTTGTTCTGTTTGTTCTGTCCTGGGTATTAATTAAGTCTGTTTAGATAAGCTAGCGATTTTCACTGTCTCTCTAAAATCTTCTGTATATTATTTTCTTATCTTTCCTTCTCCTTGGTTATTTTGAGCCTGTACATAGTAAATAAATTATAGTAGTATTTTCAACCTTTTTTTTTTTCGTCTTCTTCTTCTTCTTCTTCTTCTTCACATCCGTGTCGCTTTTGTCTTTTCCATATTGAATATCTGTGGCGCGATCCGGCCAACGCTCGGGTATCGGGTTAGTCGGGGTAACTGTTAGGCCGCGGTGCCATCCGCTCGGCAAACCAACATCCTTAACCGTGGGCCGTAACAATATATATATATATATATATATATATATATATATATATATATATATATATATATATATATCTGTGCAGCGTCTGTCCTGTCCTGTGTTGTCTCGTCACTGAACTACTTCCTCAAACTTTTGTGAAATCGTACCAAACTTCTGGTATGCACATATCTCTGCCGTCAGTATGTCCTAAGGGTATTTTTTGGGGAATTTTTTGGGGAATTTTTTTTTTCAACTTCAATTGTTTATAAAATGTGATATGACATATATTACAAATACATTTGTGCAAAATAATTGTTTGAATTATGATTGGTTTAAACCATGACAAAACGGCAACTCGGGTACAGTCATTTATCTATATATCTACACATCTGGGCAGTGTCTGTGTTGTCACTTAACGACTCCCTAAAACTTTTGTTTCCGTGGTTGTGAAGTGTTTTTAAGAACGTTGTGGTGGTTTTGAATCATGTGGTGGTGAGGTATTTTGAATTATGTGGTGGTGAGGTGTTTTTTTATTTATTTATGGTGGTGAGGTATTTATAATTACGTGGTGGTGAGGTATTTATAATTATGTGGTGGTGAGGTGTTTCTAATTATGTGGTGGTGAGGTGTTTTGAATTAGTTGGTGATGAGGTGTTTTGAATTACGTGGTGGTGAGGTGTTTTGAATTACTTGGTGGTGAGGTGTTTTTAAATGACGTGGTGGTGAGGTGTTCTTAATTTCGTGGCTGTGAGGTGTTTTTTGGTGTTTTTAATTTTGTGGTGGTGAGGTGTTTTTAATACGTGTTTTATGGCTGTGAGGTGTTTTTATTACGTGTTTTATGGCTGTGAGGTGTTTTTATTACGTGTTTTATGGCTGTGAGGTGTTTTTATTTCGTGTTTTATGGCTGTGAGGTGTTTTTAATTCCGTGGTGGTGAGGTGTTTTTATTACGTGTTTTATGGCTGTGAGGTGTTTTTATTACGTGTTTTATGGCTGTGAGGTGTTTTTAATTTCGTGGCTGTGAGGTGTTTTTAATTTCGTGGCTGTGAGGTGTTTTTATTACGTGTTTTATGGCTGTGTGGTGTTTTTATTACGTGTTTTATGGCTGTGAGGTGTTTTTAATTCCGTGGTGGTGAGGTGTTTTTATTACGTACTTTATGGCTGTGAGGTGTTTTTAATTTCGTGGCTGTGAGGTGTTTTTATTACGTGTTTTATGGCTGTGAGGTGTTTTTAATTCCGTGGTGGTGAGGTGTTTTTATTACGTGTTTTATGGCTGTGAGGTGTTTTTATTACGTGTTTTATGGCTGTGAGGTGTTTTTAATTTCGTGGCTGTGAGGTGTTTTTAATTTCGTGGCTGTGAGGTGTTTTTATTACGTGTTTTATGGCTGTGTGGTGTTTTTATTACGTGTTTTATGGCTGTGAGGTGTTTTTAATTCCGTGGTGGTGAGGTGTTTTTATTACGTGTTTTATGGCTGTGAGGTGTTTTTATTACGTGTTTTATGGCTGTGAGGTGTTTTTAATTTCGTGGCTGTGAGGTGTTTTTAATTTCGTGGCTGTGAGGTGTTTTTATTACGTGTTTTATGGCTGTGTGGTGTTTTTATTACGTGTTTTATGGCTGTGAGGTGTTTTTAATTCCGTGGTGGTGAGGTGTTTTTATTACGTACTTTATGGCTGTGAGGTGTTTTTAATTTTGTGGTGGTGTTTTTATTACGTGTTTTATGGCTGTGAGGTGTTTTTAATTCCGTGGTGGTGAGGTGTTTTTATTACGTGTTTTATGGCTGTGAGGTGTTTTTATTACGTGTTTTATGGCTGTGAGGTGTTTTTAATTCCGTGGTGGTGAGGTGTTTTTATTACGTACTTTATGGCTGTGAGGTGTTTTTAATTTTGTGGTGGTGTTTTTATTTGTGTTTTATGGCTGTGAGGTGTTTTTATTCCGTGTTTTATGGCTGTGAGGTGTTTTTAATATGGTGGTGGTGAGCTATTTTTATTATGTGTTTTATGGCTGTGAGGTGTTTTTAATTTTGTGGTGGTGAGGTATTTATATTACGTGTTTTATGGCTGTGAGGTGTTTTAAATTACGTGGTGGTGAGGTGTTTTGAATTACGTGGTGGTGAGGTGTTTTGAATTACTTGGTGGTGAGGTGTTTTGAATTACTTGGTGGTGAGGTGTTTTGAATTATTTGGTGGTAAGGTGTAATCGTCCCAAACTTCCAGTCTGCACCTACCCCTCCCCTATGTATGTGCTGAGGTGTTCTTTCTTGAAAAAAAAAAACATTCAACCTAAATCTTCAACCTAAATTGCCTATAAAAATGTAATATCACAAACACAACAAATTGTTGTGTTTGGTTTAAACCGACCGGGTTTCTGGTGGTGGCTGTGGTGGCAGGCCACCACTCCCGTGTGGATGGGAAGATAGTGTTTAAGTATTGTGAAGGCATCAGGCAGTGTCTGTGGAAGGCTCTGGAGGTGGTATGGGAGGCAAGGAGTGGTGCCCAGTCAATGGAATAGGGTGGAAGGAGTTTATATTCCAAAGCAGGAGGAGGCTGTGACACTTGAGCAGTTTAGACCAATATCATTGCTTGGTGTGGATGGAAAGATGGTGATGGGTGTCTTTGCTGCACGGCTCTCAGGCTTCATCAGAGAGAATGGTTTTGTGGATGGTTCTGTGCAGAAGGCAGGAATACCAGGCTCACTAGGATGCATTGAACACTCGGCAATGGTCTGGCAAGTGTTACAGGAGACAAAGAGGCAAAGGAAGGATGTTGCGGTGGTATGGCTGGATTTGGAGAATGCATATGGGTCAGTGCCGCATGCCTTGATCAGGTATGCTATGGATTTCTTTTGGGTGCCACGGAGATTTAGGGAATTTTTGATGGCATATTATGATCAGTTTTGGATGCAGTTTGCGACACAGTCCTATGTAACAGAGTGGCAGAAGTTGGAAGTGGGGATCCCGATGGGATGTACCATCTCCCCTATTTTGTTTGTGCTGGTTATGGAGTTGTTGATACGTGCAGTGAGTGGTCATGGGAAAGAAGTGGAGCTAGCCCCTGGTCAGAGTTTGCCAGTGATGTTTGCATTCATGGATGACCTGACAGTTGTCCAGCAGTCACCTGATGCAACTGTAGAGGTACTGGGACGACTGGAAAAGTTGATGCGGTGGGCAAGAATGGACTTTAAAGCAAGAAAGTCGAGGAGTATGGTGGTGAGATGAGGAGTGGTGGATAACATGCACAGGTTTGAGCTGGGAGGGGAGGTGGTTCCCTCATTGACGGAGGCCCATGTGAAGAGTTTGAAAAGATGGTATATGTTGGAGTTCAATGATGTGGGAAGGGTGGAGAATGTGAGGAACAAGCTTTTGAGAGGTTTGAAGAGGATTGATGGATGTGCTTTGCCAGGTACATTGAATGTATGGTGTTTGAAGTTTGTATTGATGCCACGAGTATTATGGCCATTGATGATGTATGATATTGCGATTGGGCATGTAGAGAGGATGGAGGTTGTGGTGAGCGGGTTTGTGAGGAGGTGGTTGGGAGTGCCACACCGTTTGATGAACATTGCCTTTTATGGTCAGGGTGGAAAACTCCGGTTTCCCTTGACACCATTAACTGAGGAGTTTAAGGTGGTGAGGGTGCGGGAGTTCATGATGTTGCGGGATTCGAGTGATTCAGTGGTAAAGTGGAAGTCGGAAGTGGAATGCAAGAGCAGAGGTGGATGAGATGGAGGAACAGTTGCAACAGGAGAAGGTCATGGGGATGGTACTGCAAGGGAAGCATGGCTTGGGGTGGATTAACCGTGAACTATGGGGAAAGGCATGTGTGAAAGAGAGGAGGAAGATGGTTGAGAGGGAGGTGAGAAGAAAGGCGGAGGAGGGGAGATATGTGAAAGCAGTTGGACAGGCGCACAGCAAGGTGCTTGGACTAGGTGGGAAGGTGTGCAGGTGAGGACATTGAAGTAGTAAGAGATTTGGAGGATGGAGCCAATACTGTTGAATTTCCTGTTGTGGGCAACATATTGATGTGCTTCCATCCCCAGAAAACTTGAGGGAGTGGAGGTTGTTGCAGGAGAGCTGATCTTGGTGTGGAGGTTTGGGAACGGTGCAGCATGCACTGAGTGCATGCTCAGTAGCATTGGCAGCAGGACAATACAAGTGGCGGCATGATCAGGTGCTGGCGGTGGTAGTGCAGATGGTACAACAAGAGGTGCTGAGATCAAGAGAGAGGAGAGTGGAGAAGAAGACCGATGGGGGAGAGGTGTTGTTTGTTGAAGAGGGCCAAGTGGGAAGAGGTGGAAAGAGGAGGAGGTGGAAAGAGGAGGAGGTGGAAAGCAAGATGGCTGTCAGATGCTTGTGATTGGCAGGTGGTGGCAGATCTAATGCCACAATTGGTATTCCCAGAGGAGATCTGTGTGACAAGGTTGCAGCCTGTCTGTCATCTGGTCAGGTGCAACAAGACAGGTCATCTTAAGTGAATTGTCTGTACCTAGGGAAGAGACCGTGGAGGAGGTGCATGAGAGGAAGAGAGGAAAGTACAGTGAGCTGGAGGCAAAGTGTCAGGAGAAGGGTTGGCGAGTTTCTTGTCAGCTATTTGAGGCAAGGTGTAGACTGTAGAGGGTATATTGGCAATTCCTTTTCTGCATTTCTTGCTCGGCTTGGAGTGTGGGACAGAAAGAAGGAGGATGTGTGACAGAGTGGCCCAGGTTGCCTTGAAAGGCTCACTTTGGATATGGAGGAATTTTATGGAGGCATGTCGAACGGTGTAGGTTGAGGTTGTGGGGGGTGGTTCATTTCAGTCTAAAGGGGTAGTGACTGAGCACGGAAGAGAAATGGAGATGTGTGAATGGTGGGTGTGTGTTTGTGTGTGTGTTGCAGGAGTGGGTGTGAATGTGCATGATTGTGTTTTGCTTGAGTGGTGTATGTTGTAAGGGTAGGTGGTCGGTTGGTTAGGTGTGGTTTTTTGTGTGTGAGTGAGTGGATGAGGGGATGTTGATTATGGGAGTGGAGGCAGTTTTGTTGTTGTAGTCTGTGTTCTCACTGGCTGGGGGTGGGGGTATGTACGCATCCAGGTGTAGCTGCTGCATGTGGAGGCATATGTGCCCCTGCTGGCCCACATGTGTATCATGTATTCTCTTTGACATGCATATGATATTTATTATAACAATTATTGATGTACAAAAGTTTGTATGAGGATATCATGATTTGAATCAATACTCAAACATGAATCTCCTTCAATTCCTGCTTTGGGGCCCGAGCTTCTCCTGTAATTTCTTTAAACAGTAAAGTGAAACCCCTCATCGGCTCATACTCATTTCCTCATCGTTACATTTACACCCAGAAGCTGATTTTGCTTTACTTATGAGCTCGTTGCTACTCTAATTTAGGATCCTCATTAAAGAAAGTTCCATAAAAAGTTATAATATAAAGAAAAGGGTGGGGGTGAGGGCCCCGAGGTTGTTTGCCTCGGCGCCCGTGCTGGCTCTCGACGCACCTGTCTGTGATTATCGTCAAGTTGGTGTACATTAAGTAGTGTACATGTAATTTGGTTCTATAATAAGTGGGAAAGGATAGATATTGAACTTGGCATCCATATTCTTTGTAATCTTTCAGATCAAAATCTGTCTCTACTGGACAGAAGTTCACATTCTTTAAAACATTCATTTTGTTTCCCCCTGCAGCATAAACAGTCTTCAGCAGTGACATGTGATGTTATCATTTCTTCAAAATTCTTCTATTTTTGTACCTTTTCTCATACCCAGATTTTTTTCCACTGATGAACACTTTCACGATAATTTTGCCAACTTGTGTCACAAAAACAAATGAGATCGTCTGCACATTGGTCGCACTACGTGCATGCAGCACGCCATGTTGTGACGTCTCAATAACGTGTCACACTGTATGATGACTGCTGGTGTTGGTTTAGCGGTTAGGGTGCAGGCTTGGGATCCTCGGATACCTGGGTTCGAATCCCAGTCGATCGCTAAATTAACGCCAGGGGGGTTGACTCAGCCTGTCATCCTTCCGAGGTCGGCAAATTGAGTACCAGCTTGCTGGGATGAATGATCCCGGTGTGTACCCCGGTTTAGAATAGGTACACCGTATCCCTGCGCATCGTAAGAGGCGACTGCGGGTTGGCGTCAGGAAGGGCATCCGGCCATAAAGCCATTGCCTCAAACAGGGAACCATGATTGTCATGGGGCCCGCAAGGCCAACCCCTGCTCTAGCGGGGAAAATGGCCTTAAAACGATCATTCATTCACTGTATGATGACTGCGATTGGCTAATTTCTGTGGAGCCTCTAATATGACCCTACTGCAAAGCCGCAATGAGCCGGCGAAGCCAAAGCCTCTATTGAACTTTTTCGCAATTGTTTATGCATACTTCCGCATCCACAAGATGGCGGCCTCCATGGAGCGATTTGGTGCGTCAAAGCTTCGAAATTCTCAAAGGATCCAGCAAAATCTGGCTTTTCAACACAATACGCGTTCATTCACAACACCGGCTTCGCTGGCTATTACAACCGAAATGATTGGTGAATTTAGGTCTATAATGATGTCATTATTTCATTTCAGAAAAATCGTCTGCTATGAGGGTTATTTTATCATCCTTATTATCCGATTTGTGAGAAAATGCACAGGTTTTAAAGATGGGAACATTCATAAATGTTCTTAGAGATCTTCCATTTTATCAAAAAAGTTAAAATGAAGTACTTCTCCAACGCAGACCACATAAAATAATAATTTGAGGGCTCAGCCCATGGCCTATACAAGTTGGGTGGAAAGATAATTATGAGAGTTTGGGAGATTTCTGATTACCTCTTGATATCGAACCATCTCACGTTAACGATCACTTTATAGTGGCTTCTGGTTATACAAGCATGAAGTAATTGTGAGTAGTTTGTAGAGGGAGGGGTGGGGGTTTTGCAAAATATATTGGTGGTTCCTTGGTTAATGTGCAGTTCTTCAGGAATCTAATGCTGACATACAAATCCTTTTACAAAGGCCTGCTCTATTTTATTATTCCTGACATGTAACCTCCTACAACTATATCAGTGTTTAGTTTGATCTCTTCAGTTATGAATAAAAAAGTTCATATTGAATTTTTTTTTTTACATCAATCGTAATCATTCTAAAATATATAATATGAGTCTTTTTCTCCACGATACATTCGGTCGTTAATTATCCAATCTCAATGAAACTTGACAGGACTATAAGGGTCATGGGATGAAGGTTGTAGCGACTTTGTTTGCCCCCCACCCCAAGAAGGTTTTTCGCCCTGTTTCCGCCCGTGTTGAGGTGCATATTAAGATAGCCAATCGTGGAATTTTTCCAAAGCTGCTTGTATTAACAAAATAAATAACAACACTTTGGACAATCACATAATATTAATGTTATTATTTGTGTAAATACAGTGCATTCAGAAAGTATTCAGACCCCTTCACTTTTTTCACATTTTGTAATGTTGCAGCCTTATGCTGAAATCGTTTAAATTCATTTTTTCCCTCATCAATCTACACTCAATACCCCATAATGACAAAGAGAAAACAGGATTTTAGAAAGTTTTGCAAATTTATTAAAAAGAAAAAAACTGAAATATCACATTGACATAAGTATTCATACCCTTTGCTATGACACTTGAAATTTAGCTCAGGTGCCTCACATTTCTCTTGATCATCTTTGAGATGTTTCTACACCTTGATTGGAGTCCACCTGTGGTAAATTCAATTGATTGGACATGATTTGGAAAGGCATTTTTGAAAGGCATTGGACATTTTTTGGAAATGTATATATGCACAGTTGGGTGCAAAAGTATGAGTGCAGCAGGAAATTTATTAATTGAGAAGTCATAACACAATAAATCATTGTAATGCGAAACTAAAAGTACTTCCAAGGGTTTTCCATGAACTCTTAAGGATATCACAACTCTTCTTATAACTAGATGGTATTCATAGAATACTTACCTTGTTTACCTTGTCAGCTTGTTGCGAGCCAACTCTTCTGGTTTTGACCATTTTTTTCTTTGATCCCATGTGGCTGCCAGACCACGTGAGCGATGACATCATAAATATTCTCTAATGTAATTGTAGCATAGGTCATGCTCAATACATTTCAAACTGATCAGACTAAGCGTTGTCCCTGTCGAATTATGATGTCATAATTATGGCACCAATTACGTCATCGTTAACACCTATTCCCCATATGCAGTTCTTTACAATGAGCCATGTTTCAATTTTTTCCATGCAGTGGGTTTGGAGATATTGAGGTGCAGCATTTTTCGGGTTTTCCAAGATGTCGCCTGTACCACATGATATATGACGTCATGATTATCATTAAAATATTCTACAGGAGGAGGCGCTCCTATGGTGAAAATTTCGTGGCCATCAGACCAGCAGTTGCTGAGCACAAAAAAAATTCACAATGATCGGATAAGTGTTGTACTTGTCGAATTAAGACGTCATAACGGAGGCACCGATGACATCATCATTAACATATCTTCTTCCCCAAGGCGAGTTCTTGACAATGAGCCATGTTTCAATTTTTTCCATGGAGCAGTTCCGGAGATATAGAGGTGCAACTTTTTTCGATTTTTTTCCAAGTTGGCGTCTGTACCACGTGACCTATGACGTTATAACTTTCATTAAAAAAATTCTACAGGAGGAACCGCTCATATTCGAAAAAATTAGTGTCCATCGGACTAACAGTTGCAGAGGAATTTTTGTTTTATTCATACTGATCAGATCAAGCGTTGTACTTGTCGAATTATGACGTCATACTTAAGGCACCTATGATATCACCATATCTCATTCCCCATGGTGAGTACTTGACAAAGAACCATGTTTCATTTTTTTCCATTGAGTGGTTTGCGAGATATAGAGGTGCAACGTTTTTCCAAGATGACATCCGTACCACGTGATCTATGACGTCATAATTATGAATAAAAAAATTATACAGGCGGAGGCGCTCCTATGGTAAAATTTTGTGTCAATCGGACCAACGGTTGCCGAGAAAATTTATTTTTTAAATTCAGACACGGCACACGTACGACACACGTACGGCACACGTATGCACCCGATTGCTTAACCCCGCATTTCGCTTCGCGAGCACAGGGTGATAAGAAAAATATAATCTGCCTTAACATATAATCAATATATAATCAGTGTGACCCCCTAGCCTGGTGTTGGCTTTACGGTTAAGGTGGCTGGCTTAAGATCTTTGGGTCTTGAGTTTGAGCCTCTGCCGTGTTGTTAAAATAACGCCAGGTGGTTTGACACAGCTTGCCAGCCTTTAGAGGTCGGAAAAATGAGTACTGGTAACAACGGCACTGCATCAGTGGCACAGCCGTGCTTCCAGAAAATGATGCAACCAGTAGCCACAGGCTGCATACGAAGTAACAACAGGTGTGACCCCCTTTTGGATTGAAAACTGCCTCAACTGCATTTTGGATTGATTTAATTAATTTATGAATGATGTTTGAGTCAATATTTTGTTTTACTTCACATAATATGGATGGAGTGCTTTAGCCACTTGGCGAGGGCTCCACACAAAACTTGGCAACTGAATGCACTCCAAAACTCGTGAGCATCCTATATCATCGAAAACAGTCAAAAGCCAACTTCACAGGGCGGGATAACATAGCCGGATTGATATTCAAAAAACACTCATAACACCTGACAACGCCTATTTGCGGGTCCAGTGAAGCAAGGAGCATAGGAAATGGACTGCCGAGCAGTGGTGGAATGTGATATGGTCTGATGAGTCGTCCTTCGCCATGTGCTCCACGAATGGAAGCGTGTATGTGTGGCACCAGCCTGGGGGAACTCTACAGCCCTGAGTGCCTGGTTTCAACAGTAAAAATGTTCTGGCAGTTCCATAATGGTGTGGGGTGCATCTTATTGGTCTGGGTCCACTCATTCCTTTCGGAGGCAGAGTTGATACAGTGTCCTACGTTACTGGGGCTGTCAGGAGAGGCGTCGAACACAATTGAGTTTGCCTCCATCATAACCTGCTTTGCCATAAAGGCCTGTAGCTCTTTCAAAGTTGCCATTGACCTCTTGGTGACCTCTCCGATCAGTCTCCTTCTTGCTTGGTCATCCAGTTTGGAGGGCGTCCTGATCTCGGCAGGGTCTTGGTGGTACCATATGCCTTCCACGTCTTAATGATTGTCTTGACTGTGCTCCAAGGGATACTCAAGGCTTTTGAAATATTTTATACCCATCCCCTGATCTGTGCCTTTCCACAACTTTATCCCATAGATCTTTTGAAAGCTCATTGGTGCTCATGGTTGATTATTTTCTGTGAAATGCACTACCCAGCAGAGGAAACCTACAGGAACAGCTGATTTTATTATGAAATAATTAGAATCACGACAATTTAACACAGGTGGAGGCCAATTAACTTGGTGTGTGATTTTGAAGGTGATTGGTTACACCTGAGCTAATTTACAATTTTGCTATTAAAAGGGGGATGGACACTTAACAATCCATCCAAGATATTGTAGTTTTGTATTTTTAATTAATTCTCTGAAATTTGTAGAATTTGTTTTTCACTTGGAAGTTGTGGGTTATGATGTGTAAATAAAGGTGGAAAAAGTCGAATTTAATGCAATTTAAATAAGGCTATAAGGCAACAAAAGGTGAAAATTTTGAAAAGGGGGAGTAGACTTTATATAGGCACTGTAAATACTGTATATACTGTTTGTATATATATATATATATATATATATACTAGCAGGAGTACCCGGCATTGCCAGAGGTGGGGGGCAGTAGAGGGAGGGGTGAGTAAGGGAGTGGGGGGAGTGGAAGGGGAAGGAGAGGTGAGGGGAGAGGGAGGGGAAAGATATACTACATACACATATTTTGGGGGGAGGGAGAGGGCTTTGACAGGCCCCTTCGTTTTGGGGGAGGGGAGGGAAGGGAAGGAGTAAAAATTTAACCATGCAAACAGTGCTTTAACCTCAGTATTTCCCAGGTAAAAAAGAAAATTGTAATATCCTCTGTTACAATCACCAGGTGGTGCTACACGGTACACATTTACATGGAGAATATACGCCCTTCTCCCGGTCCCCCACACCCTCACATGAAGCCACGGCCACATAGCCTATGTAACCCCCCAGACAAAGTTGTATTTGTACCCCAAGTAAAGTATATATGCGTTTATAGCTGGAGTACCCGGTGTGGCTCAAGCATAAAAAACAAACATTGACATATATTTAATAAAGGGCAAATATTATGGAAAAGCAGTTACATCCAAATCAGAATCCATCAGAAATGTAAAATCATCTTTTCACCTTTTTGTTGAATATATGCTGCTGAATGTGCCATTGATCACATTTCTGAGTTAAATATGATGGCGTTCAGGAAGAAGAAGTCTTCCCATCAACTTCGACCACTTCCGGAATTGTTTGCTTATTTGTGTTCAAATGTGTTAATTGTTTTATATTTATTTATGCGAATGTGTACTTGTATATAGCTGTCATTAATCAAAAAGGCGTAGGTACTATAGAGCGATTTAAAAAAAAAAATCCAAAAAAACGAACTTTCCTTTTTTTCCAAAATATTGTTACGGATCGCGGATTAGATGTTATTTACCGAGCGGTGGTATTTCCGCGACCTAACAGTTCCCCCGATTCTTCCCCAACTCACCCGATTCCACCCGACGTTGACCAAATCACGCTATGCTAAATCAATGATTGGAAAGGACACAACGACTGGGATAGATGAAACGACTCAAGGGGTACAGTTCTCAAGACCTCCGGAGGAGGATATAATTAGTGGGGGAGAAAAGGGGTAGATTACAAGGTAATGAGGTAAAGACACAGAAGAGATAGGCACTTAGACACAATCTTATCTATCCCCGACAGACCACAGACAAACGGAACAAGACTGACTTACACAGGGATTGATGGCAGGGAAGGACAGGCAGTCGATAGCACAAGGTGCACCTTGGCTCAGGGACAGGATAAAGCACGGTCCAAAAGATGCAGGGAGGTGTCACAGCGCTCGGTTGGTGGCGTCCTTCTCTCTCCAAGCTCAGGGCGCATCTGACGTCACCTCCCTCTTTCTGCGCATGCTCAGCGGGGAGTGACACGCCCTCGGCTCGTTGGCTCCGCCCCAGATGGGATCGGTCCGCCGCTTCTATTGGGTGCGGGGGTTACCGGGCTCCGCCCTTGACGAGGAGCTGACAGCGAGCCCCTACTTGGTAACCCCGTCGAGCACATGCTCGTTGGCGGCTCGTTGGAAAGGCATGGTGCACTCCCAACACCCCCTACCAACCAAGCCGGAGTGAGGACGCACACTCCCCGCGCCGCCGCCGTTGTTGTTGTTGTTGTTGTTGTTGCTGAACCGTGAGGAAGAGCTGCGGGGAGGTATTGGGAGGTCCTAAACTTCCTAACGGTGCCATACAATCACATTCTGGTGCAACGAAGAGTCAGAATTAATGGAAACGAGTCCTTAACTGACATAGACTAAGAATAACTAGCAAGATGTCCTATAGTTGTCTACGTGAGATGCGGTGGACCTGGATGCGACATTTAATGGGGGAAATAGGGGGAGGTCAGGTCTACAGAGTGTTGTTTACAGAAAATGGGACTAGGGAATGGGGAATTGGGGATAGTTGGGAAGTACTGAGGAAATAGGGGAATATTTACAAGCGGATATGGATGGATGTAAATCCCATATCCGCAACAATATTTTTTTTTGCCGAGAACACTTCCACGCAGTCACTGATGAACCTCTGACACTTTAGCGAAAATCCGCTCAGCCATCTCTGAGAAAAATGGCGACATAGACCAACGGTTCTCTTATATAGTTGAAGAATATATATATATACATACAGTGGAACCTTGACTTACGAGTTTAATTCGTTCTGTGACCGAGCTCGTAACTCAAATTGCTCGTTTCTCAAATCAAATTTCCCCATTAAAATGCATTGAAATGCTATTAATCCGTTCCAGCCCGCCAAAAACCACACCAATTTTTTTTAAAATATACAGTATATATAAAAATATCTCGCGCTTTATATTTCACCTGTATGCAGCATACAAGTTGGCAGGATGGCCTGGACTGGAGGTACGCACACTTGACTCTAAAGTCTAAACTGTCCAGCCTGGGTTTGAATCCCGACCCAGCTATAACCTGTCATGGGTGAATCACAGGCAGGGTGATTCATCAATGTGTGTACCGCTAAACTGGGCGCCCCGTTTGCGTCCCATTAGTTGTTGGATGTTAAGGATCTCACCGTGTTTTCCACAAAGAGAAGGCGAGCTATCGCCGGCACTCTGAACAAGTTGTGGCCTGGCATGCTCTTCTCCTCTGCCGTTATATACGTCCTCCTCGGCATCTTTTGCCAGAAGAGCCCTGTCTCGTCACAGTTGAAGATTTGCTGGGGGATGTATCGTTCGGCTTCTATCAGTTCGGCAAAAGTTATAATAAAATCTTCAGCTGCCTTCACATCCGCCTCACCAAGTCGACAACACGCACACCTCGCTCATGTTTTTCGACGATTGCGTGTTTTATATCCAAGCACATCATCCTCTTCTTCTTCTCAGTTATAATAAAATCTTCAGCTGCCTTCACATCCGCCTCACCAAGTCGACAACACGCACACCTCGCTCATGTTTTTCGACGATTGCGTGTTTTATATCCAAGCACATCATCCTCTTCTTCTTCTCAGTACCGTGTTTTCCACAAAGAGAAGGCGAGCTATCGGCGGCACTCTGAACAAGTTGACGGCAGAGATACTGTACTTGCACGGCAAGATAACCACGTGACCAGAACCCACCTGGTGGCGTAAACTCAAAATAACCAACATGCGAAAACAAAAATGCAGCGCTATACGACAGAGATACTGTACTTGCACGGCAAGATAACCACGTGACCAGAACCCACCTGGTGGCGTAAACTCAAAATAACCAACATGCGAAAACAAAAATGCAGCGCTATACGACAGAGATACTGTACTTGCACGGCAAGATAACCACGTGACCAGAACCCACCTGGTGGCGTAAACTCAAAATAACCAACATGCGAAAACAAAAATGCAGCGCTATACGACAGAGATACTGTACTTGCACGGCAAGATAACCACATGACCAGAACCCACCTGGTAAGCGGCTGGCGTAAACTCAAAATAACCAACATGCGAAAACAAAAATGCAGCGCTATACGACAGAGATACTGTACTTGCACGGCAAGATAACCACGTGACCGGAACCCACCTGGTGGCGGGTGGCGTAAGCTCGTAACTCAGATCTCGGCTCGCATCTCAAAGCAATAAACCGCCCGAGCGACGGCTCGTATCTCGGAAAACTCGTAAGTTGGTGCACTCGTAAGTCAAGGTTCCACTGTATATATATATATATATATATATATATATATATATATATATATATATATATATATATATATATATATATATATATATATCGTCGAGCAGTTGTTTATTTTGCTCATAAAGGTTGGAGAACTCAAGATGGATTCATATATATATATGTATGTATATATATATATATATATATATATGTATATATATATATATATATATACATACATATATATATATATATATATGTATGTATGTATGTATATACTAGCAGAATTACCCGGCATTGAGGGGAGGGGGAAGGCGAGAGGAGGGGGAGGGGGAAGGCGAGAGGAGGGGGAGGGGGAAGGCGAGAGGAGGGGGAGGGGGAAGGCGAGAGGAGGGGGAGGGGGAGGGTGGAAGGGGAGGGCCAGTCAACAATGACGTTGCAGTTCTCATGGTCGGAGAGCAGCACAACAATCGCGACATCGGCCTGAATCTTCGCAACAGCACGAAGCGGATTTTGGAGACTCACCGATCCTGTGACGCCCCCCAGTACCGGCGTTGCCGGGTGGGGGAAGGGAGACCCGTACATTCCCAACCCGTACATTCGCCCTCTCGACTCAAGTTCACTCGGACAAAAGCCTCGCACAAATTACACCGTGAAGGCCCAATGGCCATGTCTATGCCACAAACCAAGTACGTGAGCGAGTCTGGCGCACTGAATTGAAAATATATAGAACGCTCATACTCCGTGAAAAGTGTAGCCGCCGTGTCGCCATCTTGGTTAACACGACTCGACCAACTCGCTTCGCGGATCTCGTTTGTTTTGAACGTGTCCCAGATTTTAAAAACGAGACAACTGTTAAAATGCCATTTTGTGCGGCAATAAACGGCTCCAATCGGTTAAGGAAGGGTTGTGGAAAGACGTTTCACAGCTGTGTCAAAGACATTTAATTCATATCGTACAAAATCGACAAAAATCGACACAAACACGATCGCACAAAAGGCGAAAAAACGCAATCGCTTTTCGCTCTGAATTACGTGCAAAGGCGTGACAGAAATCACCATCGCCCAGCATCGCGTGCCAACCAAGATGGCGCCCGGTAGCTGCATCTCCACCTATGTGGTGTGAATGGCAATGGTCATTCTATATATTTTCCGTTCAGTGGTCTGGCAGCGAGGATGGAACATCACGTGATCGCTCTGAGCGAATCAGCGAGCTGCTCTGGCACCGGCTGAGATTCCGTGTTTGATGTTCCTCGCTGAAATGCGCTGAGGTATATATGAATAAAAAATATGGATCTCGTCAAATATTTTTCGGTAGGCCATGTCCTTCCCAGGCTCAATGGCCATGTCTATGCCAAATATCAAGCACGTGAGCCTCTCCGTTTAGGAGTCTATCGGTAACACACACACACACACACACACACACACACACACACACACACACACACACACACACACACACACACACACACACACACTGTGTTTTATATACATATATATATATATATGCATATATTATATGCATGATGATGGCATGATGCATGATGATGCTGACATGATGATGATGATTATGATGATAATTATGACACACACACATACACACACACACACACACACACACACACACACACACACACACACACACACACACACACACACACACACACACTTCACCTTACTCTAAATTACAATGATCGATTGTGTATACAATGCAGTCAATCATTGAAATATAGATTAAGGTGTGGCAAAACTATAACCTTAACTTAATTTACGTTTTCTAATTAAACGCAGCTCCATGTGATATTGGGAAACTACGACCCCTCCTCGGAATTATTCAGACACTCCTCTACAATTGCACAAAGCACCATTAGTGCGCAACCCTTTGAAATACATGCACCACCACTCCTACCTGGCTTCAGCCATAACACTTCCAACGATCCACGTCCTTGAAGTTCCTTACTGTCCCACAATATCCTAACTGGATGGAGATCACCACTCATTCATTTTAGTTGCACTGAAATTATGGATTTCCCCACGAAGACACCTATCTTGGGTAAAACTTCCTGTGTCAGTATAAAGAGAAGATCCACCACCATATTTTCTTGGCACCTTGGAATAGGCTAAATAAGCAGCACCACCTCATCCAGGCACACATCTTAGCCAAAGTACATGAATTACAACTGCACCAATTTACATATGCACACCATGTACACACCATGCTCCAAAATGCATAATAATACAGGTCGGAATTTAGCAGACGGATGACACAAAAAGACAGAAATAATAAACAAACACGGAGAGTGACAGAGACAGAGGGACCAGAACAAAAGCACTCGAGGCTGTGTGTGTTTGTCTCTTATCGTGCAGTTAACTCCAATTTTGAATCATCCTTATCGCAAAACACAGCCATGATAATCCCAGATACCGTTTAACCCTTAGACTTCCATGCAATTGCTGGGTTATCCCAACCACCATTATCTTGCTAATTAACACTGAGCAAATCAGTGCACCACACAATGTAAACGCATTATTTATGATTCTACCGAAAAAGTGCGGGATCAGGTGCAATGGTGGAAAGAAAATAAAAGAACACATCTGGCAAAAGGCAGCTGACTGTCCTCTTTGTGCAACTTATTTGACACACACACACACACACACACACACACACACACACACACACACACACACACACACACACACACACACACACACATATACACACACACACACCCACACACGCAGACATGCACATATATATATAGACATGCACACACGCACACATATACACATACACACACACACACGTACACACACACGCACACACACGTGTATATATATTGTTGCGGTTTTGTGTTTTTATAATAAAGGTTAATTTCCCCTCCTAGTTTAGTTACACTACAACATGTAGCCTCGTTTAAGCTCAGTTATTTCTTCGTGAATGTAAGCGTAGACCTTTCCTGTGTTAGTTTTACGTTGAGTAGAATAATGAGAATTAGTTCCTTTATGATGCCTCGATGCTTTCGGCGCGAAATATCACGAGGCAGGCCTGAACAAGTCGATCAAGGCCGAAGGAAGGCGGGGCAGGAGGAGTGGGAGTGACCGGTAAGCACGAGCCGACAATCAGGGCTCGAGGGGAGTGACTTACCACTGCGGCAAAAGGCGGGGTTTGGAACATTCGATGCGGACTAGGGTGGGGACAATATAACCCTGTGCCCAGAGCCCCCACCTCAGTTATGAGGAGGACATGCGCTGAGTTATGAGGCAAGCCAGTTATGACCTCAGTTATGAGAGGGGATGTGCCAAGTTATGAGCTCGAGTTATGAGTTTGGAGAGTTCTCAGTTATGAGCTCGAGTTATGAGAGGGAAAGCGCTGTGTTGAGCTGGAGTCAGATCCTCCGTTGAGTTACGAGAGTGAAAGCACTGTGTTCAGTTATGAGAGGGAAAGCGCCGTGTTGAGCTGGAGGCAGATCCTCCGTTGAGTTACGAGAGTGAAACCGCTGAGATACGAGTTATGAGTTCGGAGCGCTCAGTTTGACGGCAGTTGTATTAATCGCGCTGTGAAAGACAGCCGTGCCGGGCCACCGACGCACATATTTTCCCGCCTGCCTGCCTTTGCTGAGATACGCGCCGCGAGGATACTCCCGCCTGCCTGCCTTCGTCGGGATACGTGCGGTGACCACCATAGGGCCACGCTGGGTGAGCTGTTCCTGGACGACCAAAGCCGGCGCGTTCAGCGCATGAACATTTCTTCCTTCATCCCCCTGTGAGTGTGAGTGGGCCCATTGTCTGGGCTATAAGTAAGACTGTTTAAGACTGCCCTGTGTCTCTGCTTCTTCTACCAGTGTACATTGTGTAAATAATAATTAAACGTGTTATTCCTTTGATTCGACCGCTTTTGTCTCTCCATCATTGACTTAGCGTGGTACGAATTATATCGCTCTGATCGGGTTCCAATAGCAAGGTAACAGCACGGACCACGTGGTACGCCATCCGCTCGGGTGTACTCAATTACGCGTGGTTCGTGCAAGAACGAATCCGCGCTTCTGCGGCGGCGTGGGTACTTAGGTACCTTTTTCCCGAGGTACCTAAGTTGTCCTGAGACCCTTTTCCACGTCTGCCCGGGAGTGGCGATTCAAGTCTCGTGGTTCGAAGACCCAAGGAGAACAAGGGGCTTAATCTCCCCTTGGTAAGGGAACGGGCTTCGCCAAAACCGTAACATTTGGTGTCAGGAGTGGGATTGGACCTGGAGTACGCTTCACGCACTCGAAATTACGAGCGAACGAAATTTAGTGTCAAAAGCCAAATTATATTCGTACCATGGCTGGCCAAGGCGGTCGAATGCCGGTGGGGGTAGAAAAAGAGAAATTAATGACTCAGGACCTGCAGAGACAGCTGGTAGTGGAAGCTGAAAAGGGTGCGGCAACTGGTAACGGAAATGGCGGTGCCTCGCACGTGGCGGCGGCGGAGGCCAAACCCGTTGTGCAAGTGAGTTCCAACATGCAGTTACTCATGACACAAATCTTAGCACAAGCGAATAAAATGGAGGAAATGTGGGACAAACCAAGAAGGGAAATGGAAAAATGGAGGTGTGACATGAAAAAGATAAGGGAGGAATCCAGGTGCGACATGGACACCACGGGGGAGGACATTGGGCGCAGGTCGAACGGGAAGGTCGCGGTGGCGTGCGACGAGGTGAAGCAGGGTGAGGAACACGTGGGGAGAGAGCTTGGGCAGAGCACAGCCAAATTGACGGGGGCTATGGGAGTCACGACGCGAGAGGAAATTGTGGAAGAACCGGCGATTGGCGAATTGGAAAAGAAAATTGTGGGGGCTCCGGCGATCATGGAGGAAAAATAAATAATTGGAATTGAAGAAACAATTGGGGCTGAAAAGACGGGAGAAATAGGAAATAAATCACGGAGGGAGGTTATGGAGCCTGAACAAAGTCTGTATTCACACCGTGATGCCGTGCTTGCTAACTCCAATAAAGGTTTGCAGGTGCTACTGGGGAAGGAGGACCCCGAGGTGAGTGGAAAAAATGGCGCGAATGTGTTTGGCGCGAATGGGTTTTTGGCGTGCTTGGGACAGAGTCGAGACCCAGGCGTTCGCGGAAGGTCCATTGTGCCGTGTACGAGGGCGACTGGCACGAAGTACGAGAGAGAGTGTGCGCCGAAGTGTGCGCCGGAGAAGAGTGTGTTGCAGGGTGTGTGCAGGAGTGCACGCCAGAGCGTGTTGCGGAGTGTGTGCGGGGGTGCATGCCCGGGGGTGTTGCGGAGTGTGTGGCAAAGAGTGTGCGATGATGGGGTGCGTAAAAGGTCCATTGTGCCGTGTACGAGGGCGACTGGCACGAAGTACGAGAGAGAGTGTGCGCCGAAGCGTGGGCAGGAAAAGTGTGCGCCGGAGAAGAGTGTGTTGCAGGGTGTGTGCAGGAGTGCACGCCAGAGCGTGTTGCGGAGTGTGTGCGGGGCTGCATGCCCGGGGGTGTTGCGGAGTGTGTGGCAAAGAGTGTGCGATGATGGGGTGCGTAAAAGGTACCAGTGCACCAGAGAGTGGTGGTGGCACTCTCTGAGTGGTGTGCACCAGAGAGTACGGGTGCGGAGTGCGAGGGAGCGTGCGCACCAGACTGTGTGCGGGAAAAGTGTGTAATGGGATGTTTGAAGGGCATGAGTGCACCTGGGTGTGCGGGTGCAGGTGCGGAGTGTGGGGGAGAATGCACACCAGAGAATGTGGAAGGAGAGTGTGTGGTAGCGGAGTGTGTGGGAGGCACAGGGGTGACTGGGTGTGCGAGTGCGGAGTGGGTCGCGAGGTGTGAGGACGCGGCTCAAGCATCGACACCGACCGGGGTAGCGTTTAGCAGGATGGATAGCAGACGTGAGCCCCCTGTGCTTTGTGTGCAGTAGGGACCGGCGGGGATCGGTGCCGCGTCGGTCTCCCAAGGACCAGCGTGCACGATTCGTGCCGGCCCGCGCACTGTATGGTTGGTGCCATGCCGCGGCAGGGGCAATCGGTGAGGTTCAAGGGGAGGTAGGAGATTTCGGAGCCGCGCACCCTGGCGGATGCGGTGCTCCAACCGTGGCCGGTTGGGCCATCGTGCGTGGGACTGCGAGGCCCCGCGCAGGGATGGGGCCCTGCACCTCATCCCATCCATACCTCCTCCCCTGGATTGAAAATGCCGGACGGACCCAACATACAGGAGATCAACCACCCGCATGGATCGCTCGGCCCGTCGAGGCCGAGCCATCACAATGTACATCCACTTGGTGAGGCTAAAGTGTAGTGGACTGATGAGAGTAGTGTACCCTACGTGGGGGAATGGTAGTTTGACCATTCCTCACACAGGGCCCATGAGCATTAGTTTAGGGGAATGACAGTGACAGGCACATGGAGGGGTCAGCAATGGCTACCTCCATGGGGCACCGAAGCTAGCCGAGGGAGGCTGGGATAATGTTAGGGAACTAGAAGACTGCAGGGACATGAGATTTAGGTGGTGACGCTTGTACTGTAGTGGGGACATAGGCAGCTTTGAAGGATGATAATGACAGGGGAGTGCATCGTTTGGAGGGACGACGGGGAGGCGTGAGCTTTGGGGGGGGGGGGGGGGTGGTCAACTAGATGATGCTGTGTGTTTGTGGAATTGTGTTGATGAGACGGGTGGAGTTGTGTTGAGGTGTATGGAAAGTAGTGTGCAAGATAAAGGGTGTGTGGGCATGGGAGGTGTGCGAGATGGGGTGTGTGAGATAAATGTTGTGCGAATAAGTAGTGTGGGATGCTTGGTGTGGAATAGAAGGTGTGGAATGCATGGTGCGAAGGAGTGGGTGGGGGGAGGTGGAACCCATTCGCGAAAGCCCGGGAGGGGTGGTGTGGGGCCGGGTAGAGGGCATGGGCGGAATTTGTGTGGATGTTGATGCCTGTGGTGCGGGTAGTGGAACGGGGTGTTTTGTTGGGTGCATGGGTATGTGGAATGGCTGGGCGTGTGGCTTAATTGGTGCGTATGGTTATTGGGGCACTCCGCCGCTAGTGGTTTGTCGGCCGGGTGGGGCCGCAAGTGGGCTCTGGGAGCCGGTTGGTCGTGGTGTGGGTGGGGCCCGAGGATCCCGGGGGTGGACCCGGGTTGCCCGATGCCAGGGTGGGCACAGAGGGGGTGGGCGCCATGGAGGGCCTTCCCCAGTTAGGGTCGTTGTGGGTTGTTGGGTGGGTCCCGGGGGCCCCAGGGGGGGACCCGGGTTGCCCGGTGCCGGGGTGGGCATCAGGGGGTGGGATGCCGGGAGGGGCTTTCCCCAGTTTGGTGGTCGCGGGGGCAGGTAAGCTCGGGTGGCGACTTCAGTGGCGGAGGTGCGCAGGTAGGTGGGCCTGCTAGTGGAGCCACATGACCCAGCCCCGAAATTGTGCAAGGGCACAGAGAGAAGGTTTGCGGGGGTGGGACCCAGATTCGGAGGACACCACGGGGTGGGCGGTGGGAGTTCGGGTTCTTGGAACCACATGGTTTGGAGATGGCCGGTTGGCAGGGTGCGACCCCGGGTGGGTTGGAAGTGGGTGCACACAGGAACCCCATCCTGTGTGTCAAGGCATAGTCATCTGCCACGGTTGCTGCCTCATACAACTCTGGTACTTTCCTTTCATCCAGATGTACTTTAATGTCCGCGTGGACACACTGTTTGAATTCCTCCACCAAGATCAATTGTCGCAACAGGTTGAAGTCTTTCCCAATCCCCTTCGATTCACACCACCGATCAAACATGGTTTCCTTCATTCTGGCAAACTCCACATGGGTCTCACTCTCCCTCTTCCTGGCATTCCTGACTTTTTGTCGGTAAGCTTCAGGGACCAATTCATAGGCTTTGAGAATGGCTTTCTTCACTATCTCATAATCTGCATATTGGTCAATCGGTAAAGCCGAAAATATATCTTGAGCTTTACCCACCAGAACACTTTGCACTAACATAGTCCAGAACTCCACAGGCCATTTTAGCATTTGAGCCACTTTCTCAAAGTGTAAAAAAAACTTGGCTACCTCCTTTTCATTGAAGGGTGGAACCAGCCTCACATGCCTACCAACATCCCAAGTGTTCTGACTAGTTGTCGAACTAGCCGGCATGGATGCTACCTCTCCCCGTTCTTCCATTATTTGCAGCTCCTTGAGTTTAAGTTCCCTCTGACACTCCATGTCACGTTCCTTTAACTCCCTTTCGGCTCTTCTTTCCTCTGCTCTTTCCTTTTCTCTTCTTTCTTCGAGTTCCCTTTCAACTCTCCTTTCCTCTGCTCTTCTTTCCTCGAGTTCTCTTGCAGCTCTCCTTTCCTCTGCTTTTTCCTCTGCTCTTCTCTCCTCGAGTTCTCGTTCCTGTCCTGGTCTTTCCTTTTCTGCCTTCCTTTCCTCTGCCCTTAACCTTTCCTGGCTCTCAGTTGCATCTCCAGTTTCCGGAGCTCCACATTTTCTTTTTCTTTGGGTAACCAATCCAAGGCTACCTCTGTCCATGTGCCCTGTCCCACCAGAGATTCTACCACCAATGTCTGCATCTCTGCTTTTTACATATGAGTTCGGACCTCCAAGTTAAAATGTTTGGCCAATCTCAAGAGTTCCGATCTTTTTAACGCTAGGAACTGTGCCTCATTAGGGGACGCCGCAAACTTTCCTGCGTCAAACACCATGGTGACTATCAGTTAACACCTATTAACCTTCACTCAAAGAATTTTCAATTTTTTTTATTTTGAAAAATTTGGGAATGTTGGAAAAAGTTCCAAATTTGGGAATTTTGGGAATGTTAGGGAATTCTTTCCCAGACGAAATTTAGGGAATTTTATCCCGGACGAAGACCCAATATCGAGCCCCCGAGTCAATTGGACGAGCCCCCAATTTCTGTTACGTGCTCCTCCCCGACCCCCTGGTCACGGTGTACCTCCGAGCCCCGAGAGGAGCCACGGCAGAAAAATATGTTATTCTGTGTCCAAAATCAATAGGGAAACCACACCAATGGTTATCAACAAACAAATATTGTATTAAAAATCACACAAGAATAACGATACAACAATAATAGCAATCAAAAGTACAATCAACACATCTTATGATGGTACCATCAGCTAGTATAGGATAACTCACTGTGCTCCAAGTGAGTGAAAAAAAAAACATTCCCCAATGTCTCCATAGCTCAAAGTTGATCCCCTCCAGTGATCATTAGAGCGATGTCGAATCGAAACCCGAACCCCGTTCAGATGACGGGCCCGGTCACACCGCCAAAACAGCAGAAAGGCGTATGCGGCCGAAGCGGCGCAAAGAGTCACGTGGTCCAAAACTGCGTAAAGCAAACTCAAGGCGAATGGGAAATCCAAAGGCGCCACTGCGTAAGGCAAACTCTTGGCGAATGGGAAATCCAAAGGCGCCCTCCAGGTCTGAACTTTCACGGCTCAGTCGGCGAACCGCAAATTAATCTTCCAAAAGCCACGGTGCACACACACGCATCAGATACGTCTGAAAGCGGTGGAAATGGTTGATGAAGCAAATACCTTGCTTGACGCGCGAAGCGCACGAATCAAAATGGCCGACGGCTCGTTCCCGAGTCGCAACGACCCGGCGATGATTCTTCAGAATCCCAACGCCAAACCTGACACCCAGGTTGATCAGTCACAGCGATAACCCCTATCGCAGGAATTCCTATCCAGGAAATTCAAAGTTCACTCGTGACTCTTGCTCGACATCGTTCAATCCAGAACGCAAAGCAATCAGCTTCTTGTCCGACTTTTCGCTCCTTTCTTTTCTCTCACCTCCTCTTCTTATTCGTTTTCCGGTTCCCGATCCGGTTTCCTGTTTCATTTAACATGAACCTTTTGACAATAATAATGGCTATTTCCCTCAAACAATAATAATAATAATACATAGAACCAGAAATGTTTCAAGTGGATGAAAACCACAACACCGGAAGTGACATCCGTAACAACACACATACACACGTGCATCCACACACACATGTACACACGCACATATGCACACACACACACCTGCAGACATGCACATATATAGACATGCACACATGCACACACACACAAACACACACATGCATGCATGTGCATACAAACACACATGCATACACACACACACACACACACACACACACACACACACACACACACACACACACACACGTACACACATGCATGCACACACACATGTACACACGCACACACATGTACACACATGCATGCACACACACATGTACACACACATGTACACACACACATGTACACACACACACACATGTACACCTACCCCCCCACCCCCACACACACATGTACACACACACACAAACACACACACACTCGCACACAAATACTCCAAGTAATGGCATCCATCAGATTCTACCCAAGTTGACATGCATTTCACATGACTGAGCAGCTTATTACCACGTGACACTTGCTATGTACACCAATAAATAAATGACAAAATCTGTTCCACATTGTTAGTTTATCTATTCAACCATTGAATTTACAAATCACATTTGACTCTTTGACAATGTATTTAACTCACAGGCAAAGATGGTTTTAAATTGAGTATTGCAGCGAGTCATTTGACATGTTGATTAGTTTGAATGCAGCACACATATAACGCTACAAATAAGAGCAAATGTTCAATGGTTCTTCATCATTTCTGAATCCAGCTTGGACGAAGTGAAACAAAAAAGATTTGCCCGAATAAACCAGGCCCCATTCTGTCGTCGTGGAAGAACCCTTCTCACAAATGGAAATGAGCCAAAAGTTGAGCAAACGAAAGGGTAAACATTTATAGCCGGCAAAGCCGGTGTTGTCAATGAACGCGTACGTATTATGTTGACAAAACAGATTATGCTGGATCCCTTGGCTTGAGAATTTCGAAGCTTTGACGCACCAAATCGCTCAATGGAGGCCGCCATCTTGCGGATGCGGAAGTATGCATAACAAATTTGAAAAAGTTCCATCGGAGTTTGTTTCACCCGTCTTTGTTTGATTCACAATCTTATGCACCTATAATTTGTAATTAAAATACTTTATAGCCGGCGAAGCCGGTGTTGTCAATGAACGCGTACGTATTATGTTGAAAAAACAGATTATGCTGGATCCCTTGGCTTGAGAATTTCGAAGCTTTGACGCACCAAATCGCTCAATGGAGGCCGCCATCTTGCGGATGCGGAAGTATGCATAACAAATTTGAAAAAGTTCCATAGGAGTTTGTTTCACCCGTCTTTGTTTGATTCACAATCTTATGCACCTATAATTTGTAATTAAAATACTTTAATACCAACCTCGGCCCGCACGGGCCTCGTTATCTTAAACGAAAATCGTCACCAAACGTGGTGGATTCCGTGAAACGTGGTGGAAACGTGGTGGTGGAAACGTGGAAAATTGGTGGGTGGAGAACCAATGAGATTCGAGGATTTGAAAAAATATTTCAAAAACCAAATCACTCAATGGAGGCCGCCATCTTCCGGATGCGGAAGTATGCATAACAAAATTGCGAAAAAGTTCAATAGGAGTTTGTTTCACCCGTCTTTGTTTGATTCACAATCTTATGCACCTCTAATTTGTAATTAAAATACTTTAAGACCAACCTCGTTATCTTCAAAGAAAATCGTCACCAAACACCGAAACCAATGAGATTCGAGCATTTGAAAAAATACTTCAAAAAAGCTTATTACGCGTTTCGGAGGCTGAAAACGGCGTCAAATATTCTAAAATTGACGAAGAATTATTTTTTAGAAATCTCGCGGCCGTAGGGGATAGTTTTTCATGGCCGGAAAGAACCGAAGTTGAGACAGAATTCACCGAATTAATCAAGAAGTAAATTTTATCAATTTAAATCTCATCCAGAATGCAAATGGTGTCATTTTAGGTCTGAATTTGCGAAATTTTGTGAACTGACCAATCAGCGATCAGCTTAAGTCAGCCAATCAGAGTCATCGACATGGTTTGATTAACGACAGTCACACATTGCCGTTGAAACGGCGCTATCGTCTGATCTGTCAGCACTGGTCTTACTGCAAGCTAACTTCTTCTGGTGGAGGAAGCCGCAGTGCCCGGAGAGAACCAGTCCTGACAGCGACTGAAGTTAGAAGACTACACACATACTGTGAAAACGTATATTAAGCCCAGTTGAAATTTCTTAAAATAGGCCCTAAGCTAGCACATCGTATAGTTACTTCCTTAAGCTTCTTGTGACATTTATTGTATGTAGGTATTGGGGAGGACTGTCTGCTCTTCTCTTTTACCAAGTCTAACAGGTACGGTACCTACTACACCTACCTACTACCAACTACCTAACCCACTGATGCCATCGTGATGGGTAAAATAGTGGCAAGAGGCTTTGGCTTCGCCGGCTCATTGCGGCTTTGCAGTCGGGTACTAGTAGCCGGCGAAGCCGGTATTGTGAATGAACGCATACATATGTTGAAAAGCCAGATTTTGCTGGATCCCTTGAGAATTTCGAAGCTTTGACGCACCAAATCGCTCAATGGAGGCCGCCATCTTGCGGATGCGGAAGTATGCATAACAAATTGAAAAAGGTTCAATAGGAGTTTGTTTCACCTGTATTTTTTTGATTCACCATCTTATGCACCTCTAATTTGTAATTAAAATACTTTAAGACCAACCTCGGCCCGCACGGGCCTGGTTATCTTCAACGAAAATCGTCACCAAACACGGGAACCAATGAGATTCGAGCATTAGAAAAAATATTTCAAAAACCAAATCACTAAATGGAGGCCGCCATCTTCCGGATGCGGAAGTATGCATAAAAAAATTGCGAAAAAGTTCAATAGGAGTTTGTTTCACCCGTCTTTGTTTGATTCACAATCTTATGCACCTGTAATTTGTAATTAAAATACTTTAAGACCAACCTCGGCCCGCACGGGCCTGGTTATCTTCAACGAAAATCGTCACCAAACACCGGCACCAATGAGATTCGATCATTTGAAAAAATATTTCAAAAAAGCTTTTTACTGCATTTCGGAGGCTGAAAACGGCGTCAAATATTCTAAAATTGACGAAGAATTATTTTTTAGAAATCTCGCGGCCATCGGGGATAGTTTTTCACAGCCGGAAATATCCGAAATTAAGACGGAATTCACCTAATTAATCAAGAAGTAAATTTAATAAATTTTAATCTCATCCAGAATGCAAATGGTGTCATTTTGAACTCAGTACGGTACCTACTACACCAACCTACTACCAACTACCTAACCTACTGATGCCAGAGTGATGGGTAAAATAGTGGCAGCAAGAGGCTTTGGCTTCGCCGGCTCATTGCGGCTTTGCAGTCGGGTACTAGTAGGTTCAATGAGGGATGGCATTTGGGAATGTACTTGTTGACTGCACAGCTGAATTAATTTACAACTTCAAAGTGAACTTTGCCCTCAGAAACAAAAAGTTTTCTCTCTTTAAAAACAACGTTTTTACAGGACCTAAGGCTTGCGGTGGAGCAGTTGCCGCACACACGTCACACACCTGGACAAACGAATGAATACACGAGACAACACACAGCTTCTGATCCTGGAGAAAGTGACATCACTTCCTGGGGTACTCCAGTCGTATCAGCAAAGCCATAAGAATAGCATCGCCTTTCTCACCGCACTCAGTGCGACAGTTCCTAAGAAGGAGTTTCCTCCTCTCCATGGATGCCTGTTGCTTTTCCTGGCGAGGGTCTGCTATCTCTGCTTGCTCTTTCTTCTTGTTGTTGAAATGTACAGGAGAAGTGCAGTTACTATATCTATAGATTCTTTCAATTTCTTGAAATTATCCAGTTCCATTGGCCGATGCAACTTGCAATCCACCTGAGATTGCTGAATGTTTTCCTTGATTTTTTTCAATCAGATCTTTATGTTCATTAATATTTAAGTGGGTCCTCCGACATGTTTTCCAGTGCGGGTTTCCCACCTCTAGTTTATCTGTTTGTGCTTCTCCGAGTTGATAAATTTTATGTCTGTTGTTATTATTTCCGAATGACATTTGGTATCCTGTTTTCATGGTTTTCAGCATTGTGTTTTCAGGTTGTCCGACCGTCCGTCTGTGATAGGTTTTCGTTACCGTGATAACTTGAGAACGGCTGAGGGGACCTTATTAAAACTTGGGGCAGGTATGTATAATGAGGTAAAGATGAACTGATTAGATGTTGGGGTTACAAGGTCAAAGGCCAAAGGTCAGAGGTCATGTTAGGTAAAAATACTGTTTCCGCGATAACTTGTGAACCAGTGATGGGATTTTGACCAAATTTGGTACAATTATGCATAATGATGTAAAGATTAATTGTTTAGATTTTGGGGTCACACGGTCAAAGGCCAAAGGTCAGAGGTCATGTTAGGTAAAAATCCTGTTACCGAGATAACTTGTGAACCAGTGATGGGATTTTGACCAAATTTGGTACACTTATGATGTGGAATGATGACATGATCACATTTTGGTGTCAAAAGATCAAAGTTTGTAGTAGGTCTATAACTTGAGAATGGCTAAAGGGATCTAATTCAAACTTGGTACAGATATGTATAATGATGTAAAGATTAACTCATTAGATTTTGGGGGTCCCGAGGTCAAAGGTCAGAGGTCATGTCAGGTAAAAATGTGATAACTTATGAACAGCTGAATGGATTTAAATTAAACTTGGTACAAGTATTATAATGGTGTAATAATGTGGGCGAGGCATATATAATGATGTAATAATGTGGGTGGAGGCATATATAATGATGTAATAATGTGAGCGGAGGCATATATAATGATGTAATAATGTGGGTGGGGGCATATATAATGATGTAATAATGTGGGTGGAGGCATATATAATGATGTAATAATGTGGGTGGAGGCATATATAATGATGTAATGATGTGGGCGGAGACATATATAATGATGTAATAATGTGGGTGGAGGCATATATAATGATGTAATAATGTGGGTGGAGGCATATATAATGATGTAATAATGTGGGTGGAGGCATATATAATGATGTATTAATGTGGGTGGAGGCATATATAATGATGTAATAATGTGGGTGGAGGCATATATAATGATGTAATAATGTGGGTGGAGGCATATATAATGATGTAATAATGTGGGTGGAGGCATATATAATGATGTAATAATGTGGGTGGAGGCATATATAATGATGTAATAATGTGGGTGGAGGCATATATAATGATGTAATAATGTTGGTGGAGGCATATATAATGATGTAATAATGTTGGTGGAGGCATATATAATGATGTAATAATGTGGGTGGAGGCATATATAATGATGTATTAATGTGGGTGGAGGCATATATAATGATGTAATAATGTGGGTGGAGGCATATATAATGATGTAATAATGTGGGTGGAGGCATATATAATGATGTAATAATGTGGGTGGAGGCATATATAATGATGTAATAATGTGGGTGGAGGCATATATATTATATAATGATGTAATAATGTGGGTGGGGGCATATATAATGATGTAATAATGTGGGTGGAGGCATATATAATGATGTAATAATGTGGGTGGAGGCATATATATTATATAATGATGTAATAATGTGGGTGGGGGCATATATAATGATGTAATAATGTGGGTGGAGGCATATATAATGATGTAATAATGTGGGTGGGGGCATATATAATGATGTAATAATGTGGGTGGGGGCATATATAATGATGTAATAATGTGAGCGGAGGCATATATAATGATGTAATAATGTGGGTGGGGGCATATATAATGATGTAATAATGTGGGTGGGGGCATATATAATGATGTAATAATGTGGGTGGGGGCATATATAATGATGTAATAATGTGGGTGGGGGCATATATAATGATGTAATAATGTGAGCGGAGGCATATATAATGATGTAATAATGTGGGTGGAGGCATATATAATGATGTAATAATGTGGGTGGAGGCATATATAATGATGTATTAATGTGGGTGGAGGCATATATAATGATGTAATAATGTGGGTGGAGGCATATATAATGATGTAATAATGTGGGTGGAGGCATATATAATGATGTAATAATGTGGGTGGAGGCATTTCACTCAGGCCAACTGGCACGGTCTTCAAGCAGCCATCAATCATCTGGACTGGTCTCCCATCTCTACTGCCTCTGACATAAATTCTTCCTGGGAATTCTTCCAAAGCAAACTGCTCTCTCTCATGCACAGATTTATCCCATCTCGTCTTCTGTTGTCATACCCTTCTTCCCGTCCATGGTACACGGATATTGTGGTGAGGCTATTGCCCAGAAACAACTTGCTTTCGTCTCCTGGAAAGCAAATCCAACGGAAGGAAATCTCATTTCCTTTCACAAAGCCCGAAACAAGTGTGTGTCCACCCTCAGGAGAGCCAGGAAACAATATCTCTCCGTTCTCAGGACCGAACTCTCTTATCTGTCTCCCTCTTCCAAATCCTGGTGGCATCTGGTCAAATCTGTTTCTGGTGTTTGTTCCCCCTCCATCCCCTCCCTCACCTCAAATGGCTACACAGTTGACACCGCACGTGACAAAGCCGAATGCCTCAACTCTGTGTTTGCCTCAAAATCTTGTGTCCCAAACCCATCTCTCTCTGTTCCCACCTTTCCCAGTCGAACCCAGCTGCTCCTGGACTCTGTGTCCTTCTCTCCTGACAAGGTGGATACGTTTTTGTCAAACCTCGACTCGGTTTCTGCAACTGGACCTGACGGCATCAGCCCACGGGTCCTAAAATCCTGTTCTTCTGCTCTTTCACTCCCTCTCTCTGTTCTCTTCACCCTCTCTTTTGCTCAAGATCATCTTCCATCTGCTTGGAAATCTGCCAACATCACCGCTTTGCACAAAAAAGGTGCAAAAACAGATCCCAGCAACTACAGACCAATCAGCCTTCTCCCAATTATCAGCAAAATCATGGAATCCATCATTGCTTCAGATATGAAATCTTTCCTCTTCTCCAATGGCTTGATCTCTGATCATCAATTTGGTTTCAGACCTTGACACTCTACCTGGACATGCTGCTTCTGCTTTCTCAACAATGGATGGAGGTCCTCAATGCCAAACAGGAAATTAGAGCAGTCTCCCTTGACATATCACGTGCCTTCGATACGGTCTGGCACCCCGCTCTGCTCACCAAACTCTCCTCTTTTGGTATCCATGGAAATCTCCATGCATGGCTGGTGGACTTCCTCTCTAGTCGTAGTCAACGTGTGGCCCTGAATGGGTTTCTCTCATCTCCTCTTCCTGTTCAGGCTGGAGTTCCACAAGGCAGTGTTCTGGCCCTGTGCTTTTTCTGGTCTTCATCAATGATCTCTCTGACTCTCTTGAAAATCCTCTGTATCTCTTTGCTGATGACTCTACTCTCTGTCGCTCCATTCTTCATCCCTCAGATCGGCAGTCTGCAGCCTCCTCACTCTCTGCAGACCTGGACAAAATCACAGACTGGTCAAACAAGTGGAACATGTCTTTCAATCCTGACAAATCTCATACTCTTACAATGTCTCTCCGAAAGGACCGACTGGACAACCCTCCCATCTACTTTCTGAATAATCCTCTCCAAGAAGTTCTGTCACTCAAGCTTTTGGGTCTCACTATCTGCCATGATCTTTCCTGGGAAAACCACATTTCAAATCTGGCCTCCAAAGCCAGTCGCCGACTGGGCATCCTCCGTCGTGTGAAGTCCTTCCTTGGCACACCTGAGCTCCTCACCACATACAAGGCTTTCATCCGCAGCTCAATGGAATACTGCTCTCCCCTCTGGGCTGGTGCTCCTGCCTCACACCTAGCTCGTCTTCACGCTGTTGAAACCAAAGCATTCAGAATCATTGGAATCTCCCGCGATGAAGCTAACTCCAAGGGCCTCTCACTCACTCACCGCAGGCAGGTTGGTGGTCTTTCCATCTTCTACCGACTCCTCTCTGGCCTTGCCCCCCCAGCTCTCTCTGGGCTCTGTCCCGCAAATATTCCTACAGGTCGCACAAGATCTGCCTGCAACCCTCTTATGGTCAAACTGCCAAAATCAAGACTCTCTGCTCACCTTCACTCCTTCATTCCTCTTTTCTCCCGCCTCTGGAACAAACTCCCTCACTCTCTTCAATCCCACTCCACCCTCCAGGTCTTTAAAACAGCTGTTCACCACCATCTCTTATCTTCCCCCATCCAAAACCTTGATCTTTTCTACCCCCGCTAATTTCACCCCAATTCCACTTTTTTGAAAGACCAACTTCTGTCCTGGAAGTCCTTGGTGTCCTTGTGTTTTATACTTCTCCCTCCCCCCCCCCCCTTCCCACGCCTCCTCCCCCAAAGCCCTCTCCCTTCCACACATCTCCCTGCTCTCAAATGTTGTGTTTGTGTGCTTCCCCTTCTCTCCCCATCTTGTTTTCCGCTCCCTCTTTTTATATATTTTGTTTGTCTGGTTGATTTGTTTGTGAAGTAAATGTTAGCTCTTTCACGAGCCTCGATTCAGTGTACAAAAAAGAAAAAGAAAAAAAAAAAGTGGGTTTTTAATGATGTCATATGCAAACTTGATGATGATGATTTGATAATAATTTCTCATTGAGACCATTTTAATTATTGTGTTTCTTTCTTTGTGACTGTACATAACTAGTCTTTTTCACTTTTGTAATAAAAGGAAGAAACAGTCAGTCTCTCTCTGTCTCTCTCTCTCTCTCTCTGTCGCCACCTGCTGGCTGTTGGTGCGGTGTCATGGCCTCTGCTCGTGTTTTGGCCTTGTAGCTCCGTGCTCGCGGTTTGTATCTCTACCCTCCCCTTACCTCTTCTGACCTTTGTGCCTTCTTTTGTGTATCCCCCTTTCACATTATCATCCCTTCCCCCCTCTTGAGAGTGAGAGAGTGAGGGAGCACACATGGTGAGACCGGTAAAGGTTCCCCCTTAGGGCGGTTCCCTCTTCGGCTTTTTTCGCTTCATGTTATAAATCATAATACTTTTTTCCGTTTCTTTTTTCGTAAATATTTTTATTTTTCGTTTGTTTACTGGAGCTTTTTGGCTTCATTAACCCTTTAAACATTTATCCTTTGTTTAAATGTGGAAACGATTGGCGGATCGCTCTCGTTACACGTCTCTTGAAGTGCTAACCCGGAAGCACGGGTTAGTTTGTTCACCTCCGTCGGGAATCGACGTCGAGGCCATTATCCTTGCCGTTGGAGAGATAAATCGGTTTGGATAATGTAAAAGCGGCTTCTCGCATGAATAAACGTGTGGTAATCTTTGTTTCCACTGTGCCCATGGTTGCTCAAATAGTCGAGCACGGGCTTTTCTTTACTCCTGACATGTTTGTTCAGGTTTGTCCACTCGACACGCCGGCAGTTCGGGTTTCTCTCTCTAACACTCCTCCGTTCTTTAAGAACCAAGACCTGGTTACTGAACTAAACAAACTAGGTTCTGTCGTGTCTTCAGTTACTATGGTTCCTATACGAGGGAAAAATAACCGTTTAAAACACATCATGTCCTTTCGTCGTTTTGTTTATATGATTTTACTGCATGGTGTAACCTCTTTAAATGCGGTATTGCCCTTCAAGGTCGAAGGTCGAAGGTCACACTTATCGGGTCTTTGTCTCCAGAGTCTCTAGTCTGTTTTGAGTGTGGTCAATATGGTCATTTAAAGGACTCGTGCCCGAAAAAGTCCACAGATAGAGTCACTAGCCTGAATGGTGATGAACAGCAGGGCTCTACTGAGATCGTTGTCGATGATGTAAACAGTATGGATGGTGGTGAGATGAACCCCATTGTAGACAAACAGAGAACCAGGAAAAGAACCCTCTCACCTTCTAGCGACCTCAACAAGCCTGATAATATGGTCTTGGCCGGTCCTCCAACCTACGCTCAAGTGGTTAGTGAAGGTAATGATGGAGCGCAACCTCCACCTCAGCAGTTGCCTCCAGTTGAGGTAATCCATCAGCCTCCTCTGCCTTCAGAATCTTTTGAGGGTAATGTGATAAATGCTGAAAATTTATGTGTTGGCCAGACAGCACGTGAGTCTCTCCGGTGTTCTGAGGGTAAACCTCCATGTGAGGTTGAGCCTCCATGTGTGTCCCTTGCTGAAGCTTGTGTTGATTGTGCCACCCCTCCCTCTGTGGGGAGTGGTGAGTGTGTCGGAACTAGTGATCCGTCTGTGATCGAATACCCCATTGAGGCAGCTGAGCCTTGTCAAGCTCATGGTCAGCAGGGTGATAGTGTTGAAGTCTCAGATTGTCGCGTTGATGAGCCTGTTGCTTCGGCAATGGACTCTCAATGCAACGATTGTGACTCTGATGGGGGTTCTTCCGTTGCCTCACTGAGTGATGGTGAGGCCGACTTCTCATCGGAGCATGTCTCTGGAGACTCTGTCCCTCCTGCTGAAATCATGGATTTCCTACAAAAAAAAACTTACCTTACAAACAAACAAGCAAACAAAACTTAAACAAAAACTTACAAAACAAAAAGCACTTGAAAATTTGCGATTTCTTCGTTGACACTCACGCCTTCATTAGTGGGGCTCAGGAAGTTGTACAACAATCTGCGGCCCTTCATATTTCTGATAAATCACTGAAAAGACTGAAGAGGTACCTTGTCACAGCAAGGAAAGAATTAAACCTGTAATGGTTGTGTTGCTGCCTATGTTTTTATGAACATAGCAAGTTTGAACAATAATGGTGGGTGCAGTCAGCTGTATAGGTCCCAGACTGTGCAATTAGCCAGGAGGGAAAAGATTGATGTACTTTTATTGCACGAAACTCGTGCCACTGCAGACTGCATGGCTGATTGGCAGCAACAGCTGATTGGCACTTGGTTTTTTAGTAATACAGACTCTGTGAGTGCGGGTATTGCTTTTTTTGTCAGTTCACGTTTGGCTGTCTCCCCCCCTATCTTTAAGGAAATCGTACCCGGCTATCTCGCCTCTGTAGAGCTTGAATACAATCAGAAACGATTTATGTTTGTTAACGTCTATGCTCCAAGCGATAGTACAGATGGAGGAACTTTTTAAAATCAGTCCTTTAATTTCCTGAGACACCTCTTCTGATACGTTGTTGTGCTTAGGGGGTGACTTTAACTGTACTTTAAACCCAACTTTAGATAGGAAGAGTGCAGAGCCACATCCAGCTTCAAGTAGGCCTCTTTCCAGTATAATTTCACGGCATGACCTCAACGATGTATGGCGGCAACGACACCCAAACCTGCAGCAATTTAGCTGGTGTCGGGTTTTACTAAATCATCTTTCACTTGCTCGTCTTGATAAATTTTATATTTCTAACTCTGCTATCAATCTTGTGACATAAACAGCTATTGTCCCTTCTGGTTTCTCAGATCATTCTTTGGTAAAACTGTGCTTTTCTTTTCCTCGTTTCAAACGTCGCACCTTGTATTGGTCTTTTAACACATCCCTTCTGAGCGATCCTTTCTTTAAATCATCCTTTGTGTTTTTTTGGGACAAGGTTGTGTATTTCTGTTATGTATTATTGCATGGGATTAACCGGAAGTGCGGTCATAAAAGAGGCGGGGCATACGCCGCATACTGCATGGCAGAGGAAGCTGGGCCTACGTTGGGCGCTTGTGGTTTTCCCGGCTGCGCAATAAAAGACCGATGGTGCACTCAAACTGCCTTCCCAGCCTGATACATTACATGGCGACGAGGATGCGATTCTGGCGAGCGCGTGCAAAGCAAGCTGAGCTATTGCAGTTAGCTGTTGGCCTACCAACTCGTTATTTCACGGCATACGCTACTTTATCACCATGCCCTACGGCCGGATTGACGAGTTCAACCCACGCGAAGGAAGCTGGGAGGCGTACATTGAGCGTCTACAGTATTACTACGAAGCTAACGGCATTGAGGATGATGCCAGGAAGAAAGCAATCCTGATGTCGGTATGCGGCAGCGAGACGTTTACTATTCTGAAGAATCTCGCAATTCCCAGGACCACGATGGATTTAACACACGCTGAGCTTGTGGCAGCTATGAAGGAGCACTGCGAACCTACACCCTCAGTCATTGTGAGTCGATTCAATTTTTACATGTGTCGCCAAACCTCAACGCAGTCCATTTCGGCATTCATAGCTCACCTGAAACACCTTGCCCAGCATTGCCAGTTTGGTGCTACATTCGACGACATGCTAAGGGACTTGCTCGTAGTGGGAGTGGAGCAAGATCGAATTCGCCGGCGCCGAGATGCTGAACGGACTCTGACATTTTCCAGTGCTAAGGACATTGCTATTGCAATGGAGTGTGCAGACAAAAATGCTGCAGATAGTGTACGCTCCATCACTTACCAGCCTAGAGCTGACCTGTCATCTGTCAATCGGGTGGGACAACATCCGACCAGAAAATCTGACGCCAAAACACCTGGAAACTGCTTGGCAGCTGGTGCTGGCAAATGTTTCCGCTGCACTGGGGAGCATTCTCCCACTACCTGCCGTTTCAAGAATGCCGCTTGCAACTACTGCCACAAGGTGGGTCATATCGCCTCTGCGTGCTTGTCTCGAAAACGGAGGGCAAGGACAGAGGAATGCAAAACCCACCTCCTTGACTCAGAGCATAACCAAGAAGATGTGACTGATGGAGACAGCCCTAACAGCCACAGTGTTCAGTCGTATGACCTTTTCCACACAAAGTCTGGCAGACAGTCTACTCCAATACTGGTTATAGTAGATATAGACGGACGGAGCATGGAAATGGAGATAGACACGGGTACTGCCGTCTCACTCATGAGCGAAGCAGCTTTCCGTAACCTGTGGGGGAATTGTGAACAACCTAGCCTCCATTGGTCCCCAGTCCAACTCACCACATATACTGGTGAGTCAATACAAGCCCGCGGGTCGTGTGATGTCACAGTAACCTACGGAAACAACACTCACCAATTAGAACTCTTGGTCATCCCTGGGGATGGACCCACACTTCTCGGGTGTAACTGGCTCGATGTTGTCAAACTCAATTGGGAACACATCCACCAACTACAGTCTTCCAAGCCACCAACTGTACTTTTTTTTTTTTTTTGTATACAAGATCGAGGCTCGTGAAAGAGCGAACATTAATCACACAGAAAGACAAACCAACACATAAAACATAACATGGCGAGCAGCAGACAAGATGGGGAGAGAGGGGGAAGGAAGCAAACACAACATTTGAGAGCAGGGACATCGAGAGATCTGTGGGAGGGAGAGGGCTTTAGGGGGGGGTAGGGGCGGGAGGCATGGGATGGGGGGGGGGGGGTGGGAGAGGTATAAAACATATGGACACTGCAAGGACTTCCAGGAAAGAAGTTGGAATTTCAAACAAAGTGGATCTGGGGTGAATTAGCGGGGGTAGAAAAGATCAAGGTTTTGGATGGGGGAAGATAAGAGATGTTGGTGAACAGCTGTTTTAAAGACCTGGAGGGAGGAGTGGGATTGAAGGGAGTGTGGGAGTTTGTTCCAGAGGTGGGAGAAAAGAGGAATGAAAGAGAAGGTGAGCAGAGAGCCTAGATTTCGGCAGTTTAACCATCAGAGGGTTGCTGGCAGATCTTGTGCGACCTGTAGGAATATTTGGGGGACAAAGCACGGAGAGAGCTGGGGGAGCAAGGCCGGAGAGGAGTCGGTAGAAGACAGAAAGACCACCTACCTACCTGCCTGCGGTGAGTGAGTGAAAGGCCCTCGGAGATAGCTTCATCGCGGGAGATTCCAATGATTCTGAAAGCTTTGGTTTCAACAGCGTGAAGCCGAGCGAGGTGTGAGGCAGGAGCACCGGCCCATAGGGGAGAACAGTATTCCATGGAGCTGCGGACGAAAGCCTTGTATGTGGTGAGGAGCTCAGGTGTGCCAAGGAAAGACTTCGCACGACGGAAGATGCCCAGTCGGCGACTAGCTTTGGAGGCCAGCTTGGAAATGTGGTTTTCCCAAGAAAGATCATGGCAGATAGTGAGACCCAAAAGCTTGAGCGACAGAACTTCTTGGAGAGGATTGTTGAGAAAGTAGATGGGAGAGATGTCCAGTCGGTCTTTTCAGAGAGACATAGTAAAAGTCAGAGATTTGTCAGGATTGAAAGACATGTTCCACTTGTTTGACCAGTCTGATTTTGTCCAGGTCTTCAGAGAGTGAGGAGGCTGCAGACTGCCGATCTGAGGGAAGAGGAATGGAGCGGCAGAGAGTGGAGTCATCAGCAAAGAGATAGAGAGGATTTTCCAGAGAGTCGGAGAGATCATTGATAAAGACCAGAAAAAGCACAGGGCCCAGATCACTGCCTTGGGGAACTCCAGCCTGAACAGGAAGGGGAGATCAGAGAAATCCATTCAGGGCCACACGTTGACTATGACCAGAGAGGAAGTCCGCAAGCCATGCGTGGAGATTTCCATGGATTCCACAGGAGGAGAGTTTGGTGAGCAGAGCTGGGTGCCAGACCGTATCGAAGGCACGTGATATGTCAAGAGAGACAGCTCTGATTTCCTGTTTGGCATTGAGGACCTCCATCCTCATTGTTGAGACAGCAGAAGCAGCATGTCCAGAGTCGAATGACCTGGTCTGAATCCAAATTGATGTTCGGAGATCAAGCCATTGGAGAAGAGGAAGGATTTGATATCCGAAGCAATGATGGATTCCATTACTTTGCTGATAATTGGGAGCAGGCTGATTGGTCTGTAGTTACAAGGATCTGTTTTTGCACCTTTTTTGTGTAAAGCGGTAATGTTTGCTGATTTCCAAGCAGATGGCAGATGACCTTGAGCAAAATAGAGGGTGAAAAGAACAGAGAGGGTGAGATAGAGCAGCAGAGCAGGATTTTAGGACCCCGGATTTTAGTACTGCAGCACCTCCTCGTGAGATACCCGGACATCTTCATGGATGAACTCGGGATATTGAAAGGCTTCACTGCCCAGCTCAACGTTGAGAAAGATGTGAAGCCAATTTTCTGCAAAGCACGCCCAGTCCCTCTCACATTGCAAGAAAAAGTTGACGCAGAATTAGCCAGACTGGAAAAGTTAGGTATCATTGAGTCAGTTCAGTACTCAAATTGGGCTGCTCCAGTTGTTCCTGTTGTGAAGGCAGACAGATCGATACGCCTTTGTGGGGATTACAAAATGTCGATCAACAAATGTTCCACCTTGGACAAATATCCCATACCAAGGATCGATGACTTATACGCAAAACTGAGCGGAGGACAGTCCTTCACCAAGCTCGACATGAGATCAGCCTACCTACAAGTCGTTCTGGATGAGGATTCCAAGGAATATCTCACCATCAACACGCATCGGCGGCTCTACAGAAACAACCACCTGAGTTTTGGTGTCAAATCGGCGCCAGGAATCTACCAACGTTGTATGGATAGCCTGTTCGCTGCTGAACCACACATTGTTGTTTACCAAGACGACATCCTAGTCACTGGCCGCCCAGAGCTTCGTCATTTGGACAACCTCGAACGTGTGCTACGTATTATTTCTGACTCTGGACTACGCCTGCGGAGAGACGAGTGCGAGTTCATGGTTCCGTCGGTGACCTATCTGGGCCATCGTATCGATGCCGAAGGCTTACATCCCACAGAAGAGAAGATCAGAGAAATCAAAGACGCCCCTGCTCCGACCAACATTTCTGAACTCAAGGCTTACATTGGCATGCTGCAGTACTACAGCAGGTATATCCCAAACATTGCTACCATGCTTGGCCCACTGTATTGCCTGTTAAAAAAAGGCATCAGCTGGAAATGGGACATTCTGGAGTCAGCAGCCTTCCAGAAGTCAAAAGACATGCTGCAGTCTTCAAATGTGCTAGTTCACTACGACCCAGACAAAGACATGGTGGTCCTGCCGTGTGAAGCGAGTCAGTACGGGTTTGGTGCTGTTCTGTCACCCATCATGCCAGATCGCACAGAGACCAATAGCATTTGCATCTCGTACACTGTCTCCTGCTGAGAAGAACTACAGTCAGCTGGACAAAGAAGGACTCGGCATTGTATTCAGAGTTAAGAAATTTCACCAGTACGTTTTCGGCCGGCATTTCACGATTTACACGGACCACAAGCCACTGATTAGTTTGTTTGGTCCATCAAAGGCTACCTCAGTGGTCTTACCGCCTCGGATCATACGCTGGTCACTTTCACTCTCGGCTTATGATTACGATATTACGTACAGACCTGGCTCCACAATTTCAAATGCAGACGCCATGAGTCGCCTACCACTTCCGGACACAGTGTTTGACCCCCCTGTACCTGGCAGCGTGATATCTCTGATGGACTTTTTGAATGACAACCCAATTGATGCCAACCAGATACGGACCTACACCAGGCTAGACCCACTTCTTTCCAAGGCCATTTGTGCTACTGGGCATGGGTGGGGCCTTCTACGTGATGCTGACCCTGAATTGAATTCTTACAAGGCCAGGCAAAATGAACTAAGTGTCGAGAATGGCTGCTTGCTGTGGGGATGCCGAGTGGTCATTCCCCCAAACTTGCGCACAAAGATTTTGGATCAGCTTCACGATTGTCATCCAGGCATTGTAAGAATGAAATCGCTGGCACGGAACTATGTCTGGTGGCCTCACACGGACTCTGACATTGAACAGTGTGTGAAACATCGTTATCCATGCCAAAGCAGTCAAAACGCCCCTGCTAAGGCACCACTACACCCCTGGGAATGGCCCACTGAACCATGGCAGAGGATTTAGCTTGACTATGCTGGACCCATCGAAGGCCGTATGATCCTTGTTGTTATGGATGCTCACACTAAATGGATCGACGCTTATGTAACACATACAGCAACCTCACACGCTACCATAGAGGGGCTGCGCCAGTGCTTTGCCACTCATGGTTTGCCACGCTTGATAGTCACTGACAATTGAACCTGTTTCTCAAGTTCCGAATTCATTGAATTCACCCGCCTGAATGGTATAATTCACAAGTTTGTGAGCCCACACCATCAAGCTTCAAATGGACTATCTGAAAGCTCTGTGAGTTTTGTCAAGTCTGGTCTAAGTAAGATACATGGCAGAAGCCTTCAGACCAGACTATCACGTTTGCTTTTCACTCACCACATCACTCCCCACACAACAACAGGGGTGACACCAGCTGAGCTGCTGATGAAACGACGTTTGCGTACACGACTGGATTGTCTAAGACCAGACGTGGTGTGACCACGCAATAAAAGGCTGCGGCTGCGCAATAAAAGACCGATGGTGCACTCAAACTGCCTTCCCAGCCTGATACATTACAATTTCCAACTTCGTTTTCTAAATCTCTGTCAGTGGTGGGACTATGCTAAAGCGCAGATCCGTGTTTTCTGTCAGCAATACAAAACCAATTGCTCTCAAAGTAAACAATTATGTATTGATGCCTTGAAACAAGAAATTCTACGATTGCAGGAAGGTGCTGAGGTTCTTATTGATGAAAAATGGTGTCAACTCCTCTTTGAAAAACAAACTCTGCTTAAGGAATTAATTCAAGAAAATGGTATCGGTGCCTTAGTCAGGCAGAGAGTGAATGGTTTAGTTGGTTTACTGTCCTCAGACACATGTTGTAAAGATTTCTTTAAGTTTGATAAGACGACCAAGGCGAGCCAGCAAATGCTTAGTCTTCGGGCTGGTGATGGGCATATTCTTAGTGATAATACGGAGATTGTTCATTTTGTTCGGTCTTACTTTGAGAATGTGTTTTCCTTTAAGCCTAATGATGTGCCTGCAATGCAGAATATTACGACCAATTTACCGCAGATAGATGAGCATCAGCGGCATGTCTTGGATGAGAACATTACTCTCGGTGAACTTAAAACTGCGCTAGATGACCTTGCTGATCATAAGGCTCCTGGTTTTGATGGGCTACCAGCTGAATTTATAAAACTTTTTGGGACATGCTTGGCTTGGTCCTGCTTTGCATTGTGTTTTTATACAGCCTGCGTGATGGATTGTTACCCCTTAGTTGTCGACGTGCAGTTGTTTGCCCTATCCCTAAGAAAAACGATCTGCAATTGATACAGAACTGGCGCCCAATTTCTCTTCTCTGCACAGACTACAAGATTTTTGCCAAAGTGCCTGCTGACCGTGTAAAGACTGTTTTAAGCACAGTTATACATCAGGATCAATCGTACTGTGTTATGCACAGATCTATGCATGATAACATTTTTTTGGTACGAGACCTGTGGGATGTGTGTGCATTTCAACAACAACATACTGGTCTCCTTTTTATTGACCAAGAAAAGGCTTTTGACTCTGTTAATCATGAATATTTGTTTCACATTTTAAAGCAATTTGGTTTTGGGGCATCTTTTATTTCTTATGTATCCTTATTGTATAATCACATTTTTAGCTTGATCAAAATCAATGATGGTCTCTGTTCACCTTTGCGGATTGGGAGGGGAATTCGGCAAGGTTGTCCCTTATCTGGAATCTTGTACTCTTTGCATTGAGCCCCTTTTAATTCGTTTACGATCTTCTCTTGTGGGCTTTTCAGTGACTCCATCAGAAAAGCCCGTTATCATTTCGGCCTATGCTGATGATGTATGTGTTGCTGTTCGCAGCAGTAATGACATTGCTCTGCTATTTGAGTGCCTACGGGTATACTCTCAAGCATGTACAACGCAAATTAATTGGTCGAAATGCAAAGCAGTTTGGGTCGGCGGTACGCCACCTTCTGCACTTCCAATTCTCCCTATGAATTTGACATGGGGAAAAGAAGGTGTGAAATACCTCGGTGTTTATCTTGGAACCCCAGGTTTTGTCAAAAGGAATTGGGATTGTTTGCTCCACAAAATCAGCAACAAATTAAACCGATGGAGAGGAATTTTGTCGACCTTGTCCTTCCGAGGTCGTGCCCTGGTCATTAACAACCTGGTGGCCCCTCTCTTATGGCATAAAATGATTGCCTGGCAGCCACCTGCAACGTTGGTGTCGTCAATCCAAAAATGCTTACTTGACTTCTTTTGGGATGGCAAACTGGCTAAAGCCAGAGACTATTTGCCTTCCACTGGCGGAAGGGGGTCATGGACTTGTGGACATTCTTTGTCGGGTGATGGCCTTCCGAGTCTCTACAGCTCGTCGTTTTATATTTCTGGAGGCCTTGCCCTGGAAATCTACTGCAAACTGTATATTAAAACAAGTCGCCATGCTAGGCTACAATTGTGAACTCTTTTTCATGGAGCTGCAACATGTCGATGCTTCGCTGCTCCCTGACTTTTACCAAGATGTCTTGCACATCTGGCGGTCCATTTCAGTAACTCGGCAAATAGGGACGTACAACAATGAAAGGTTCCTCTGGGAACCCCTTTTCTACAATGCCCTTTTTCCTGCTATTCCTCACTCACGTGCTTTTGTGCAACGTTTTTTGAGTGCTGGTGTGAGCACGACTCGGGACCTTCGTGACTGTAACAGGAATAGTTGGTTCTCCGCAGGACATCTTCAAGTAATAACTGGTATCAGATCTTTGAGGAGCGTAGCCAAGGTCCTACAGGAAATCCTGTGTGTTTTTAGGCACTTGGGCCTGAGCTTAACCGCCAACATTGGTGACCACCATACACCACCACAGAGCTGTGCTAGCCTGCCGGCTGATAGCGCCACAACATCTATCTTGTTGTCCTCATCACCACTTTCCAGCAAGGATAAAAAGAGACTGTATCGTTTGTGTATTTCAATCCGGTTTCCCTCGTTACAGTCGGTTTCTTTTGGGGCTTGATGGAAAGAGAAACTGCCTTCTGGGTCTCCCTCCCATCCGCAATGGTCTGCAATGTATATTTCACCGATTAAAAGAACTGGTGATATTGCTTGGAGACTCACCCATATGGTGTTGCCCTCCAATGTTTTATTACATCGTTTTAAAGAGGATAATTCAGTGGAATGCCCTTTTTGTATGATTTCTGAAGACCTTTTCCATGCTTACGTAGATTGTGCAAGACTCTCTCCCTTCTTTGGTTTTCTATCAACTTTTTTTAATCGTATGAACTTTTCTTTTTCGACACGTGTTTTTATCTTTGGAATACCACTTAGTTATAAAAAACGCTCTGAGACTGCTCTTGCTAATTTCTTAATTTATATTGGAAAATTTGCAATCGACAAGACAAGAAAAGCAAAGCTCCTGGCAAATGCTGATATTTTATGTGATGTGGTAATTGTGTTTAAGGCTCTGGTCATGGCAAGGTTACGCTTGTAATTCTCTTTTTGCCAAATGAAAGATTATTTACAAACCTTTGTGGAAAAATGGTGTGTAAAGGGTGGGGTTTGTAAACTTGATAATGGTTTGTTAAATTTTTTATTTTAGTGTTTGGTGTTTTTATTGTTGGTGTTCGGCTGCACATGTTTGGAATTGTAGTGACTATTATTAGCATGACTTGTGTGGTTTTCTTACCTTTATAATAAAAAGAGCTTCAAAAGTCTCGCTCTCTCTCGCTCTCTTTCTCATTCCTTTGTTTGTGCCCAAATGTTAGTTTGTTGCCTGTTTTCCCTCTGTCACCACGATCTTCCATGAGCCTCAATCTTGTATAGAAAAAAATTAATAAATGGAGCAAACTCTTTTCTTGCCATTCAATTTACCGAAGCCTTTTTTAACATTATCTTTCATTTTGATTACGATCTGCATATTCATCAATTAAAGTCATCACGTCCATGTTGAAACCATTCTTGTAGATCACATAAATAGTGGTTTCAGGATGCTTGTGATCATCATTCATTTCTTTGCTTCACTAGCTAAGATTTTGGAGGAGCTCGTACGCTAATAGCATGAAGGATAGGGACATTCTGACAAATTAGACAAATTTAAATGAATTATAATTTTAAGCAATGTCCATACCATTTGGCTATCACAGCGATTAAAACATGACATTATACATTTCATTGCTGTACTTTGTTTCCCACTGTTATCTGTTATCTCCCCCCACCTGTAGCCTACCATTAATGCACTGAACTTTCACTTTAACTCAGAACCTTTTTGGGTGCATTATATGAAAAGATTTCTGAAAAAACTAATTGAATATAGATAAAATCAAGTATATTATGATTATCGCTGAACCAACTATATCTTGTTCCATTACATAATGACTAATTTAAGTCTTTACTACCTTTTATGGTGACAAACACTTAAATAATTGGTGTTTAAAATAACCAGATTTGGTGATGTAATGGTAAGTGTTTTTATACAGTCCCCGGGTTAGTTTATACAGTCCCCGGGTTCCCCGGGACCCAAAACAAGAGGGTCCTGGCAAAGGCTTCTGCAACACGGATCTTTCCTCAGAGTCTGGGAGGTTGGGGGTTCAAACCCCGTTCCAGTGATACCAAAGACTTTCAAAGTGGTAAGGACTGTTTCCTCCTTGCTTGATATTCGATCAGCACCTAATACTATTAATTTCCATTTGGTGACAGGCCTTGACACCAACACAAATTTTTATTATGGACTCTAGACATCAAAAAGCTGCATATATCAAGCAAGAAAGAACACTCAGAGATTGAGAACCCTCACCAGGACGTGTTTGTGTGGTGTATTTTATGTGGTGTTTATTAGCTGCTGTGTTTGTGTGGATTAGATTTATGTTTAATCCAATATGGCTGCAGAAATTACTTGTCCGATGACATCAATTTAATTATCCCATGAAATTTTTGTGTAGATGATGCTCCAGAAATTTCAAACTGATCAGATCAAGCGTTCTACTTGTCTAATTATGACGTCATAATAAAGGCACCGATGACATCATCATGAATATATGTTGTCCCCCATGTGGAGTACTTGACAATGCGCCATGTTTCATTTTTTTCCATGGAGAGGTTTCGGACATATAGAGGTGCAAAGTTTTTCGGTTTTTCCAAGATGGCGCCCGTACGACATGACCTCATAATTGACATCATAATTATCATTAAAAAAAATTCTACAGGAAGAGGTGCTCCTGTGATGAAAATGTATTGGCAATCGGACCAACGACTCACGTTCTGTGCAGACAAACAAATAGACAGACAAACAAACAAACAAACGTACTCACGCCTCCCCTGTACCCACCTCACGCCATCCAAGGGAGGCGCACCCCCTAGTTTGGGAATCAACGCAATAACAGAAGAATTGCCATTATAAACATGGAACAATTATTTTGCTGAAACAACTTAATGGGAGAACAGAATCAGAATAATGCCAATGCTGAATGGATAGTTGAAGTGGACAAATAAATGAAAGACACAACTTGTCAAGAAAACCGATACATTATCTTAAGAAATGGTTTTAAAGTAGTACGACTGTAAAAAATTGAAAAATCTACAGATGGGTCATAGGGTGCCAACTCAACCAGTAAAGGGACATTTTGTTGAACGACCCTTTCAGATTTTGCTGGAAAAGTTCACCTGCAGGTTTTTGGGCACACAGAGTTCAAACTCCTAGTCATTCTTTAAAAAAAAAAAAATCCTCTTTCGACGTGGGTCCTGGCAAAGGTGAACCTAAAGCGAAAAGTGGCCTTGACCAGAAAATCACCCTGGGCTCAAATTAGATGCTACCATCATGTGTAGCACTACGTTCGACTTATCATGAATAGAGCTTTCGAGAAAAAAATCAGGAGCTCCAAACTCAATTTTGACAAGTTTTATTTGAACTTCAGCCCAACCCTTTACCCTGTAGGAGATGCAGATACTAAAATATTGGGTGGTATTGCTATAACAGCCTTTGGGACAAGTCTTCCAAATTTTGTGAAACACTTTTTGTTTCAAGTCCCCCCACTCGTCATTATCCCCCTCTGAAATTTGAATGTTTGCTGTTGTTTAGGCCAAATTAACTCACATGGGGGGAAGGGAAGGGTCCAAAAATCACTTGAAGATATTTTGTCTGGATCTTGATGAGATCTACAAGAACCAGGCAAAATATTTGGGCATCCGTGGATTTGGGATTTTTGGCACATTTTTGAGGTGGCATTTGTCCATTCATTCCAACATTACTTATTTACACTTTGGTGAGGTTAAAGTACCACATAGTCCTAACGGAACTGGCATTTTCATTCATTATTACATTTGCTGGGGTTAGATCTTGAATTAAATGTGACAAGGTGTGCTTCCAGCGGCACTTGCTTTGAGCTGAGGGTTTATGAACTTTTGTGTGGAGCTCAGGGGTAATGAACCCCTTAACAGGTGTATGAACAAGCAAAAGGACATGTAAGCAGTGTGCAGGTAATTTTTGTGTCTCAAGAACAAGTTGAAGAAAACCACCCTCTCCTTAACGCCAGTTATGATGACGCGATAGCATTCACCAGCTCCAGGGAAGCAGAGCACTTTGTACCTCATACTCCAGGAAAGATAAAGGTCTCATGCATCAGTCAAAGTATGGAATTCCATTATGGTCACCATGTAGAAAGAGGCAGTTATCCAGGAGGGTCTACATGGTCCAGTGGAATCCTGACTGACCATGTTTTGCAGTATATACAACGTTTTATTGCAATTTCTGTAACTCGTATGTATACTGATCTCAAAACAAGAGGGTGCCACTTTGGCACCTTTGGGGAATTTTCTTTATTGCCATTTGAAAAAGGGAACGTTTGTGAGCGATTTATCGACATTTTGTCGACTCGTCTAAAATATATTTTTTATGAATTAGTAGTACCTATGTCCAAATTAGCTAGACTATTTACAGCCTGTTAACATTTATTACATAGAAATGTATGATAAAATCATCCAGGGGCAGAATAATGCACTTTATATCACATTTTGTTGTGAATAGCAAATAATATCGGTTTAACCTAGAATATGCGCCAGTAGATAATAAACAACTTGCATATATATTTACTTTCCATATATATTTCAGATGCTTAATTCATGGTACACCCATGATGACAATTGGTGAAAATACATAGACTACAGACACATTGAAATAAACATGAATGTATACTCCTGTAACATAAAATGCAATAGTTTATATGTGATAATTTTGAACCATTTGTTGTTTTGACCATATCATATATTTATTCTTCTGTCTCTTTCTTATTCCAGACTGACTTGAAACATGGCATCCAATGAATCAGAGGGGTGTCTCTTCAACTGTGGAAAATCAAAAGAAAATCTTATCTCTGCCAAGCCCCAGCGCCTGCGTACTATCATAGACAGTAGCAAAATCCGTGGTGATGGGTTGCATGTCGAACTAGAGCATAGACTAGCTGATGATCCTAACACTGCACTCTTATGTCACAAAAGTTGTGTTTCGACATATACGTCAAAGACCCACATCAAAAGATTTGTCGAGGCAAATAGCAACGAAAGCAGTGGAACACCCCCTCCAAAAAGAACACGTCGATCAGAAATTGCCCAGTTTGATTTCTTGACACACTGCTTATTTTGTGGTGAGGTGTGTGAACCAGCCCCCGACCCACGTCATCCTCATAGATGGAAAAGAGTAGTCCATTGCAGAACTGCTGAAAGGGGGCCTGGCATGAAGAGCTTCAAAGATTCCATTCTGGAAGTATGTTCCATTCGAGAGGATGAAATTGCCCAGCAGGCCAGGATACGGGTGCAAGGAGCTGTCAGCGACCTTCATGCAGCAGATGCACAGTACCACAAGGAGAGCATGACAAAGTTCATGGGTCCGAGAGGTAGGATGTATGCCCATCGGAAGTCGGAGCATCACACAGATGAATGTGCAGATCCTACCTTTGTGGAGGTCATCCATGAACTCGGCAATGACCCAACACGGATCTGGGAACTGTTGAAGTATACAACCTATATGTATCTCTTCAGGAAATTCAGCTGAAACGACGCACATTGATTGAACATCTTTCGACACATTTTGGGTCAGACCTTGTAGTCCTCTCTGGAGTTGGGGTTGCAAGCATTCTTGTGTTCCGGAGCAAAGCTTCTCATCTCCTCAAGATAATACCCGACGATGATGACCAAGATGATTTAGACATCCGTAAAGTCGCAGCAAGAATAACAAAGGAGACAAAACAACTTGTTCCTGACTTGAACAAAAATGCGACAGAAATAAGTGCTGACATCGTTCGTGATGATTGTAGTCCGACCTTGCTTCATCTCCTCTCACAGATTTCACCAAAATTAGGAGACACCTTGCAGGCTTCTCTCATCGGCAACGTCATCACCAGCACCGTGAATCATCGAGCAACAACCTTGCAAGTATCTCTAGGTCTTTTGATGAAGGACAAGAGCCTGATTGACAAGTGTTATGGTTTTGGAATCACCTGCTCTTATGACAAGGTGATAAGGTTCAAGGCTTCTGCTGCCCAGGCTGCATCCCAGAAAATCAACCTTCGGGGGGTATTCGACAATGAGACCGGTCTCGTGCAAGCTGTGGCTGGCAACTTTGATGCCACTATATCTTCTCCTAATGGCTTGAGATCAACACATTCTCTTGCCCTTCTCCTCACCCAGGTCCGAACAGATGAGTCTTTCATCAGCTGGAAATGAAAAGATTTGGCGTATCAAGAAAGAAGAGATTAAAAATGAAGTATCTCCAGCAATCCCCATCTAGCGCTATACTGGACCAAGGAAGCCCCCAATGCCAGTGCAAGAAGCAACACAAACAGTACCATCTCTCAAGATGCTTGCTTCTCAACAGATATCACTGGCAAGTGCAAGAGCTGTTGATTATGACTTCCTGCAAAAGGTCATCCGGGAGAAAGACTTACCAGAGTACAACGGCTTTAACACCCGGGCCTCACGAGAACAAGGACAGTCCATTCATCCAGCGACCAAAGCCATATATTTGGCGTTGATTGACATGGTTCCATCAGAACCGGATACCATCATGACAGCGATGAACGAAGCACAGAAACGGACTCTTAGTACAGGCCAAGCCTTCACGTTATTCACCAACGATCAGCAGCTCTATCGTGTTGCTGTACATGTGCTGTGGGTATACCCAGAGAAGTTCCCGAATTTCATTCCACGCCTGGGTGGCATGCATACGTTAATGAGCTTCGTCGGTGCTGTGGGGACTCTCATGTGCAACAGTGGCTTGGAAGAAATCTTGCAATCTGCCTTCGGAGGAGTCCCAAAAATGCTGTCCGGAAAAATGTTCCCGCAAAATGTCTGAGCGTTGCGAATGGTGGTGGAAGAGTTGTTGAGAGAGACATTGTCAAACGATGAGGGTCAAGACGACCCAATGGAGCGACTGGACACACAAGCAGCACTCAGCACAACAACAAAACTTTGGGTCGACAATCTGATCAAGCCGGTGCTCATCATGATGATTTTCGTATGGGCAGAACGTGAAGGGGACTGGCCTTTGCACATGTGGGCAGTTTAACAGATGATCCCCTACTTCTTTGCTTCTTGACATACAAACTATGCCAGGTATGGGCTCTACTACCTGCGGTCTATGGAGCGACTTCCTGATGACATCTTGGAGGACTTCTTTCGGGGACAACATGTCATGCGTCACTCCCGTGGGCTATGGAATGGAATATGGTCAGACATGTTCATCGAAACTACCTTTATGCGGTATGGTAAAGGCCCGGGTGGACTGATTGGGATCACACTGAAACCAGCCACTGTGACGAGATGGGCACTGAGCCTGCACATCTGCAGCACACTGCTGAAAGGCTTGTCGCTGATGACAGAACAGGGAGGTCAGGATGCTGTGACGAGCCACAAAGAAGAGAATCCAGGCAGAATAGCCAAAGATGCCGAGGACAGATGTAAAATCCAAACCAAGTTGAGTGCTTCGATTGATCCACTGACACCTGAAAGCCATCCTGATTGTCTTGTCAATATCATGACAGGACAGATCGCCTCCGATAAAGTGAATGTAGCAGAATCACTCGTCATTGGCAACAAACAGATGCAGGAATTTGAATCTACTTGGCCAGAAGGGTTCCACAGTGTTATTCCGAACAAAGTTGTTACGATGGCTGTGAGCAAGAAGCACATAAAAGTGGATGGTTTGCTTGTCTATGACACTGAGCTCATATACACAAGGGTGATGTGCCTCCAACAGTCCAGGGAAATAGACGTGAAGGATGTACTGTCGTACGAACTGTCACCAGTCCCTTCCTCAATGTTTGAAGATAATGGTGACATGAGGATCACGACAACAAAATCCACACTCAAGAAAAAACTACAAGTTGAACGATCGAGTAGACTAGTATGTAGTCCACAGGAAACAATCATTGATGGTTGTGCACTACTATGGGTTGTCCAGTGGACAGCCAGCGGAACAGTACAAGACTTTGCCAACAACTTCTCCAAGAACATTATCAACCGACTGCTGATGACTAAAGTCCATCTGATTTTTGACCGGTACTATGACGAAAGTGTCAAAAACGTGGCAAGGCTGAGCCGTGCTGGCAAGGATGCAAGTAGGCGACACCAGCTTTCACCAGAAACACCACTGCGACCACAGAAAGTGACGCTAACAGTAACAGCAAACAAGGTCCAGCTCATTGACATCTTGTGTGAAGACTTGTCGACTTGTGAAGACGCACGACGCCATCGCATATTTCAATTTTGTATCAAATATTACGATGTTTATGTGTGGAAAAATGTATATTGTGTTCGAAAGAAGGGTATATTGGTTCAAAGACTAATGAAAATAACACAATATGATATAGTGTAGGTCAAATAAACGTGTTGTGTGCACAGTACTTGTGTGTGTTAAATATTGGAGGATTTAATACTGCCCAAAAAGTAGGCATATTTTGATTAACGATTAATTTTTTTTAATGTGTATAAAAATTTTTCCCCAAGGGTGCGACTTTGGCACCCGCTTGATTTATTATCAGTAGATATCAAACACCTAGAAACAACAATAAAACATTGTTTATACCAAAAAACACACCTCAGCCCAATATCATACTTTTTCCACTGGACTAATGGTGAGTGGGTGAAGTGAGTGAGTGAGTGGGTAACAAGTTGGTGAGTGGGTGAAGGTGTTGTCAGGCTCAGCATCCATTTGTAAAATGGTTAGCGACGTTACTATACGTAGCTTTTTGAACAAGATGAAATATAAAGGTTTGGTATGTTCACCATTCCTTTTCTCTCTGGGTTATTGTTGTCGGTTTCTGCTTTATACCTCCTTTTCTCCTTGTCTACTATATAAGAGAGCCGTTTGTCTGTCTGGGTGTTGCCATTTTTCTCAGAGATGGCTGAACGGATCTTCGTCGAACTTTCAGGGGTTCATCAGTGAGTGTCAGGGAGTGTTTTAGGTTAAAAAAAAAATCTTTGATTTTTTTTTTTTCGTTTTTCTGGATTTAAAAAAAAATCTCAAGTGCACATTAGCATAAATAAATACAAAACAATTAACAGACATTTGAACACTAATAATAAATCAATTGCGGAAGTGGTCGAAGTTCGTGGTAAGGCTTCTTCTTCTTCCTGATTGTTATCATACTTAACTCAGAAACGTAATCAATGGCACATTCAGCAGCATATATTCAACAAGAAGGTAAAATGATGATTTGACATTTGTGATGGATTCTGATTTGGATGTAATTGCTTTTCCATTATATTTGCCCTCATTTCAAATATGTCAATGTTTCTTTTTCGCTTGAGCAACGCTGGGTACTCCAGCTATAAACGCTTCATACTTCACTTGGGGTACAACTACAAATACAACTTTGTCTGGTGGTAACATAGGCTATGTGGCTGCGGCCTCATGCGGGGGAGTGGGGGATCGGGAGACGTGCATAAATTCTCTATCTAAATGTATACCGTGTAGTGCCACCTGGTGATCTGGTGTTGGTGGCAGACGGTATTACAATTCCCTTTTTTACCTGGGGTTAAAGCACTCTTTGCACGGGTAACTTTTTCCTCCTTCCCTTCCCCACCTCCCCCAAAATGGAGGAGCCTGCCAAAGCCACCCCCCCCCCCCCCCCAAAGATGTGTATGTAGTACATCTTTCCCCTCCCTCTCCCCTCATCTCTCCCACCCTCCCCCTTCCTCACCCCTTCCTCTCCTGCTCCCACCCCTGAAAAACCGGGTACTCCTGCTAGTGTTTTATACCCCAAACCTCCCAACCTTTTGATAGTTTGTTACCTTGCTGTCCATAGTCAAAGTCTATGACCCTCAAATGTCAAGGGCCATGACCTCATAGACCCTCAAATAAAGAACTATAGGATGCACGAGATAGCACAATTGATTTTAACATCAGAAAATTGGTGGAACATGAAACAGAGTCAGTTCAAAATAGGAATAAATTGTTGTATGACTTCAATATTTATACTGACAAGAAAATACAGACAAAAAGACCATGTAAGGAAATTTCCATGTTTTTACATGGACAACAAGAATATCCAATCGATATATCTATACAGGTAAAACTGAAAAACAAGGTCCGCCCGTCCGTGAAACCATGAGGCGGTGAAGCCGTGTGACTATATATCTATTAATTATGTGCTGTTTGAAAGTCAGTTGCATCCTGTCTATTAATTAAGTAAGTCTATTAATGATGTATTGTTGGAATATACCTTTCGACCCTTTAGACTGCTGAGACCCCTTTGACATTTGAAGACCCTTTAAGTCTCCCAATATCTTCAAGATCACCAAGACCCATAAAGGCTGTGAAGACTCAAAAGACCCAAAATATCCAGAGGACCCAAAATAACCCAAAGACCTAAAATACCCCAATGACCCAAAAGACCCCGATGACCCAAAACACACCAATGACCCAAAATACCTAAAATATCACAAAGACCCAAAAGACCCCAAAGACACAAAAAAACCCTGAAGACCCAAAATACCCAAAAGACTCAAAAGACCAAAAAGACTGCAAAGACCCAAAAGACCTCGACAACCCTAAAATACCCCAAAAATAACCAAAAGATCCAAAAGACCCCGACAACCAAAAATACCCAAAAGGCCGGAAGACCCAAAAGACCCTGAAACCCCCAAAGACCCTCAAAGAACCCGAATACCAAAAATACCCAAAATACCCTTAAAGACCCAGAGGACCCAAAAGACCATCTTTTCCACCCCTTCCTCATTACCATCGTTTGTCCAATTCACCCTCTATTTTGTCTTTCAACTCCACTGTTGGTGCCCCCTCCCCACCCTCTCACTACTGTTTATTTTGTCCTGTTGCATCCTCATCTGTTTAGTGTTCTAGCTCTTTCATGAGCTTTGACTCCCAATACAAAAAGGTCATTGGTTGGCAACCATTGCGCCAACCATTCGGCTTGATGGGCCGAATGGTCTCTTTCTGTGTTGGAGTTTATTGGAAGGGAAGTCATCTTTTATATATTGTGAACCGTGGTGTCTGCCCGTGTGTTTGTGTCTCCCATTTCCTTTGGCCGCTTCCCTCAATGCGTTTGAAAAGCTCAACATCCACTTTTGAAATGACGACAGAACAGGTATGAGTCATGTCATTGACAAATTTTATTTTGCAACCAGGATTATTTTGCCATCTTTTTGGACAAATCCAACCTTATATTGACCTTTTATGTTTTGGACAAACAATCGAGACCTTATATGTTGCACCACCATTCTACAGGAAGAGGTGTGGTGGGCGGTATAAGTAGCTTACAGCTTTGGTTTTGAGTGAAATCAAGAGTCCAACACAATTGACCTTTTAAAAGTCCATTACATATTATTTAATTAAAGATAAATAAATAAATTAAAACTAAACTATCAATTTAAATATCATTTAAATTGATACATTAACTTAAACTTTTCCCGTTACTAGTGATGGATGTTTTTGTTAGCTTTTCCCGTCACTTGGGAAGGGTACTCTTCCAAGTATATAATAGTATCGGATGAAGAAAAGAGGTGCACCACAATAATAGCTAATGCATGCATCAAACAGACAGGAATAAAAAAAAAACAGACTGAGAAGATATACAAACATCAGGACTTCTCGATGGACTGCAGAGAAAATGAAAAACATCAAAACAAGTGATTATAATGGGAGCTTCAGGAGCACTGAGTAAGAACGTAGATAATTTACCTCCTGAAAGTCAATATCACAGATATTATCGAATGATTGTCATAGAAAACAATGCTCCTGAAAGCAGCAAACACACTTAGAAGGCACTTTGCACTGACATTTACTTTGGACTTTGAATGATTCTACGATAAAGGAGAACTAAACTGAAAAACAACTAAAGAGTGAAACACCACAAACAAGAAAGAGCAATCAGAGATTGCAAACCATCGCCAGGACATGTTTTCAGTGTTTTTTTAAGGCTTTTGTGTTAAAGCAAATATGGTGGCCGAACCACGTGACCGATGACGGCATCATTATCTTTTTCTCTACCATTTTAGCCCTAGATGACGCTCAAGAAATTTCATCTTGATCAGATGAAGTTTTGTACTTGTCGAATTATGACGTCATAATGGAGGCACCCATGACATCATCATTAACATATTTTATTCCCCATGGAGAGTTCTTTACAATGAGCCATGTCTCAATTTTTTTCTATGCAGCGCTTTTGGAGATATAGAGGTGCAAAGTTTTCCGGTTTTTCCAAGATGGCGGCCATACCACGTGACGTATGACGTCATAGTTATAATTTTAAAATTATACAGGTGGAGTTGCACCTATGGTGAAAATTTCCTGTCAATCGGACCAACGGTTGAAGAGAAAATCATATTTATTCTGCGCGGCCAAACAAACAAACAAACAGACAAACAAACAGACTCAAATGCAATACCCCCTCCTCAGACAAGGGTAATAAATAGTAATAACAAATTGTATAATTCAAATGAAAAAAAAAAAAATTTGAAGATCGTACTAAAAATTCAGGAATTTACCGCCATTGATGCAGTGTCTTTTACACCATCTTATTTAACATGTTACATATTTCTTATTGCCTATTTGTGTCCTTTATGCCGTCCTTAAAAACAGTAATTTTCCTGTTTGGAATTATATTCAATTTTGTTTGACTGCCAGACAAGCAGACAGACTAAACACTGTATCTCACTCCTCTCTGCACATGTTTGATCAGGTCGAATTCAGAGGTAAAGTACTGCTAAACTGCAGTTTCGTTTTCCGATTCATGTTCCAATTTGTGTTCAAAATATAACATTCCATTTGAGTTAAGTTGTTCCTCAATCATAAACTGCCATTTGTAGTTATCACACAGAACTTGCTTATGATATCCAAATAAACAATAGTGGATTGTTCCCTCTCTCCTATATATAGGTTGATTGTTCCCTCCCTCTCCTCCAATCACCATGCCCTCTCTCCTATATATCATTTTTGACCATATCTCTCAATAATTAATTAGAACATTTTAGTATCCAGATCCAGATATTCACCAACATCTAAACATTCACCCTTGTCACACACCCAACCTGTCCACCAAGTTTTGCCTCATTCCGTCCATAACATTTTGAGATATCCTGCTCACAGACAAACAAACAAGAAATATGTCGTGCATAACACGATACTTGCGAAATCCCTAAAATAAGTTGTTGGCCTATGATGACCTCAAAAGTAATTGGTGGTGACCTGGTATGCAAATCTTCTTTAAATTTCAAGTCAATCAGATGAAAATTGAGGATTTTAGAAAAGTGGCCTATGTTGACCTCAAAGATACTTACTTGGTGGTTGAATTTAGTGACCAGACATGTAAATCCTCTTCAAATTTCAAGTTAATCGGATGAAAATTGAGGATTTTAGAAACTTGGCCGATGTTGACCTTTTGGCCTATGTTGAGTTCAACAAGAAGACGTCATGCAGAGCACGATACTTGCAAAATCCACCCTCCCCAAAAATAAAAAGGTTGCCATGGATACATCAAATTGTGCATTTCATTAAGATTATAATTGACGATCTTAATCAAAGCTCGAGTCAATTGGATTCAAATTGAAGATTTTGCAGATGAAAATTGATGATATTAGAAGTTTGACCTTGGGTTTACCTATGACCTCAAAAATAGTTGGTTAGCCAATTCAGTGATGCCCTATGTAATTGTTGTTTAACTTTCAGGTTAGTAGGATGAAAACTGATGATTTTTCATATGAAAACTGATGATTTTAGAAGTTTGACCTTGAGTTGACCTTTGACCTGTTGACCTTAAAAATAGTTGGTTTCCCAATTCAGTGAGGCACTGTGCAATTGTTGTTTAATTTTTACAAGTCAATCGGATGAAAATTGATGATTTTTAAGATGAAAATGGATGATTTTGGAAGTTTGACCTTGAGCTGACCTCTGGCCAATTGAAGAAGAACCACCTTTAGAGGCCATTTTTCCCCGCAGAGCAGGGGTTGGCCTTTTTTTTGGGCACCTTGGTCCCCTTTTTGAAGCAATGTTTTACAGCCGGATGCCCTTCCTGCCGCCAACCCTGTTAGTTGCCTTTTGCGACACACAGGGAATTACCAGTGAACTGGTACTCAATTTGCCGACCTCAGAAGGATGACAGGCTGAGTCAACCCCCCTGGTGTTAATTCAGCGATGACCGGGATTACGAACCCAGGATCCGAGGATCCCAAGCCGGCACCCTAGCCGCTAAGCCAACACCAGGATCTTCTGGCCATTTGACCTCAACAATATTTGGTTTCCCAATTTATTGACTCAATATGCAAATGCTGTTCAATTTTCAAGTCAATCGGATGAAAAATGACAGTTTTGGAAATTTGACCTCAAGACGATCGGTTTAGTATTGTGACCTGTAGGCCGGTGACAAATAGACAAACAGACAAACAAATAGACAGAATAACAAACGCAACCGACCAATATACTTGAAAATCTTCGATTTTGCAAATAATAATAATATAATAACAATTATTTCTTTTTCTGTATTTAATGACCATATTCCAACCATCTCGTGGGGCTGGCCAGGGGAGGTATTTGGCCCAAGTCTTTCAAGAACTGACCAAGTAATTTGGCCAAGGTGCTGATGATAGCTCGCCTAATCTTTGTAAAAGGCACTTGGGATATTTAACACCCACTAACTAATGTTCATAGACACCCCAGTGTGACGTCAACCCGAGGGGCAGAACACACACTGATGCCTCATCCTGCATGCAAAATGCCAGGGTTGTTGAGCTGGGAACATACCCTCACATGGGGTGTGTAAGTTTGTGAATTGAACAAGATGAAGTATAAAGTTTGACAACCATTATCAGGCAGAACTTATCAGGATATCCAATGTGTGGAATAGTCTATCCAATGTGTGAAAAGGCAATCTCTGCCTTTTATTTACAAAAGGTATAAATGTTAAATATGATGTATAATCTGCACATAAATGGTTTGGTTCAACATTTGAGAAAAAAAAAAAACCCATTAAATCGAATGAACCAAATATTCAACAGAAAGAGCTATGTGATGAATAAGCTTATAGGGAATTAACGAGGAGCAATTTAATTTTATAACAGGAATCGAAGATTCATGGATTGGTTTTGTACATGTATTACATGCAGGGCAAGGTCATATTAGAGATATGAATGTACATTTACATGAACTGCAAGGACATTAGTTTACAATGGATAAATGCATGTAGTATACGGGGTTTTAACCTGCAGTTACAGTTACAGACCAACTGCAGTCACAAATTAGGTACCGTAGTGAGATAGGATTACAACAAACAGGCAAACCAAATTTTCTGCTAAATGTAAATATTTCACACACACACTTTGGGTATGATAATATTATACACTAGCAGAGCCAAGCCGTCGCTTCGCTGGCAGACCAACTAGTCATCATGTTTGCCAAAATTAATTTACCTGTACGAAGAGTGCTCTAACCTGTGTTGCCCAGGTAAAAAAGAAAATTGCAATAGCCTCTGCCAACAGCACCAGGTGGCGCTACACGGTACACATTTACATAGATAATTTATGCCTCCCCATCCCCACATCCCCACATCCCCACAACGCCAAAACCTCACGGGAGGCCGCAGCCACGTAGCCTATGCTACCCCACAACCAAAGTTGTATTTGTACCCTGAGTTTGGAGTTCATAACTTAAAAGATGTGGCATAGAACACAGAGAGAGAAAGAGAGACGGAGACGGAAAGAGAGACGGAAAGAGAGACGGAAAGAGAGAGAGAGAGAGAGAGAGAGAGAGAGAGAGAGAGAGAGAGAGAGAGAGAGTGAGAGAGAGAGACGGAGACGGAGAGAGAGAGAGAGAGAGAGAGAGAGAGAGAGAGAGAGAGAGGGAGAGAGAGAGAGACGGAGAGAGAGACGGAGAGAGAGACGGAGAGAGAGACGGAGAGAGAGAGACGGAGAGAGAGAGACGGAGAGAGAGAGACGGAGAGAGAGACGGAGAGAGAGACGGAGAGAGAGAGACGGAGAGAGAGAGACGGAGAGAGAGACGGAGAGAGAGACGGAGAGAGAGACGGAGAGAGAGAGACGGAGAGAGAGAGACGGAGAGAGAGACGGAGAGAGAGACGGAGAGAGAGACGGAGAGAGAGACGGAGAGAGAGAGACGGAGAGAGAGAGACGGAGAGAGAGAGAGACGGAGAGAGGGAGAGAGAGAGACGGAGAGAGAGAGACGGAGAGAGAGAGACGGAGAGAGAGAGACGGAGAGAGAGAGACGGAGAGAGAGAGACGGAGAGAGAGAGAGAGAGAGAGAGAGACGGAGAGAGAGAGACGGAGAGAGAGAGACGGAGAGAGAGACGGAGAGAGAGACGGAGAGAGAGAGACGGAGAGAGAGAGACGGAGAGAGAGACGGAGAGAGAGACGGAGAGAGAGACGGAGAGAGAGAGACGGAGAGAGAGAGACGGAGAGAGAGAGAGACGGAGAGAGAGAGACGGAGAGAGAGAGACGGAGAGAGAGAGACGGAGAGAGAGAGACGGAGAGAGAGAGACGGAGAGAGAGAGACGGAGAGAGAGAGACGGAGAGAGAGAGACGGAGAGAGAGAGACGGAGAGAGAGAGACGGAGAGAGAGAGACGGAGAGAGAGACAGAGACAGAGAGAGAGAGAGAGAGAGAGAGAGAGAGAGAGAGAGACGGAGAGAGAGAGAGAGAGAGAGAGAGAGAGAGAGAGAGAGAGACAGACAGAGACAGAGACAGAGACAGACAGACAGAGGCAGACAGACAGAGACAGACAGAGACAGAGACAGATACACAGACAGATACACAGACAGAGACAGACAGACAGAGACAGATACAAAGACAGAGACAGATACACAGACAGATACACAGACAGAGACAGATACACAGACACAGAGAGAGAGAGAGAGAGAGAGAGAGAGATTTACCTTTTATAGGTATAGATTGAAGTAAATCGAAACTGTCTTGACTCACATTTCTAGCCTGAGTGCGGTGAGCCCATAAGTTTCACCACTGAATGCAGGCCAATAGGCCTCAAGTCTGAGTGTCAGCCTGAGTCCTTGCTTCCGGGGCATGCATTTGAATCCGAGTCCAACATAAAAAGGACAGAGTCAAACTGGAGTTGGAGTCCTTTATTCCAAACTTACATTACTAACAACTGTGCAAAGCCATTTAAATGTCCTCGATCTCATGCTATTGATATTTCCTCTGGCAGAAGTCGTTTCAATGGGATCATTATTCTCATCAATTATACCAATGTGGGATATTTCACTATGTATAACGAACAAAGTGAGGATTATTGTTTCTCATCCTTTCCTGTTCATCCAGGTACTCCTCCAATAGCACTGTCTATTACATCCTTTATATAAGGAAATGGCTGGCAGGATGGCCTAGCCCTAGAGGTACGCACACTCGCTTACAAGCTGTCTGGCCTGAGGTTTGAATCTCAACCCAGCTATAAAATGTAATCCAGGTGTTTCACAGGAAAGGCGATTCATCAATGTGTGTAAATCGGATGGACATTAAACCAGGCGTCACATCTGCCAGCATTAGTTGGTGGAAGTTAATGACCCAACGGTGTTCTACGACCTATCGTCGGCACCTTGGCCAAATTCAATACTCCAGCCATAACTACTGCTGGGAAGGCAATGGCAAACAACCTAGTGTAACCCTTGCGAAGAAACTGCTTTGGCAGTACTGACACGATAAAACAGAGAAAGGTACATCAAAACCAGAATGTAAGGAATTTGGAAACGTGAGGCCATTTGACCCACCATTCATGTGCCTTATCAACGTCATGTTGATTGAATGTATTAGTCTATCTACTCAACTTCTGAGGGGTATGGGGTAGTGAAGTGGAGTGGAGGACAGTGGATTAGACACAGGGGCATCAGCAGGGTTTTTGGGGGATGAATGGTGGTTGGGGGGGCGAAGGAGGCGGTAATTACGGTTGTAGCATGCAGTTTGAGGCACCTACAAACCCCAACATAACATTCACTTTTTGACGGAGAGCTTGTCACAGATATCACATTTCAATATCACTACACATGTACGCAACAATCACACTTCCATACCCAAGCTACCATATCTTCTTACTGTAATTCACCAAATGTCTGTCTGTCTGTTCCCAGGCACCGCAAAAACGGCTGAGTCAATCGCAACGAAATTTTGGGTGGGTAATCCTGGGATACCCTGGAGTAAAATAGTCAATATTGTTTTTCCAATTTTTTCCCCAATTTTCCAATTTTTCAAATTTCCAATTTTCCAGTTTTTCCAAACACGATGGAATAATATTTACCGATATGAACAGTGATGTGGCTTTTATTGAAATTCTACAAATACTGTTTAGATTTTGATGATTTGCATGTGATATGATTTAACGGATGTTTATACAAATCGTTTAAAAAAAAAAAAAAGCCTTCAATTTCTGATATTTTGCCTTTTCATTTGGGCCTCCCAACTGAAGCCCCACCCGTAGGGTGGGTACCGTTGCTAGTAATCTTAAATCCATGCAGCCCTTTATCTGTAATGTTTCTCCATACTTATCCAACTGAAATTTAAACCTACCAGTGTCTAAACTTTCTGCTGGCACAACCTTTCCAGGGAGATTTATTACTCATATATTTAACTTATATCTTTCTTTTTTATTAAATCTGTGTGGCGGTGAAGTTCATAATCATAACCATATCATAACCAATCATAATCATAACCATTTTAAATCATAACCACAAGTTTTTGTCTGCCCCTTGCCTTTCATCACAGCAACACCTCTGTTCTCCTGATATTGACTGCGCTTCTTCCCAATTATTAGCCTCCGTTGAATTTAGTCCGAAACGGAGGCCTATGGATTGGGTCTCGTCCGTCCTCAGTGCAGCCGCAACCATATCTCAGAGATGTTTGGATCGATTTTGTTCATACTTGGCACAAAGACAATACGTGATGGTATACATATGTACCTCATTTTGTTTCACCATGTGATCAAAGATGGATGACTGGTGGCCATTTTAGTTGTAAAAAAAACCCGATGTTGAACACGTCCCAACCATTTCTCGGAATTAAATTTGCCAGCATTGTTCAATCTTGGCACGCAGATAATGAATTATGTCTTGCATATATGCACAGCATTTATATATATTTTTTGAATGCAAGATCGAGGCTCGTGTAAGAGCTAACATTGATCACAAAAAGACAAACTGACACATATAACATATGATAAAGGGAGCGGGAGACAAGATGGGGAGAGAGAGGGAAGCACACGAGTAAAACATTTGAGAGCTGAGACATCGGGAGATCTGTGGGGGGAGAGGGCTTTGGGGGAGGAGGCATGGGAAGAGGCGGAGAGGTAAAACAAAAAAAAAACACATGGACACTGCTGGGGCTTCCAGGAAAGAAGTCGGTATTTCAAAAAAGTGTATCTGGGGTGAATTAACAGGGGTAGAAAAGATCAAGGTTTTGGATAGGGGAAGATAAGAGATGGTGGTGAACAGCTGTTTTAACGACCTGGAGGGAGGAGTGGGATTGAAGAGAGTGAGGGAGTTTGTTCCAGAGGCGGGAGAAAAGCGGGATGAAGGAGTGAAGGTGAGCAGAGAGTCTTGATTTTGGCAGTTTAACCATAAGAGGGTTGCAGGCAGATCTTGTGAGACCTGTTGGAATATTTGGGGGACAGAGCACAGAGAGAGCTGGGGGAGCAAGGCCGGAGAGGAGTCTGTAGAAGACAGAACGACCACCAACCTGCCTGCTGTGAGCGAGTGAAAGGCCCTCGGAGTTAGCTTCATCGTGGGAGATTCCAATGATTCTGAAAGCTTTGGTTTCAACAGCATGAAGCCAAGCTAGGTGTGAGGCAGGAGCACCAGCCCAGAGGGGAGAACAGTATTCCATTGCGCTGCGGATGAAAGACTTGTATGTGGTGAGGAGCTCAGGTGTGCCAAGGAAGGACTTCGCACGATGGAGGATGCCCAGTTGGTGACTGACTTTGAAGGCCAGCTTGGAAATGTGGTTTTCCCAGGAAAGATCATGGCAGATAGTGAGACCCAAAAGCTTGAGTGACGGAACTTCTTCGAGAGGATTATTCAAAAAGTGGATGGGAGGGTTGTCCAATTGGTCTGTTCAGAGAGACGCAGAAGAGTGTGAGATTTGTCCGGATTGAAAGACATGATTACATTTTGTCCAGGTCTGCAGAGAGTGAGGAGGCTGCAGACTGCCGATCTGAGGGATGAGGTATGGAGCGGCAGAGAGTGGAGTCTTCTACAAAGAGAAAGAGAGGATTTTCCAGAGAGTCGGAAAGATCATTCATGAAGACCAGAAAAACCACAGGGCTCAGAACACTGCCTTGGGGAACTCAAGCCTGAACAGGAAGGGGAGATGAGAGAAACCCATTCATGGCCACATGTTGACTACGACCAGAGAGGAAGTCCGTAAGCCATGCTTGGAGATTTCCATGGATACCATAGGAGGAGAGTTTGGTGAGCAGAGCTGTGTGCCAGATCGTATCGAAGGCACGTGATATGTCAAGGGAGACAGCTCTGATTTCCTGTTTGGCATTAAGGACCTCCATCCATTGTTGCGACAACAGAAGCAGCATGTCCAGAGTAGATTGACCTGGTCTGAATCCAAATTGATGATCAGAGATCAAGCCATTGGAGAAGAGGAAGGATTTGATGTCAGAAGCGTTGATTGATTCCATGACCTTGCTGATTATTGGGAGCAGGCTGATTGGTCTGTAGATGCAAGGATCTGTTTTTGCACCTTTTTTGTGTGAAGCGGTAATGTTGGCTGATTTCCAAGCTGATGGCAGATGACCTTGAGCAAAAGAGAGGGTGAAGAGAACAGAGAGAGGGTGAAGAGAACAGAGAGAGGGTGAGATAGAGTGGCAGAGCAGGATTTTAGGACCCGTGGGCTGATGCCGTCTGGGCAAGTTACAGAATCAGAGTCGAGGTTTGACAAAAACTTGTCCACCTTGTCAGGCGAGAAGGACACAGAGTCCAGGAGCAGCTGGGTTCGACTGGGAAAGGTGGGAACAGAGAGAGATGGGTTTGGGACACAAGATTTTGAGGCAAACACAGAGTTGAGGCATTCGGCTTTGTCACGTGCGGTGTCAACTGTGTAGCCATTTGAGGTCAGGGAGGGGATGGAGGGGGAACAAACACCAGAAACAGATTTGACCAGATGCCACCAGGATTTGCAGGAAGGAGACAGGTTTGAGAGTTAAATCTTGAGTGTGGAGAGATCGTGCTTCCTGGCACTCCTGAGGGTAGACACACACTTGTTCCGAGCTTGGTGGAAGGAACTGAGATTGCCTTCAGTTGGATTTGCCTTCCAAGAGGCAACGGCAAGTTGTTTCAGGGCAACTGCCTCACCACAAGATTCAGTGTACCATGGATGGGAGGAAGGTTAAGACAACTGAAGACAAGATGGGATAAATCTGTGCATGAGAGAGAGCAGTTTGCTTTGGAAGAATTCCCAGGAAGAATTGATGTCAGAGGCAGTAGAGATGGGAGACCAGGCCAGATGATTGATGGCTGCTTGACGACCGTGCCAGTTGGCCTGAGTGAATTGCCAGACTTGTCGGCGCTGAGGAGGCTCTCTGAGAATGGCCAGAGAGATGTCCACTTTAACAAGGAAATGATCAGAAGAACCGATTGGAGCAGAATAAGAGCAGCAGACATTTGCAGGGAAGTTTGTCATAACCAAGTCTGGAAGAGAAGATACTCCATTGACTAAGATCCGGGTCGGAAAATTGACAGATTGTGTCAGTCCCAGTGAGTCGCAGAGGTCCTTTGCAGAGATGCCGTGGCTGGTGAGAAAGGCACCCACACCAAGCTGGCTGGCATTATGACAGTTGAAGTTGCCACATATGATGAAGAGAGAGTTGGGATGAGTGGATAGTAGTTGGTCCATGTTGTCAGACAGGGAAATGTAAATGGAATCATCACTGTATGGGGGACTGTACAAAACACATATGAACAAAAGGTGGGAGCAGAGAGGAAGCCGTAGCCAGAGGTACTCCTGCGGGTGGGTGTGGAGAGAGGGCAGTGCAAGGAGAGTGAGGAAGAGAGTTTTTGATAAAGATAGCAACCCCACCACCAGGACGAGGCTCAGGTCTATCATATCGGAAGAGGGAGTAACCAGGAAGAGATATTAAGGAATCAGAGACATCTTGAAGGAGGAAGGTTTCTGTTTCGCAAATTACGTCTGGTTTGTCAGAAGCAACCTGAATGGTGAGATCAATCAGGTTTGAGCGAAGGCCCCGGATGTTTGAGGTCTATACCGTCAAGGAAGAGGAAGGAGGAGCATCGGGTACAGGACAGGGGAGGGGCAGGGTCAGATGAGGGGTGAGAGGGGGAGTTAGGGAGAGCTGTTGATAGTGTGTCAGAGATTGCAGAAGAGTTAGAAGAAAGGGAAGGATGAGGAGAACAAAAGGTTTGATGGTGATGGGATGAGGCACAGTGAGGGGTTGTTTGAGATGGAGCAGAGCAATGTCGAAAGTTTGAGGAGGTGGAGGTATGTGATGGAAGAGAGAGGAAGTGGGGAGGAGGCAGCTTTGAGGAGGAGGGGGGAGAATTATAGAAAATAGTAGGGGTGGGGGAGATTAAATGGGAGGGGTGGGGGAAGTTTTGAAGGGTAGGGGCGAGGGGGGAGTTTAGGATGGGAGGGGTGAGGCGGGAGTTTAGGAGGGGAGGGGTGAGGTGGGAGTTTAGTAGGGGAGGGATGAGGCGGGAGTTTAGGAGGGAGGAGCGAGGGGGGAGTTTAGGATGGGAGGGGCGAGGCGGGAGTTTAAGAGGGGAGGGGTGAGGTGGGAGTTTAGAAAGTGGATGATTAATGAAAAATGAACATTTATTACAAACTGGGTTTATTGTGATTTTTAAGTCAGAGATCCATTTGAAAACGATAGAGGAGGGATGGAATGAAGGTGAGTTTAGAGAATGTAGAAAGGAATGACTGTAAGAGATTGATTTATTTTTTTTGAAATGGAATGATTTGATGAGGAAATTGAAAAAAGCCTTTTAAATTGGAAGAAAAACAGCGTGTTGTCATAAACCACTGAATAAAACATTGCAGGGGAAAGTTTAAACATATTTCAACAAAACTGTGAAAAACAATCTGGGAAAATTCCCTGAAGTGAGGGCGTGGATCAGAGAAAGGAGAAAGGGTTAAATGAGATGGAGGAAAGTAGAATTGGAAAGGCGAGTTTCGGCTGGAGATGGAAGGAAGAGGTGGAAGAAAAGGAGATAAAGGGGGTGGGGCAAGACAACAAGCACACGTGGGTGGGGTCCGCAAGGAGAGAAGGAAGTAATAAGATTTTTTTTTTTTTTGTATTTAAAAGGTTAGACAAAGGGTAGATGTTCGGGGAAGTTAGGGGGAGAAGAGAAAATCTAAGAAATAAGCAATACAGCGAAGGAAAAACTGAAATTCACAATTCACAAAACACCGACGGGTGAGGGGGAGGAGGGGAGGAGGGAAGTCTCAAGTTACCCAGCCACGCACGTGGTGCAAACAGGAAACGATCAATTATACACAAGTTTGCACGAATTGAAAATCACCACTAACTAGAAACACACAGTAACACACACACACAAGAGTGGAAATTTGACAAAGACACGAATGGGATAATACTTAAAACTTTGATGCCGTGCAGAGCTCGAAGTCGCTTCTTTGCTCGGGGGACCGGAAGCGGAAGTCCTTCGAGATCAGATCCTAGATGGCCGACTGGTGCTATTTTGTTACTTAAACATGTCCCCAACCTTTTCTTGAGAATGCATGGTCCAATTTTGTTCAAATTTGGCACAAGCTCAGCACATGATGGCATATACGTACGTCGTACGCCTCACTTTATTTTGTGATCTGATCAACGATGGCTGACTAGTAGACCGGCGGCCATTTTAGTTGTAAAAAAAAACCGATATTGAACACGTCCTCAACCATTTCTCGGAAATGCATTTACCCATCTTGTTCAAACTTGGCACACAGATAAAGCATGATGGCTTACATATGCACGTCATTTCTTTCGACATCAGATCCAACATGGCCGATTGGCGGCCATTTTGATACTTGAAGGTGTCCCCGCCAATTTCTCGACCTACATGAAGCGATTTTGTTCAAACTTGGCACAATGACAACACATGAGAGTATACATATGCAGAGGATTTTGTTTTGTAATCCGACCAAAGATGGCCGACTGACGGCCTTTAAGGCTCCATACAGCAAAATTACTAAAACCACGGGGGCTATGACATTTTATGTCTTTTTCTCCTTGTTCAAAATTAATTAGCACTCACAGAGAAGACTATTTCCATATTAAATGAACGATAAACACAATAAGAACATTTTACAAAGTGAACATAAGACATTGGATTTAAACTTCACCCTCTAGCTTTGGAAGCAAGGCTCACATCAAAAAATCTCTCCCTTATCTTTCGTTCCAACCCCTTGATCAGCTGCCCAACCCTATTTCTTCAAACGACTCTCTTCTTGCTTTCACATTAGTACCAATTCCCTCAACTTTTCGCTGCATTCAGCTTTATCGTATCCCATTCCACAATCATTCATCCTTACAATTCTGCCAATTTAGGCCTCATTACAAGTCCTTTAAATGTCCTTTCACAATGCCGTATCAATTCCAAGAGCCTCACACTTTCATTGGCCTAGTTCAGCGATCTTAACCTGAAAAGCTGCTTTACCTTTGGCTCGCTGGCCTCCAATATTACATCCTGGGCCCTAGGTCTGTCATTAAACTGGCACTTCTCAAAACGATACCCTGACACTCCCTCCCTACAGTTATTTCTCACCGAGATGACATGAGAAGATCTACACCTGTACTAACGCAGCCTCATTTCCTTTCTCCCATCCTTCACTTGTCACCGCACGGATTTATCTGCATCTACTGCAAATTCCACACACTACGTCAAAGTGTCCTATTTGCACCCGCACATTAGCAATGAGCTGCATCACGAATGCAACGGCAGAAGCATTAAGTGAAGCCAAACCACAAAATGTCATCCTTTTAATAATCGAGGCCCAATTGGTAAGGCCAGCGACCAGTCGGTTAAATTCGAACCGAAGGCCGAGCGAGCAAGCATCTCGCCAACTACTTCAACTGGACCTTTTCAGGCAGAAACTGAATCCAAGATAAGTTAAAAAAAAACACACAGACACTTAGTCATGGAAATTGGAAAGTAATGCACAGGAAAATAAGCTTTTGCAATCCTTTCTGCCTATGTCAAATTCAAACCATTTGGTTAACAATGTCCGCCTAATAAAACACCCTCTTAGGCTTAGTAGAGTTGCCTGAAATGAGTTTGGATTTTATAGTAACCCAAATTACCTGGCTAATTCTACCCGAAGGTTAGTCCTGCGGTTTATACAAGGAACATTAACCCACAGGGTAAGACTATTCATTGAGTTAATTAATTGGGTGCATTCTCAGGATGGCTGGAATTTTATTTATTTTAGGCAAATTAAACTGCATGAAGCATCTGCTATAATCAAACAACACGAGATGCTTATTTCACAATTATCTTCGCGTTGCATTGCTCCTTAACGCAAATGAATATAACGTAGAATTAAAACTCTCCCCGCCAAATGAGAGCTTCTGGGAGCATCAACGTATCTTTTACAAATATGTTTGCAAATTATGACTCGCCTTAATTTACATAACATGTGTTCGATTTGCTCACATTTTCACCGTGCCAACTCCTTGGTCAGATTGCACTGCCATTTGCTGTTCGTTGGGTGTAAACTTCTTTTTTTTGTATACAAGATCGAGGCTCGTGTAAGAGCTAACATTAATCACAAAAAGACAAACTGACACATAAAAAATAAGATAAATGGAGTGGGAGACAAGCTGGGGAGAGAGAGGGCAGCACACAAATACAACAGCAAAGAACAGGGAAAACGGAAGATCTGTGGGAGGGAGAGGGCTTGGGGGGAAGAGGCACGGGAAGGGGGGGGGGGGGGGAAGTATAGAACACATGGACACTGCTAGGACTTCCAGGAAAGAAGTCAGAATTTCAAATTTAAGTACCTTTTTTGATTTGTATCTGTGTGTGCTTATGAATGCTCGAAAGTCATCGTAAACCATGCTTATAATTAAAAACGAATGCCACAAAAACTTACAGTGAGCACAAACAAACAAACAACTGTTTCTGGGTTGTGACCCGTGGCCCATTCAATCAGAGATCTCAGGACAATTAACATTTCAGGACCTAGATTCTAGACTAGAGGTAGGCACACTCGCCTCTACGCTGTCTAGCCCGGGTTCATCCCAGTGTTTCACAGGCGGAGTGTGCCGTCCCTAGGATGGACGTTAAACTGGTGTTCTGTCTGCCGGCATTAGCTGGTGAACATTAAATATACCATTGGTGTCCTTCGTAAAGAGTAGGCAAGTATTCGCCAGCACCATGAACAAATTCCAAATTTCTGTCATAACAAGCATGGGGCACTGCATCACCGGCACAGCTGCGCTCCCTGCAATGATGCAAACTAGCAGCCATAGGCTGCACACAGAATGGGGATGACCATGGTCATACCATTTTTGAATCTTTACGAAACCAAACATGCTTACCATATACAGTACTAGAAAGTTGTGACAAAACAACATGTGATAATTTTGTTATGACACTCCAAATTGAGCTCAGGTGCATCCAATTTCCTTTGATCATCCTTGAGATGTCTACAACTTGATTAGAGTCCACTTGTGGCCAATTCAAATGAATGGACACGATTTAGAAAGAAACACACCTTTCTATATAAGGTCCCACAGTTGACAGTGAATGTCAGAGCAGAAATTCTACCATGAAGTCCAAGGAACATGAAGCCACTTGTGGCCAGTCTGACCAAACTGAGCAACCAGACAAGAAGGACCTTTGTCAGGGAGGTGACCAAGAACGCAGTGACCACTCTGACAGAACTACAGAGTTCCTTGGCTGAGATGGGAGAACCTGCCAGAAGGACAAGTCTCTGCAACACTTTACAAATCTAGGCTTTATAGGAGAGTGGCCAGACAGAAGCCACTCTTGTGAAAAAGGCACATGACAGCAGCCGGGAGTTTGCAAAAAGGCACGTGAAAGACAGGAGAGCATGAGGCAAAAGATTCTGTGGTATGACGAGACAAAAATTGAACTCTTTGGCCTGAATGCAAAGTGCTACGTCTGGCAGAAACCTGAGCACAGCTCGTCAAAAATCTAACACCATCCCTACCATGAAGCATGGTGGTGGCAGCATCATGCTATGGGGATGCGTTTCAGTGGCAGAGACTTGGAGATTTGTAAGAATAGAGGGAACAATGAATGGAGCCAATGAGAATAATAATGGGAGAAGAACCTGCTTCAGAGTGCAAAAGACCTTCAACTGCGGCGATGATTTAAATTCCAACAGGACAATGACACCAAGCATACAGGCAAACCAACTCTGGAATGGCTTCAAAACGAGAACGTGAAAGTCCTTGAATGGCCCAGCCAAAGCCCAGACATGAATCTCATTGAGAATCTGTGGAAAGACTTGAAGATTTCTGTTCACCAACGCACCCCGCCCAACCTGACAGAGCTTGAGTAAATCTGAAAGGAAGAATGGGAGAAACTCCCCAAATCCAGATTTGCAAAACTGATAGACATACCCAAGAAGACTCAAAGCTGTAATCACTGCCAAAGGTGCTTATATGAAGAATTGACTCAGGGGGCTGAATACTGAAGAATAATTGAAACTAGGGAATTGAAGAATTGTAAATTAAGTATATCTGTATTTCATTTTAAATTATTTTGTAAGGATTTCTAAAAACAATATTTCACTTTGACATAATGGGGTATTATGTGTAGACCATTGACAAAAAAAATCTCAATTTATTCCATGTTAAATTCAGGCTTTAACGCAACAAAATGTGAAAAAAGTCAAGGGGTGTGAATACTTTCTGAAGGTACTGTATGCCAGGATGGCTCTCAGAGTCTTGCCATGGAAAGAATTCCTTTTAATTTGAATGAAAAATTATTTATTAAAGTGATCCCATGTTAATTAATTGTTTTGAACCGAGTAATAGCATTATAATTGAAGTCCTTTGGTTGTTGTTACAATAATTTTTTAATAGACAGACTTGTCATGTTGATTTAAACCGGAACTCTTGAATTATATTGTTTAATAAGATTTTCCCATTACTTGAGGAAAACACATCCCAGACCGTTGGAAGCAAAGGTGAGCTGGGATGCGAGGCTCCCGAGGTCCACCATCAACCCCTTCTCGTGAAACTCCCTAAATCAAGAATCACTGCTCACCGCCATTCATTTGTTCCTCTTTTTCCCCACCTATGGAACCAACTTCCACATTCTCTAAAATCCCATTCCTCTCTCCGGGTCGTCAAGATAGCTGTTCACCAACATCTCTAGATCATCCGCAATGCCAAACCATCATCTTTTGTACACCCATTAAACGACCCCCACACCCCAAAATTTTGCTTCTCTATCCATCTTATCCACCGCTTGTGTTCTCCTCGACCCCTCACCCTCACCCACCCATTCCTTGTTTGTTCGTCTCCATTTATTTTGTCCCCGCGGCCCTGCTGTTGGCATTTCCCCATTCTCTTTCTGCTGTTCTTTTTCTTATGTTGCTTCCTCATCCGTTCTGTGTTCTAGCTCTTCCATGAGCCTTTACTCTATCCAAAAAATAAAACCTTTAATACCACTTTTTATGGCGTAGGCCGGAAGACAATGCCGTCTGGAGCAGTAGACTAGACGGATTTATGGGAAAAGGCCATGTTTAAGCTTCCAGGTGCATTTTTGGGTAAAAGTTGGGAACCTCACTGTTTAACATAATTAGGGTATGCTGAATTCGATTAACCCGGTTCCCAAGCCGAATTTTGAGTTTTTGTATTTTGAGTTTTGAATAAACTGCTGAAGAACTTGGACATTGGTGAACTCACAGAGGAGACAATCAAATCTGCAGAAGCGTTCGTCTGCAGAATACATAATGTGCACAGAACAACCTCTGTTGATTCAGCACGACATATGTTGTTCTCCAAGACTGGTAAACCAGAAGCAATGTCACCGACAAGTGATGCTCTTCATTTCCATTTGATGCGAGTAAACTATCAAGCCATGGTATGGAGAAATGCTCATTGTGCCATACCTGACCTTCCTGAACCTGTAGAAATGGGATGGAAACGTGGTGATTCAGGACTAGAGCCTATTCTGATGTCACTGAGTCCAATCCCAGAAAGTTGCCACGAGATGATTTGTTGTGCATGCCAGAAGCAATGCAAGACTCGACGCTGCAAATGTCACTATTCAGAGTTGAGGTGCACATCAATGTGTGCCTGCCAGCAACAAAGTGATGATCAGACCCCTTGTATGAATTTGATGTAGTTTGGCAAAACAACATGTGTGACTTTCCTGAATGTTTGTGCTTCATGGCCATGCATACTTAATTTTAGAATAAATGGTTGTATGAAACATTGTTTTATTAAAACCATCTCCCATTTTATCGTGTCCAATTTCAATATCAGTTTGAATGTCTCTTTCAATACGTCGCCAACCATGATATAGATGAGACGGGTTTATGAAAAAAGGCCATGTATAAGCTTCTAGGTGCATTTTGGGGTTAAAATTGTAAAGTTAAAGTAAAAGAGCTGCATGTATATACATGATATATAAATGCTTGTTCAAATAAATTGTCCAAAATGGCATTGTCGGCCATGTTGTTTATGCTAATTAGAAGGTCAAAAACTCAAAATTTGGGTTGGGAACCGGGTTAATCAAATTCAGCATACCCGAACATGCGTTACACCTACAGTCACGTGAAAAAGTAAGTACACCCCACGTAAAGTTTTGACTTTTTCAACATATTTCAACATACAGCTATTTGATCTTCATTTCAACAATATTGATAGATAAAGGTGATATAATACAACAAATATCATGAAACATTTACATTTTGTAGTCCATTGTATAATTTAAATAAACATAAATGCAAATTTCGCATGTGGAAAAAGTAAGTACACCCTTGGCACATAAGTGGTATTGCCCCCTTTGGCAGAAACAACCTCAAGTAGGCGTTTATTATAACTGTCTACCAGTCTCTGCCATCGACTGGGAGAAATTTTTGCCCACTCCTCCATGAAGAATTCTTTCAGCTGTGCGATGTTTGAGGGGTTTCTTGCATGCACAGCTCGTTTCAAATCCCCCCACAACATCTCAATGGGATTTAGATCCGGGCTTTGACTTGGCCATTCCAGAACCCTCCATTTCTTTCTTTTGAGCCATTCCTTGGTGGATTTACTGGTATGTTTAGGGTCATTGTCATGTTGCAAGGTACACCTTCGGTTGAGCTTCAACTTTCCAACAGATGGCCTCACATTATCCTTAAGCACCCTCTGGTAAAATTTAGAATTCATCGTGGATTCTATGATGGTGAGCTACCCAGGCCCTGATGCAGCATAGCTGCCCTAAACCATAATATTTCCACCACCATGCTTTACAGTTGGTATCAGGTTCTTGTGGTCAAATGCTGTCTTTGGTTTTCGCCAAACATGTCTTCTGGTACTGTGGCCAAATAGCGCTACCTTTGACTCATCTGTCCAGAGCACATTGTTCCAGAAGTGCTGGTCTTTGCCGAGGTGTTCATTGACAAACTTTAGTCTTGCCCTGATGTTCTTTCTGGACAGCAAAGGTTTCCTCCTGGCACACTCCCATGTAGATCAAATTTGTGCAGCCTCTTTCTAATGGTTGACTCATGCACTTTGACATCAACAGTGGCAAGAGCTACCCGTAGGTCCCGTGATGACATTCTGGGGTTCTTAGAGACCTCTTTCAGCATCTTGCGGTCTGCTCTCGGGCTGAACTTGCTGGGGCCGCCTGGCCTGAACAAGTTGGCAGTTGTTTGGAATCTTCTCCACTTGTAGATGATCTTCCGGACAGTCGAACGATTGATTTCAAATTGTTTGGAGATCTTTTTAAATCCCTTCCCAGACTCGTAGGCATCTATAACCTTCTTTCTGAAGGCCTCAGAGAGCTCTTTTGATCTAGGCATGGTGACGCTGCACACTTCAACAACAAAGAGCAAACCAAACGAAATGTCTGAGGTTTAAATAAGACAGGTTCTTCCAAGATCCTCTCTAACCATGTTCTAATCATTTGCACCTGAGCTGGTGCAGCTGATTCTAATTTTAGGTATTTGAAGTAGTGATAAATGTAGGGGTGTACTTACTTTTTCCACATGCGAAATTTGCATTTATGTTTATTTAAATTATACAATGGACTACAAAATGTAAATGTTTCATGATATTTGTTGTATTATATCACCTTTATCTATCAATATTGTTGAAATGAAGATCAAATAGCTGGATGTTGAAATATGTTGAAAAAGTCAAAACGTTACATGGAGTGTACTTACTTTTTCACGTGACTGTAGGTCCCCCTTCGGTGAAGTGATGTGAGTTGACAAAGTGGAAGACGCAAGGCGGCCATCTTGGATTTTGACATGGCGAACAAATTTTCAATAGCATTCTCCCTTATGCGTAGATACACCCACACACCAGATTAGAAGTTAGTATTTCGCTTATTTTTCAAGATATTCCGCTCACAAGGTTCAGACATATATATGGTGGCGGCCATCTTGGATTTTGACGTGGCGACCCAATTTTCAATAGCGTTCTTCCTTATGCTGCGATACACCCACACACCAGATTAGAAGTTGGTAATTCGCTTATTTTTCAAGATATTTCACTCACTAGTTTCAGACATACATGGCGGCGGCCATCTTTGATTTTGACGTGGCGACCCAATTTTCAATAGCTTTCTTCCTTATGCCTAGATACACCCACACACCCTATTAGAAGTTGGTACTTCGCTTATTTTTCAAGATATACCGCTCACAAGGTTCAGACATACGTGGCGTCAGACATACATGGCGGTGGCCATCTTGGATTTTGACGTGGGTTGCACCCACACAACAACAACAACAACAACATGCATTTTAAAGGCCATTTTCCCTGTTAGAGCGGGGTTAGCCTTGCGGTCCCCATGACAATCTTCTCCATTTTGCCCTATTTTCTGCATCTCTCCTTGTTAACCCCCTTGCCCGCATTTCTTCTTCCACCATCTTTAGCCAAGTCTTTCTCGGTCTTCCCCGTCCTCTACTTCCTTCTACATTCATTTCCATCACTCTTCTCAACCAGTCACTTTCATCCTTCCTCAACACATGACCAAACCATCTCAACCTGTTCCACTTCACAGCATCAATCACAGGCTCTATTCCCATCATCTTTCGCAATTCATCATTTGTCTTCCTCTCTCTCAACGATACTCCGCACATCCATCGAACCATTCGCATTTCCACCCTTTCCAACCTTCGTTGCTGCTCTACGTTCATTACCCATGTCTCGCTCCTATAAATCAAAACACTTCTCACACATGCAGCAGACACCTTTCCCTTCAGCTTCAACGACACTCCCCTCCTCATCAGCACGCCACTCAGTTCCTGAAACTTCTTCCATGCACATCTCACTCCAGCAACCGTTGCCGAGTCTGATCCACCTTCTCCATTCAGCATGTCTCCAAGGTAGCAAAATGTTTTCACACCTTCCAGCTTCACGCCGTCTCCAAGATCCAACTCAACATTTCTTCCATCTGCAGCTCCCTCTGTGCACACCTTACATTTGAATGTAGCTGCCACACTAGCTAATGACCCTCTCAGACCACTACATTTTTGATGAACCCACTCAGCGCACATTGTACATTGAATGGAATTCACTCCGACACCCTTCCTACACACAGCACAGGGCCACTTCCCAGTTCTTTCCACATCACCACATGCTTTACCACTTGCCATCACCTTCGTCTTTCCTATATTCACCTTCAGACCTTTTGTCTCCATACATTCCTTCCACTTGTTCATCTTTTCCTTCAGTCCATCCATACTTTCCGCAATCAACACCAGATCATCTGCATACAACAACGCCCACGGCAAACCCTCCTTTACATTCTGAGCCAGCACCTCCATCACAGCTACAAATAGTAGTGGACTTAGTACCGACCTCTGATGCACTCCCACCTTCACCTCAAACTCACCACTGTTCCCGTCCTTCGTCCTTACAGCTTTGCATGCTCTTTTGTACATTGCCATCACTACTCTGATCAACCATTCCTCCACTCCTAACTTCCTCAATGCCCATGTCAATACTTTGCGTGGAACCCTATCGAATGCTTTCTCCAGATCAACAAACCCAAGAAACAACTTCTTCCTCTTCTCCATGTACTTCTCCTGCAACTGCCTCACAATGAAAAGCGCGTCTGTCGTTCCTCTTCCTGGCATGAATCCAAACTGCATTTCATCAATCTTCACTTTCTTCCTTATCCTCCTCTCCAACACCCTTTCCAATACCTTCATTCCATGCTCCAATAACTTTATCGCTCGGTACGAGCCACACTCCAGAGGGTCACCTTTCCCCTTGTATCGAGGGACGAGGGTACTCGGTTCCCAATCCACTGGAATGCGGCCTTCTTTCACCACCAGATTACAGATCTCTGTCATTCTCTTCACACCCCAACTTCCTGCTGCCTTCAACATATCTCCCACAACTCCCGTCGGCCCTCCCACTTTTCTACTCTTCATTGCTTTTATCGCTTCCTCAACTTCCTTCTCAGTTATCTTCTCTGCCGGTCCTAAAACTGGGTTACTCTCTATGTTGCCATCCCATTCATTCTCTGTATTCAACAGCATTTCCATATATCTTTTCCATCTTCCTTTAATTCCATATGGGTCGACAACGATTTGTCCCACTTCATCCTTCAAGCAACTCACTCCCATCCCATCACACCTCTCTTTCGCTATCTGCTTTGCAATCCTGAATACTGCTCTCTGACCCTCTTCCGAATCCAAGCGTTCTCCGAACATTTTCCTACATGCCTCCTGCGCCTTTGCTACCTCTTTCTTTGCAGCCTTCTTGGCTGCCTTATAACTTTCATGCTTTGCTGTTTCTGCTCCCGTGCCCTTTGCCTTCTGCCACTCTTTGAACTTCTTCCTCTTCTCGTCAATCCTCTTTCCAACTTCATCATCCCACCACCATGTTTCCTAGTGCCTCGGTGGTCCTTTTGTCCATCCACATACCTCACCAACGGCTCCCAACAGACTAGCTTTCATTGACATCCAACCACTTTCAAGCTCAACCACATCATCCTCTACCCTACTCAGCCTCTCTTTTAATGCCTCCCTTACTGTCACCTCTTGCAACCTCCACACCTTCATTCTCGGTTGGTACTTCACCCGCCGAGCTCTCCTCACACCTTTCACCCTTATGTCGCAGACAACCAAGTGGTGCTGTGAAACAGCCTCCTCCCCCGGGATCACCTTTGTGTCCCGGAGGTGCCTCCTATCTCGCCTACGCACCATCAGGTAGTCAATGGTTGTCGTCGACCCACCTGACGCGAATGTAACAAGCTTATTATCCTCTTTCTGGAACTGAGTATTACAAATCAACAAATCAGCTCCATCAGCAAACTCCAAAATCCTTTCACCTTCTCCATTTCTCACACCATATCCGTAATCCCCATGAACTCCCTCAAAACCATCCATACTCCTTCCCACATGTCCATTTAGGTCTCCTCCTACCACAACAACTTCCTCATCTTTCACGTTTTCCATCAGCTTCTCTCTCGCACACCAGAACTTGTCCTTCTCTTCATCGCTCCGACCAACCTGCGGAGCATATCCCGAGATGACGTTCACCAAGAGCTTTCCAATCATCATTTTCACCATCATCAACCTATCACTCACTCTAGTCACACTCACCACACTCTACAAACTCCTCAGAAAACAGGACACCAACACCATTCATGCCCTCCAGGCACCCTTGCCACATAAACTTTTATTTCTGTCCCTGCCTACCCTTCACCATTCTCACACCACTTCCCTTCCATCTCGGCTCTTGCACACAACATATGTCCACTCTTCTTCTGACCAATACTTCCACCACTTCTCCTGATCTCCCTGTCATTGTCGCTACATTCCATGTCCCAAACCTCAGAAACCGATCTCCACTTCGGGCTGTACCCTGCCCCTATGTAGTTGTAATTGTCATGGTTCTCTTTTTGAGGCAATGTTTTTATGGTCGGATGCCCTTCCTGACGCCATTCCCCCTGTACTAAGTCAGCATCCATTGGAAATTTGTCTCCATGGTTGCACCCACACACCAAATTAGAATTCGGTCCTTCGCTTACGCACGCACGTACGCAAGCATGCACGGACGGACGGACGCACGGACGGAGGGGAAAACCATAGTCCCCCTTTCGCTCCGCGGTGCGACGGGGGTCAATTATCTATCTATAATTCCAGTAATCTCTGTGTGTATGTGTGTGTGTATGTGTGTATGTGTGTTTGTCTGTGACCGCTGTTTCTCGACAACCACGGGTCCGATGTACTTGAAACTTGCCAGGTATATTGCTGGGGACCTGAGGATGTGCCTTTCCAAGGTTTCATATTAATCGGACAAGTAGTTACCGAGCTATGGCGATTTCTTTACCAAACTCCGCAAGCCGTTCGCTTTGGACCAAACCATTTCATGTAAATAGAGGGGGGGATTGTCACCGTACTCGCAAGCCGTTCGCTTTGGCTTTGCGAATGGACCAAACCATTTCATGTAAATAGAGGGGGGGGGGGATATAATTTTAGATATATATATAGTACGGGCATGCCCTAGTCTATCTATAATTCCAGTAATCTCTGTGTGTATGTGTGTGTGTATGTGTGTGTGTCTGTGTGTCTGTGACCGCTGTTTCTCGACAACCACGGGTCCGATATACTTGAAACTTGCCAGGTATATTGCTGGGGACCCGAGGATGTGCCTTTTCAAGGTTTGAAATTAATCGGACAAGTGGTTCCCAAGGTATGGTCACCGTACTCGCAAGCCGTTCGCTTTGGCTTTGCGAATGGACCAAACCATTTCATGTAAATAGAGGGGGGGGTTCTACCGTACTCGCAAGCCGTTCGCTTTGGCTTTGCGAATGGACCAAACCATTTCATGTAAATAGAGGGGGGGGGTTCTGTGGTCGTTACTGCCACGTGGTTTCAAAGTTTTTTTGTTGTTGTTGTTGTTTGCACGCATGTTTTTTTGCACCCACGTACGGGCACGCCCTAGTGTTAAAAAGTGAGGTTCCCAACTTTTACCCAAAAATGCACCGAGCATTCACATTTCTCAGAAATCCGTCTCGTCTATAGGGTTTGTCTGTCTGTCCAGTGTGTGTATGTATGTATGTATGTATGTACATGTATGTATGTATGTATGTATGTATGTATGTATGTATGTATGTATGTATGTCCATTCCACAGGCATTTTGCAGGTTTATTTCCTTTAACATTCGTTTTCTCTGCAACCATTGGTCCGATTGACACATTTTCACAATAAGAGTGCCTCCTCCTGTTTAATTTTTAATGATAATCATGACGTCATAGGTCACGAGGTATGGGCACCATCTTGGAAAAACCTATTAATTTTGCACCTTCATATCTTCAAAACCGCTCCATGGAAAAAATTGAATGGTGGCTCATTGTAAAGTACTCCCAATGGGGAATAACATACGTTAATGATGATGTCATAAGTGGCTTTGATCATGACATCATAAATCGACAAGTAGAACGTTTGATCCAATCAGTATGAAATTTATTGAGTGTGATCTCGGGATAAATTGGTCGAGGTAAAAAAAATGATGACGTCATTGGTCACGTGTTTCGGCAGCTATATTTTAATGGCATAGCCCCTAGGCCTATGGGAATGGCATCTGGAACAGCGTTTGTCTGTTCGTTCAGTTTATGTATGAATGCCTCTCACAAACGTCCACCAATCAGAGCTGAGAATTTGGTTACATGACAGGGGGGCAGCAGATCCCCCACTCAGCAGATCCAAGCTATCGATCTTGTTTTTTGACATCACCGTTTTAAAATAATTTATGCTGTTCCACACACAGCAAGGAAAGGTGCATCTTTGCTGACGCACACTTTAGGTTCTTAATTTAATTTTGCTTGGGTTGTTTTCAACTTTAATAACAGCAAAGGGATTCTCCAGTGGTGTGGTATTAGGGCATGGAGACAAATTTCCAATGGATGCTGACTTAGTACAGGGGGAATGGAGCGGTTCAGACTGGTGTGTGCACGGTGGTTATGAAATGGGAATGGTGGATGAGGGGTGATGGGGTAGAAGAGAAGTCAAAAATTCTGTCATATGTCCATATATGAAGTATACTAGCAACGGTACCCACCCTAAGAGTGGGGCTTCAATTGGGAGGCCCAAATGAAAAGGCAAAATATCAGAAATTGAAGGCTTTTTTATTTTAAACGATTTATATAAATATCCGTTAAATCGTATCACACGCAAATCATCAAAATCTAAACAGTATTTGTAGAATTTCAATAAAAGCCACATCACTGTTCATATCGGTAAATATTATTCCATCGTGTTTGGAAAAACTGGAAAATTGGAAAAATTGCAAAATTGGGGAAAATTTGGAAAAACAATATAGCCTATTTTATTCCAGGGGGTCCCAGGGTTACCCACGCAAAATTTCGTTGCGATCGGTTCAGCCGTTTTTGCGGTACCTGGGAACAGACGGACAGACAGACAGACATTTGGTGAATTATCGTAAGATGGTCCTTACGCTGGCCTGGCATCAATGAATACTGAGAGATGATATATTGTTGGCAAAATGACCTGAGACATGAATGAGCTGAGACTTTTTTTTATGTCGGCCCTCAAAGCGCATTGAGTCTTCATCTCTCTTTTTGATGCATTGAGAAACAACAAGGTATGCCAGGTAGATTCATTAATCTGGTAAATATCACAATGGTATATTAATCAGTGTGAAGTGTTTCAAAGGTATATGCAGGGAATTTAACGGCTTTTTCTTGATCTTTCAAATGGCAAGACGAGGTCAGTGTTAAAAACAGTTGATTGATTGAAGCACACATGTTAGAGCACATACCGCAGGAGCGCAGACTCGCCCTGGCGAACAGTGACGTTTTCTGGAGGTCTTGTGGCTGAAGAGAGTGACAGACCTGTTAAATAAAGGTGGCACATAAATAAAAGGTTAAAAAACCAACAAGATCATATAAACCATTTTGATTAAACAGAACACAACAAGAATAGCACTCAGTCTGAGAGCATACGTCCAACAGGCTGAAGAGTTTACGTTTTGTATCCCACTGATTGGCCGGATCTGGATTCGGATCTGAACCAAAATTGAATCGGCTCGTTTTTGTCACTTACCCAACTCATCCACCAAGTTTTGCTACAACCCATCCACAACTTTTTGAAATATCGGGCTATATCACTTTTTTTGGCCCTATCACTCAATGGTGAAGAATCACTTCAATTTTTTTAAATAATTATTGTATTCGGATCTTCACCAAAATCAAATAAATTCATCCATGTTACACATACAACTTCTCCACCAAATTTCGTCTGAATCCGTCCACAACTTTTTGAGATATCCTGTTCACAAACAAACAAACAGACAGACAGACAAACAGGGGTGAAAATTCAGCCTCTGTCCACCTTCGGTTGTAGAGGAAATAAGCAAGGTGGTGGAAATTTGCATGTGCTAAAATAGAAAACTGTCAATTACTCGAAACATACACTCTTTAATTAAAGAAGAAGATGACCACTCATTTTACATCCTCATGCATATGACTGCTGTCTGACTTATTATGCCAATATGAAAAGGCAATTGAGTATAACATATGTGGTATGGTGTTTTTTTTTATTCAAAGTTGAAAGTTGAGAAGGATAGGGAACAGTCATTAAAAATGGCCTGCTGTAAACAAGGGAAAGAAATATAGTCAACCACAATGAGTGGACTAGCAATACAAATTATCCACATCCTGAAGGTTGTTAATGAGCCATCTGATATATCACTAACAATCTAATAGTGACATGACAGGTCTGAAACGAAAATGACTTCCTGAACTTTGGGATAAAAATATCGAAAAGTAGTGCAATCAGTTGATTTTGAGCCCCCAACCTATGGGATATCAGCCCCACATTCTCCTAAATAAGCCTCTGTACACAAATTGCTGCACAATCGTGAAATGCCATTTCCATAACAATTTTTTTTGATGAATGTCTAATGTAAGCCAATCAACTCTATATTCTAAATACTAAAAGTAAAATAACTAAAAGTTTATATCACTTAAAATCAACGAGGAACTGCAAGTGCACAGGTGATGCGTAGCGACTGCTAGTGCACACATGATGCAGAACAAAAAGTAAGCATTTAAAACTAGAGAGTTCATAGAACACGATACCACACGTGGTGTTGAAGTACAGTATATACAGTACATACTTCAATTTCAATAAAAACAATGATTTTAATCATTTTTTTTTAAATCTGAAAGGTTAGTGCTATTGAGGTAGTCCAGAAGCAGTCCTGAATTACTCTCTTATACACCACCCCATTGAACCTTTTGAAGTACTGTACTACAAAACTGGAGGTTCTTGGAAGTATTATGGCAGGTGATTTGTGTTCTACAATGTTCAAGTTTATAGTTAAATTTAAATGAAATAAAGATCATAAAAGTCGAATAAACTACAGTAGAACGGCATTCATTAGAAATCCCCGGGTACGTTTTTTTTATCCCAGAGTAGACCAGAAAATCACAATACAGAATCACATTTAATCAAAATCATCCGTCCACAACTTTTTGAGATATCCTGCTTTGTATCGTTTTTGGCCCAATATCCCAATGGTGAATAATCACTTGAACAATTCAACCAGCCGGATCCGGATCTTCAACAAAATGAAATTGAATCTTCATTGTCACACACACAACCTGTCCACCAAGTTTCGTCCAAATCCGTCCACAACTTTTTGAGATATCCTGCTTTGTATCGTTTTTGGCCAAATATCCCGATGGTGAAGAATCACTTAAACAATTCTACTAGCCGGATCCGGATCTTCACCAAAATGAAATTGATTCCTCCTTGTC